>NW_028186579.1:2554710-2605334 GCF_003343005.1 Rhea americana
AAGAAGAAGAAATCAAGAGTGAAATATTATAAGAAGAAGAAATCAAGAGTGAAATATTATTTTCTGGAACCCAGACTAATGGAAAGGGAAAGGGAAAGAAGGAAAGTGCAAAAGAGATAGAACCATTAAAAAAGTCTGTCAAAAAAAAGCGAGACAAAAAAGGAGTGAGAGAAGGGGAAAATGAATGGAGAAGGCCTGGTGAAAGGGCTGATAGGTAGTAGCCATAAAGAGAAGAATAGCAATAGCATCAAAAAGTTAGTAATAAAGAAAGAAAAAGAGATGGAAAAATAATGACAGGCAGAAGTAAAAGAGAAGAAAAAAGTGGGATAATAGCAAATAAAAACAGGAGCTGGAGGGAGATCTAAAGACAGGAAACAGGAAAATGTGGGAAAGAAACAAGAGATAGTGGTATTTAATTAACATATKTTGCTACCTTACATCAGAGGGAAATAAACACAGGGCCACCATGCTGGTTAGGGCTACAGAATTGGAAAGGAGGTGCAAATTCTTTTTTTTGGCCTCTTTTAAACATTCTTCAAAGCTTTTTATGCATTTCTTCTATAAAGGATGAGCATGACGGATGTGAAGATAAAATGTTTAAAATATGTAATATATTTCTGAAAGTGGAATGTGGATTCTAGAGGCAACCTGTAGTGAGAAAAATCACTGTCAACTACAATGGGGATATTATTGATATGGGTATCGCTAAATCATTTTGGAATTCTAACCTTCATTTCCAGCAGTTTCAGAGTTCATCCTTATTATKTTGTATTTGACAGAACAAATGGCCAGCTGGGGCTGTCAGTCCTTATGCTGCTTTTTATACGGCTGCAGAAAKCTCTAAAGAATGTTAATACTATTCTGGCTTTGTTGGTGAGTCCCATCTCTGTGGTGACAAACTGGGGCAGTCAAAACCATACAGCAGGCTACCAGACGCAGCCGGCCACGAGAAAGCAGACTCCTTTCTCTCTGGTTTGAAACTCATATTTTCATGTAAGAGGTCTATCCATGGGGTGGTCACTATTTCAAAATATTTTCTCTAGGCAGTTTTAATGAGTAACATTTTCTTTTTAAGTTGCAAGCTCTTCAGTGCAAGTGAACTGGTGACCAAATTCAGCATTGATGGGAACTAAATTGCAGTTAGAGTCTTGCCTTGGAGCAATGAGGACAATCAGTGGGGTCACTGGTGGTAATGTTTTCTTGGTGTGGAAGGAGCATGCATGCAAACCAACAGGAGTCACACCTGCAGGCTGAGGGTCAGACCATGGTCTTGTTGGGTTGAGCAATTGGCTTACCTTTGATTTCAAAGTGGCCAGGAGAAATGTATTTTTTTAGGAGTAAATTAAAAGATCATCTTTTATCAGCCACCAGATTAGACTGCATTAGCCAACTCTGTCCTTTTCCTCAAGATGGGCTAGAAAACTTGAGCTTTTGGGATGCCAGTTCCATGCTGTTGCAGCGTTACCATCAACACCAATGCAACACAGTTTAACCCTTATAGCCATAGGTGAAGTCTGCTGATGGGTTGATGGCAAACCCACAGAAGACTGAAACCTTTTCCTCCTTGGACCAAGAGGAAGTCTCCAGCCACAGCATGTGGAATATTTCTAATGTGCAACCCAAACATAATAAAAGTGTGAAGGCTAAAAATGGGAACACCTACCACAACTCCAACAGCCAAAGCAAACAGAAAAGAGTTCAGTACTTACAGCTTCCAATAGCTTGATCCTTGGACCTTTTCATATTTCGCTGGCATTCTCACTAGACACTGGCCCATGTACATAGAAAACCCCAAATGAATTTTAAACCTAACCTAGAAAAGAAAAGCAAAAGCCTTATGGACCAGAGGCAGCTGCCTGGCCCTAGATTCAGTACTACATTAACATATTTTGTCTTTTTTTATGTTTCTTTTTGGTTTGGGAGGAGGAGTTGGTTTTTGTTTCATCCTCTCCTATTCTTTCGTCTGTCTAAGTTTTCCAAACTACTAAACAAAAAGTCAGATCATCAGTTTTGTTTTACTGTATTTTATAGTCCACTGAAAACAAGCTATAAAAATTTAATTAAATTTTTTGGCTTCTCATTTTAAATCTTAAAAGAGCAAACAACCAAACAAAGAATTAATGTGACCAATGATCTGATTTTTCCAGTAGCAATGTAATTGTTGTGCACATCAGTGAGAATATTAGACTGCTGCTTGATTTGATGTTTCAAATTTGCTGTGATTATTCTTTGAGAAAATCTGAACAATTGGATTGTCTTTACTAGACCCTCAACGTTCCTAGCAAAAACCTCTTTGCTATATTTTCATCTAGAAAATATAAGAAGTTAAAGTTAAGGCCATTACATTGACCTAGAACAGCAGAAGGATGATGCTTCTGGCTTTGTCTATCCGCTTGAATAAAAAACTGAACTGAGACCTGCTTGGCAACCATGTACAAACCATGTAAAACCTATCCATCTATCAGAATAACCTTTTTTCCACATAATAAACCCCCACAATATCAGAATCCAAATCTATCAGAAGAAAAAAATAGCCTCTGACAGAGAGACTGACAGTGCAGCAACAAACCACTGACTTCTGTCCCTACCTGTTCACATTTGCAGACATATTGCATGCTCACACATATTATGAGTGTTTATGGCTACAGTGCAGCAAGTTTGTCTAAAAATGTTTTTTCAGAAATAATTTGCGAACTGAGTATGTCAGTTTTCACGTTCCTGGTTTAACTCTAAGGTCAAAAATGCCTGAGCGTGCAAACCTATGAAAAGAAGACATCATGTTTACATCATATTAAATTTCTTTTACTAAGGTAAATGGCATCCAGGCTGCACTTGAATGCAGGCTGGGAATTAGGAAGTTTTTTTCAACTTGATTTAACTCTTCTAAGCTAAAAGGACCCATATAGATTCTCCTAACTTTGAACTATGGAGCTGTAAAAATCATGCTTAGTTTTAAAAGAGCCTTGCTCTCAGCCACGAATTCTTTTTTCATGTGTACTGGAGGAGCTGATCAAGAAAACCATTCATCTAAAGCTTTGATTTTGGTACCACTGGGACCAGTTCCTGAAATATAACATTAATCATAGATTTGACTACTTTATTGGATCTAGACCAGAGCACCCGATCTTGAAGATGGATGTGTACGTGCTGTGCTGTGTTCACACCTGGAAACGAGGTAGGCTTGGCTTACAAGCCCCATATGCCACTTGGCTATTTTAGGATAGGTTAGGGGACCAGTATTGTGGGGGTTTATTATGTGAAAAAAGGTCAGAAGTTTGCCTGCTTGCTCAAACCAGCAAAATCTGTTTTTAATCCGTGCAAACACATCCAAAACACCATTGCTCAAAAGAAAGGTATGTCATATTTTTCCTGACCACTGTCTTCCCCCAGAGACAAGTTCCTCATACAAAATGATATCCACTCCTTTGTTTATAAGACTTTACAAAATAATTTACACAGGTTCGTGAGGGGTGGGACAGCACTCATTTGCAGAAACACAGAATCCTTTAAAGCACCAGAGGCTCTGGTGGTTCCCCTCCCCAGCTGCTACCACGTTTATTTCCAGCCTGCAGCTTGAAACAGGGCTGTGCCCCATCTGCACCTCTTGTGTGGGAACCCTCTTCCAATATAGCTGCAAGAGTGCATTCAGGAGCCCCTCCTCTAATCTCCTCTCAAAGCCTCCTCCACACTGACCTAGTTGAAGTCAAAGCAGATGCCACCAAGCACCGTGGTACTGGGTCTGCTCTGCATGGCCAGTTCTCTGACATGCCCTGTGGCTCCCTCCCTCTGCCCACACCTTTTGTTTTTTTYCTATTGCAATTAGTATTGAATAAAACTGTATTTCTAAGATTTGGAGAGAGGAATGATGGTTTTAATAATGGCTCTAATTATGCATTTTGCCTCAAGCCACTGACATAAACATGTATTTGCTCAARATTCATCAGAGAAGTGGTTGAGAACACCCAAATATCTTGATTAGAAATTGATTCACTTTCATGTCCAAGAATTCAGGTGATCGTCCTATCAGAACAATTAAAGATTAAAATATTGAACTAAAAATCTTGCAAGAATAAGTTTTCTTGCAGTATTTACAAAAATTTTTGGTTGGAACAAAAATTCCAGAGAAGCTAACTTCCTCTTATAAWTTTACCACTTCTATTCTAAATTTAGGAAGTAAAAGCAAAAGAAACAACTTAAATCTTTTGGCTTTTTAATCCAAATGTCCCTAACTAAGCCACTTGGCTTGTATTCACTATAGAAAAAAAGTTCTGCAGAAGTCCAGAGTTAACCTCAACTAGCTAACTTGTGTGACAGCTACAAATTTGTGTTTCTAGGATTCCACCTCAAGTAAATACWTGTTAAGCATATGCATTTTTTAAAGTGATGACAGAGTCAAAATGATTGCTTTCTCTCTGCTGTATGTATCTTGGAGCTGGATTTTTCTTATGAACTCTGTGGAAGCTTGTTACCAGGTTAAATACCCAGCTTTCATTAAATACACACCTGAAGGGTAAGTAAATGAATCCTGAATTTCACATTTGAAGGCATGTGTGCTTTTCATGGATTTATGCCAGCTAGATTCTTGATTTAAAGRGACATTGTGATAACCTTAACCACACTGTGGCTAGACTAAACCTCAAAGATCTTGTTCCTAGGGGTACTGCTCTTTGAAGTGGCACCACTGACAGTTTTAACTGCTGTAGGTATTTATGAGGTACAAAATGATAGAGTAAATAGGCATAAAATATCATTTTAACAGTATAAGCATCACCAGACTGGATTCTGTTCTTGTGCTCCAAGCATTTGCTTGTTCAACTAGTTTTATTTTCTCTACTCTGCTCAGCTCTTTTTCTTTTTCTCCCTTGTTCTTTCGTAAAAATGAAACTGCACTGAAGAAACTGCATAGAAGCAGTGTTTTCCAACTACAATAGGAAACTTGTAAAAGTTCAGATGTATATATTTACTATGAACTGAACCTGCAGCTGTTAACTAATATTGTGCATTTAGTCTRTTTACTCACCAAAGTATTTGGAGGAATATCTGTGGATTTTCCACTTTACCTCCAGTGTGTTGCTTTGTTTGTTGGTGATTTATTAAGGATACTTGTGATTTATTGCTGTCACTTTATTAGATTATGTGCAAATCAGTGACAAAGCACTATGTGGATCATGCCTTGTTAGTCATAAAAGCATTCAAGAAGCCATGAAAATCAGTTAAGCTTGAACCTATTGAATGAAAGAGCATAGTGCTGTCTATTGATCAGTGGCCTTTAGATACGTAATGAATAGTGGTGCTTTGGATACTGTCAGATAATGTTTTCCTTTGGATCTGATAAATTACACTCTTTTGTATCAGCAGTTTGAGATTTGACATAAAACACTCTTGTATTGGTACTTCTTTCTGCTTTAGTACWGTGATGAACTTAAATGGCCAAGGCAGATGAATTTTGTTAGAAAATCCAATATTTTCTCTTCCAACATAGCTTGAGCCATTGCATTAATACTGATCTAATCTATGGCAGAAAAATAAGTGCTGGCAATAGTCTGCCGAATATGTTTATAACCAGTGTGCACATCTGCATGTGCAYGTTATGCACAATCACTCTCTCATGCATGAACAATTTTTATAAAAATTTGGATTGATGCTATCTAATGTATTTATTAATACRGAAGAAGCTATTCTGAATTTCAATAGGTAACTCTATGTACATTTAAGTTCTCATTTGTTGTTGGTATGACTGGTACTTAGATTCTATTTAAAATTTCAGAACTTGATTTCTTCCTTTGCAATTTCTTGCTTTGCAATCTGTACAGCTCACAACAGAGCTGGGGTATAGGTAAAAAATTACCAATGTTAATTCAATAATGTTGAAGGTAAAACTTTGTGGTAGAGCAGAAGACCCCAAATCTTACACTGGTATTATTCTCTGCAGATTATCCCTACTAATACTAACAGCCAAACACTTAAGAGAAATATGTTTTCACTGTGTTTGGGCCTTGAGAGAGAATCAGTCCCTTTCTCTTCAGAGGAATGAGACTAGCAGCCTACTTTATTAACACGATTAGGGGCAATAAACTTCCAGCAGCTTCTTTTTCTGGATGTTACTGTTTCAATCCTGCCTTCAATGTTTGCTCAAGTTATCTATGTACAAATTAATGCCTCTCAAAAGGGCCTCATTTAGGCAACAGTGGCCCTAACCCCTAGGGACTGACTTGGCAGTAAAGAGGAGCAGCAACATTATCCTGAGCATCAGCAGTGTCCTAGTAAGTCAAATGAGTTACTGGTTCCATTTTACTCGGTTAAAGATTTTTTGGCTGTGCCTGCAGTTAGAGGCAAAACACAAGTTACGCTTAGATCTAGCACTGAGAGCAAGACCAACTCTTGGTAAAGTCTTTGATCTCAAATTTTTTGCCTTTCAAGCACACAAGTATTCAGACCCCTACTCCTCCTAGCTACAACACTGTTATGAAGGCTGGGAGTTGAATTAAAAAAATATGGCTGTAAACAGAAACGCCTTAGTAAGCAGACAGTTTCTCAGTCTGGAAAGGCTTGGGGACAAGGGAAATGAAGTATTTATGAGCATTTATTTGAAGCTATTATTTTTCTGGCTCTGGAACATCTGTTTTGAGACTGACTCTGGAGACCCTAGTTGTATCTGTTCTTGTCTTCCAGCAAAAAAATCATAGTAGGTTATCATAGTAGGTTAAGCAGTAGTGACAATCTCAGATCACTGACAAAAAAAAAACGTTGGCTAAGGTGAGTGAACTGTGCCTTATCTGTCAGCTTAGTTACTGTTTGCAGGACAGAAGGACTGCAATTAATACTCTGATTCCTTCAGTCTTTTCGGTTACCTCTGTGTGAATTAACACAATTAATTCCCATCTTAAGCTGGTAGCAGATTCAAAAAGTTCTCTTGGAAATACTGTAATGCATGGCCACCTAAATAGTAAATGAAAACATAGCTAAGAAAAGTCAAGGCTTAGCAACATCTGCAGTTTATTAAGAAAGGTTTTGGAGCTCTAACATATGACCTAAATGTGCCCAGTATCCTTGCAGAATGTCTTTTACTGCAGCTTKATTTTGCTCTGGTCTTTCTCAGAACTGGCTTAAAGGGCAAGTAGACTCCAATAACCTCATTAATTGATCCAATATAATAAACATAATAAATATAGGCGAGGTAAAGGATTACCATCTCAAATTACTATTTTGTATGTAAATTTTTGCATAAAGAGAACATAGGTCAATGTCTAGTTCATTTTAATAAATGCTTCTTATTTCACAAAGGCAATTATTAAGTAAATAATATTATAAAAGTTTGGCTGAAAATAAAATATTCTAGCTACAAWTTTTTTTGAGATTAAAGTAGATATTGTTGAGCTTAAATTAGAGTTGATGACTGTGTAACAATGCAGATASATAAAAAAAAAAATTATCTGCCTGCTATCATTTTCAAAAAAAACAAGCCAGAACAGACTCCCAGCACTTTGGAATACATTTCACAATTTGAATCTGGATCATTTTATTATTTGATGTACAATACTGAAATGTTGTCAAAGCATAGATTAGTCAAATAATGAAAAAATTCTTCTAAATAATGTTTTGATGAAAAATGAGAGTTTCATAGTGTAGCACTGTAGAARCCAGATAAACTGGGCTGAAAGACAATGTAATCAGAAAAGTCTCCCATCCATTTGCTTGCTTTAGTCTGCAAGGTCCTGCCCAACTTTATTTCTATCTATATCTGTTACCATCTGTCTTTACCAACCCATAAGGAGCTCATCTCCGTGACGATTCCAGAGAATACAATGTGTATGCAGTCTCTCTCATTTATATGTGGCATATTATTTTATCTATTCAGATCCTAATTAAAGGATCAGTTCAGTCCTGCTGTCCACAGACAGTGAGGGGCAATAGCAAGGTATGGAYACTATTTTGTCCCTACTCTGCATCGTCTCCTTTAGGAAATTGTAAAAAAAGAGATAGAATCAAGATTTTCCTTTCTCTTTTTCCCCATTAAATTGTGTCTTTTCATATCCTCMTTTAGTTTCCTCACCCCAAGTTTTAAAGGTATTTGGCTAGTAGCTGTCATTACCTACTCATGTAACCTGTGAGTCTGGATAAAACTGAAACTCAACAAGCTTTATAGTATGGGACTCGGCTGTCGCTATTASTGCTCTTACAAGACCCAGAACATTGCTGGCACTTGACTAATAATAAATAATGGCAATAATGACAAAAGATGATTGTTTTGAACACAGCACTATGCCTTGCATAGCAGTGATAGCAAAAATTTCTACTGTAGTGGTTCTTCTAGGATTGTTAAGAGATCAGTAATAGTCCAGTAAATTTACTTTACTGATTCACAGAAGGAGAAAGACGCATACAGATATATATTTCAAGAAGAATAGTGATTAGTAAATGATCCGCAGCATAAATTAATGTAGCAGAGAGGCAATATTTTCTATTAGTGATGTGTCCTGAATGACTTCTATTGTAAAATACAACAAAAAGTGAAGTAGTCCTTCCTGAGAACCAATAAGATGCAGTTCATATTCTGTAGTAGCTTTCCTTCCTTCTTATTTGGGGACTGAAAAAGTCAGAATATTGCCAAACTGACTATTTCTTGACTGACCTGTTTTGTCGCATGGCCAAACCACAGAAAGAAAGGAAAAACTAACCATAAAATCAGAAGAACTTGCACTGTCACCAGTCTCTCTCAAGGAGACAAACCCTGGAGCCTTGCCTTCATCACTCCTTCAAAATTTATGAATTTCATTCATTGCGGTACAGTTGTCTGGTTTCGGCTTATTCTGCCTTGGGTCCCTTGTGTGAACTAGCAGGGAGTCACAATACTTTAGGACTCTGCAGATTTAAATAGTAAGATGAGGCTGTGTGAGGGTTGCGTGGGGAGACATTAGTGGTCTCTGTAGTTAGCCTCGTCACTACCGCTCAGCAAGCCTGGCCTGGAGTTAGCCGAAGAAAAGACCGTCCTGAGCTGCTCTGCCCTCCTCTTGCAGTGGCAGTGCTTGCACGCTGTGTGCCCTAGTCCATACTGCATCTTTAGCCAGATGTTTGTGGCGTCCTTCTCGGCCAGCTATGGAGAAGGCATGAAGAGGAATTCTGGGATGGTCTTTGGTAGGCTGTCAGTACCTGAATGTTTTTCTAAATAATAACAATCTCTTGGCTACTGTTATTTGATTGCAATAATATGGCAAAGTGAAAGTATAATCTTGACTCTAAGACTCTAACCTGTATCTCCGGGGGACTAGCCTAAAGAGAAGGCTTTTATCATTGTTGCAGTGAAAAAAATCTCTCAGCACGGGCTCAATTAGGTTAAGAAAAGACGGTAAAAGCATGAATAGGGTTGATTTCCACATTGCTGATTACTGAAGTCAAAGAAAAAAAAAAAAGAAAAGCAGCCACCAATATTCAAGGAACAACCTTGGCTTTGTGAAATGGGATTTTCTTTGCATAGCAGAGAGAGAGAATTCCATCCATAAAACATTTACAAGAGACACAAGACTATAAAGGCTCTGCTGAGTTTTTGAATCCAAATCTTGCTATTGTCTAATGACATTAGTAAAAATTATGTTAGTAACATAGTTTGTATATATTTTTCACAAACTTATTAAGTTACATCTTAAAATTAACATTACCTTAGTTGTCCTCTTTTCCAGAACCTTGCTCTAACAAAAGTTAAGCACAATTATATCATTAAATATATTTATCAGTTTGTCACACACCGAGCATATTTTATAGTTTTTATATGTTTTTCAATACAGAAGGAAAAAATGTACTAAGAACCAACTATTACATCCGTTAGAAAAGACCTTTGCATTATTGACATTGGAAAAGAAGGTGCAATCTTCAGGCATCCATGCCAGTTTTGGGGGTAAAAAACATTGTCATTGAAAAATAAAATGAGGCTTAGGATTTGTTTCTTTTTTCTGTGCTTTTATTTTTCCAACAGCRAGTTGCAGAATGAGTGCAAGTGAGTACAATAAATTATTATATAAGAAGACTGTAGGTTATATATTACAAAACAACTACACGAAACTAACCAGAAAGCCCTAGGATTAAGCAGATGAAAAAGCCATTCCAGATGGAAAAGAACTCAAGAGTCAGAGCTGTCCAGAGTCCAGAAATTCTCTGTCAAAATTAGGTTATATTAGTCTACTCTTGAAGAGGAGGTTGGAAAAGAGGCAGAGTTAAGACAGCAGTTAAACTGTGTTTGACAGGCTAAATGGAATACATTTGCTAACTCCAAATGGCTGCACAGTTCTCCTATGATGGGTATTTTGCTCAAGCATAAGAAGAGAAGAGGGAAAGATTTATTTTATTTGTCCAGACTATAATCAGTCACTTCCAGGAAAAGAAGTCTTTTATAATTTTCCAACAGCAATAGGAACTGCTAAATTTACTGGTTAGTTGTACAAATTATCTCCTGAAAGAAAAAATAAAGAGCTATTAGACAAACAAGTAAGATGCATAAAATTAATTTGTAAATTTGTAATTATTCTTGGTCATTCTGCTGTATGTTTGCCTAGCTGCATGCCTTTTTTCTTTATTGTCACTAAACTGCCAATAGCTATAAAATCATGAACGCAATAGAAAAGATGGAGAAGTCTCAAAAGAAAATGGATTTTTCTTCTGGCAATATGTCCATCAGAAAAGCCCTAAAGACTTTTGCTGGGTTTTCAGCACTGCAAAAGTTTACTGTGTTTTGCCAGATTACTTGCTTATGATGAAAAATCCCTAATGGTTCTAGTGGTTTCTGGACAATGATGTAAGAAATTACACAAGGTGATGGTGGGCAAATAATTAAAAAGTACTCTGCATGGCTCTAACATCCAAGAACTTCAGACTGCTAAACTCTGAATTGTCTTATCTAGCTGTGAAAATATTATCACCCCCTAATTTAAACAGCAGGATAACTAAAGAACAGGAAACCTTGTCTTGTTCCCATTGAAGTCAATGCTATAATGCCTGGAGAGCATCTTTATTGTACAGGATGCAAGCTGAACCTGAGAACAGTCAGCATATTACTTTGCTTTCCCCTGTGTACTTAGAAGAAAAGAGATAAAGAAATTACCCCTTAATTTTGTGTGTGCTGTGTGCTTTGAAAGCCATTTTACTCAGGGAGCACAAGAACAGATTCAGGGCTTCTCCCTTTCCTAGACCCTCTAGGGAGCTGGAGAGAGGAGAAAAGATATGAGCCCAATCCCACCTCCCTTAGTCTAAAGAAATGGGCTGTGGACCATATAGAGGGAGGTAGTTTGTCCGTGCACTCATTATTAGCTTCCAGGAGTCATTTGACCTGGACTTTCCTACAGGCAATATTGTATCTAAATGCAAGATTCTGATATTTTGCAAAGATTCCCAGGAAGGCCTGCCACACAAATCATAACCACTTACTTAAATTCAGTATTGAAACAGTAATAGATGGAGTCTCAGCTGCAGTCTTGAGCAAGCCTACAGTGTGCTYTCCTGCCTTCCAGAAGTCAGGAAAGTGGTCGCTGTTTTATCATACGCCTTCCAATGCCACCTGAACCAGTGTGTTGCCTTGGAAAAGACTGGGTTCATTAAAATCATGGAGGTCAGTTCAGAAGCAGATAGCTGTAATGTGTAGGTTTAGATATTTTGTAGCTACATGTCAGTTTTATGGATGTAATCTTTCAGTTTTAATTAGATTTTTAAATTTAATCTAAAATTGAATTCCTGCAACCCTTTTAATTTCCATCTCTGTGTGCAGCTTCACTTTATGTTTCTTATAACAAAAAGTCYTTTAAAGTTGATAAATGGCTGCAAAGATTTTGCTTTTACTTTGTTGCTTTTCTGTTTATTTAACCAAGAGCAGCTCTTTCAGTCCTGACCTCAGCCTTGTCGAATAGACTCTGTTTGTCAAACTCCTCATGCTCCCATTAACTCCTAGCTGTTTCAATTGTCACATTTGATGAATGGCTCAAATACTGCTAGCATCATTAAAAGCAGGGATACTGAGGGAAGTATTATGTTATACAGCGTCCAAATACACACCATAAATAGGAAAGTCCCAAGCAGAGAAATTCTTTTATTGCATAAAGGAAATTGCAAGTGGTTTAAAACTAATCTCTTTTAATGCCATCTTTTATATGTGCAGGAGACAAGAAAAAAAAACCCTCAGGTTTCATGTTTGGTATTATCTCTGCATGGTTAAAGAACATTATACAGAGCTCATGCAAATGTTTGGGACTGCTTAGGGGACAGGGCCTGCTTAGTGTGTATAAAAGTGACAGCACCATTCCCACAACGCTTTGGAGGACAAAACAGCCCCTCTGCCCCTAAATCGGAGACTGTTATTCCTGTACGGAAGGGCTTCGTCCAGATGAAGTCACGTTTTCGCCTTCGGTTCGCTGAGGGCAGCCCAGCTCCGGGGCTGCTGCCGGCCCGGCCGCCGCGGTGCCCTTGGCCGTGCTGCCGGTGGGCAGCAGCCCTCGCCGAGCTCCCCTTGGGTGCCCCTCGAGGAAAAAGCTGTGCAAGGTCGGGCTCGCCAGCCTGGAGCAGATCGCGGTTCCCTAACTCAGTTTGTATCGTCTGGTGCCCTTGTCTGCCCTTTGCCGTACTTACAGAGCAGCGCGAGCCAGAGGCAGAGTTCAGGGTTAGTGCTGGAAAGTTGGGTAAGAGGAAAGCATAAATATTTTGGTAGAGTTGTTGTTTTGGGGTTGTTTTTGGATGTTGGGGGTTTTATCTGAAGGTCAAGGATTGTTAACACCTGACAATTTTTTACATTCTTGAGCCAGGTAAAATTATTCAGATGAGTATTTATACAAATGCATGTGRATATTCAAAGTTATACACTTCTAGACTGGTGGCATTGCTATGATTGCTAACCTCAAGTCAGAGTTACCGTTAAAATTTATTTTTCTATGATTTGGTTAAAAAAAAAAATGTTCCAGATTGCGATTCCAAATATACATTCATATTTATATAGGCTGGTTCTAATACTCCTTAGTGTTACTTATGTGGAATTTTCATCATGAATAAGTACACTTCTGCAGTATATTTTTCCTGGACAGTGATATAAACCATTACAATGAGGGCAGCAGGCAAATCATTAAAGCAATTTTGAAACAGCATCAGAAGTGGGTCCTAAGTTTATATTTTCCCAAGCAACAGCTGCACACCATTTTTTTTTCCTCTCTAGAAGATACAAAGTTAGAACAGAAAAGGTTCTTGTTGTGGCACAAACTGCATCTAATAATATTGGCCAGAATCTGCCTTCTGTGAGTGCAACTCTCTGCCTGTTGTCTACGTGTAAGCAATGGCAGAAATTGTTGCCATTGCATCTAATTGTCCTGCTATTGCACCTTTTTTTTTTTTTTTTTTTTTTTTTTTTTTGTAAAAAGCATGCAGGATGTTCGGTATGAAGCTTGGGGCATTATTAGCCTAAGTTAATGATTTGCATCACGGCCAAAGCATAATTTAAACATGTAGTGAGAGTCATTAATAGTTACTGGGTTCACCTGAGTCCTTCCTCCTTTCTTAGATGCCATAAGCGACTGAGCTCGCAGGTGGGCTGTATGCTTCCTGCAAATCACTGCTCCCAGGAAGGATGCCAGGGTGGGCAGCCAGCACCAGGTAAGTCACACTGCTGACGGCTGACTGCACTGGACATACTCAAACCATCCCACTCAAACCACRCTGGGAGAGCAGTAACATTTATTATTTGCTCCTGGGTGGGAAGCTGCTTCTCTTTGTCTAGCTCTTGCTGGATTAGCTCAGTGAACATTTAAAAAGCAGCTGTGTGCAGGGTGGAGTCAGTTTATCCAGGTCTGTATATATTTGGTTGCAATGACCTGGACATCAGCTATGCAAACTTACTTAACGCTTTTCATCCAGATAAACCAAGAAACTGCCTTACAGCATATAATCAGTAATGTTTTTTCTGTCCTGTGGTGCCTCAGATAACTGATGTGTGTTGCTTAGAATCCTAATTACATATTGATATAAATAGAGGGTTTTTTAAATCAATGAAATTCGTCACAGTCCCTCTTTCATTATTTAAAGTGATCATGCTATTAATGAGCAAAAGGCATTTATTAGAACAAATGCCTTTTCCAGCTGCAACTGTATTCTTGCTTCTGTCTCTACCAGAATTAAATATTAATAAAACAAAGTAGAAAAGCTGTGATTATTCCCTGATGGGGCTTTTTGCATTTTTAATCTTGATTTGTTTGTGTCACTAGACTTCTGTGACTCTCAGGAGCACTGAAACCTGCAGAACATGAGGAACTCATGTGATTAAGCCCAGTGGAGCTGGGTGGATAGGAACAAGCCCTGCACTTGATTCTGAGCTGCAGAAACCTGGATGGTTACAGTCCTGTCCCTCGGAGGGACAGCAATATTAAGTRTGAGTATGTACTATACATAGGGAAGTACTGAGTCCCGAACCCTCATGTGTTATCTCACTAAGATCCGAGACGAGTGTTTAGGAGAAAACAGACTCAGASGTCTGTAAGCTCAATTGGTCTCTAATGAAACATGCCCTTGACCTTCTGGAGAAGCAGCATTGGGGATGTTGTTGTCTACTCGCTTGTTAAATCAGTGAAAGGGAGAGTTTGGCTCATAGTTCGCTGAGAAAGGCGTCAGTAAGGTTAAAACAAAATGTAAGAAATTGCTTGTTTGCTTGCCCCCTTGTTCAGCATATAAATAATCCTGTCAAAAGTTTTGAAGTGAGAGCTGCACTCTTTTCCTGGAAAGTATCGTTGGCAAAAAAAATAGTTTTCAACAGGATTCAAGAACTGAGGAAAAAATAAGTATAAATCAGTTAGCAGGTTGACCCGCAGGCAGCCAAACTTAAGAAGCCTCATTTCCTATGGATTCCTGTCTTTTTTGCCTCATCACCTGCTTTCCACCTCTCCACTGCAGCCCTGCCCGTCCTTCACGACTSCCCTGCTTGGCAAGAAAGACCACGTGTGCGGCCAGCCCCGCGCTACATGCGTGTTCGTGGGCCAGCGAGCCCTGCCAGTGCGGATGTGTCACGGCTGCAAGCTCTGCCTGCTCTTCTCCCCCTGGAGCGCCCGAGAGTTGGTCCCCTCTCCTCTCTCTGTTCCCATTTTGCACAGGGCCTGCCGGGACTTGACGGTCTTTGAGACCTCTGTCTTTCTGTAAAATTTAGTTAAAGCTGGAGGGGGAAAGAGCAAACCCAAGACTGCCAAACTTTCATACAGCACAGTTCTGTTGTAATCACAGTTCCCTAAGGAACAGAGTATTTATGTGAGTAGTCAGTATTTTCAGAAATTMGGTATTTTAACTTTTCTTTAGCAGTAAGTAAAAAGATGCATGGAACAATCGCAGAGAGATGGCACCACACTTTCTCTGACTAAATATCCATGAGGTCATTCCAGATTGCCATATGCCACAAAATACATTGCCTAACCTGGCTGCTTGCTTCCTTTGGAACAAGCTGTACCCAAGACACTGAGGACCTAAAGCACAGTAGACATGTAGCAAACAAGCCCAACAAATTCTACATGACAGAACAAAACAAGACACCAGTTTCTCCCTGGGAATGACCCTGTTGGTGTCAACTGAATTACAAGTTAATTTATTCCAGCATTTCTGAGCTGTGGATTTCTGTTTAATAATACATGTCAGATTTTCTTTTTAATGATCTATTAAGAGGCTGAGAATAACTGAATGCAGTTATGATATTGCCTGCATCCTGCAGCATATTTGGCAGAGCAACTACACACTTTTATTTTCTTCATCCTATTTTTTTTTTTTGGCTTGCTTGTCACTTCAGTTTACCCACGAGTGTTTGCCTTGTGCTATTCTGCAGAAGGAGAGGGGGGAGGGTAAATAAGGTACAAAGATAGTAACAAAATAGATAACAATAAGATTTTTTTTGGTGTGGCTTTTAAAGAACTTTTGTGTCACTTGAAATTTTTTAACTTTTATCAAACAAAATGAAAATCAAACATTTGAATTTTTATCCAAATCAAATAAAATAAAAGTAGAAGCTTTTTTTTGCTCAGTTTTGAAATTCATAAGTGTGTGTCTGTAAAAAGTGATTTGTCCCTGTCATTAAAATATTAACTTGTCACCAGAACTTGTCCCTGGGCTCACAATCAATAATGTGTGTATTTTCTGTTTTCTGTTTTGCTTTTGTCTCACATGCACAACAGAAGGACCTCACTCTTTCAAAGAACATGCATCTCTGGAACTGCTCAGTTTGGACCTATTAAGATAATAAATTACACATACAAAGAGTCCTTATAGGTTTGAGAGCTCTTGCTGTTTCTCCTTTCATTTTCCTCTCTCCAACATACACATCCTTCAGAGCTTGAAAGTTTTGGAAAGGACTAGATGCAACTTGTAATCACATATTGATAATTTAGAAGTATTGGATGTAAATTTTGTTCTTCCCTTTTTCTTTCTCTTTGTCTTTTCTAAACTACCCAAAGTATTTCTAGCAGTGGCAAAGATAACGGTCAGTGTCTACCCAGAATCTTGCATTGTCCCACAGTGCCCAGAAACTATAGGACAGAGTAGCCAATGGAAATGATAAATGACATTTTTAGCTGTATTGTGTGAACTCTTACTCTCACCAAAGCCCCTGAGACTGGAACTCCCTCATATTATATCTCAGTGCTAKAAAATATGGTCTGCCTGAGTGCTATGAAAGTTCCAGTTTTATTACACAGGCACAACTTTCTGCTTGTCATCTTTCTCACTGTTCCTCTAGTCATACGAATTTTCAGCCCACCCAGCTTGACTGAGTGTAAGAATTTGTCTGGAGGCATCGTGGGAGAGGCTTTCTTCTGAGATACCTGGTGCTTACTGCTTTTGCATCCTAGAAATTCAAGGAACTCCTTGATTTTCAAAAGTATAACAGCTGCTATACTCAGGTAAACTGCATTTTTTTGAGATAAACAGTCAGCAGCTTGTGGCAATATTTCAGTTCCTTTAGCTCATTAGGTTCCAAATCCTCATGCTTGTTTTTCCCAAAAAACAAGCAATCTTCTGGCCTCACTAATTTTCTAACATAAACTAAGAATCTTTTCATGATGATCAGAGTCAAGTATCAGTTCCAGAAAGTCATCACTATGCACTATAGGCACTTACTCACATTAGAAAACAAAACAAAACAAGCAATCTACCACTTTTCAGGATTAATTCTATTAAACATTTTACGTGTGGTCCATAAGTGGACAGAATGTTGCACTAATGTGTGACTGCATGGTAATTAAGCTTAAATGGGGAGGTTTTGAAAAAGACAGAGAGAAGTAAATAATGGGAATGAAAGCAACTGTGCTTTGGAGGAGAGCATTGTGCTACGCTGGTTCAGTGAAGTGTTGCTAAAAATGTCCCCTGCCTGGCACATTCTGACGCACATCCAGCAGTTTGCCGCATCAAGCCTTTTTTCTCTAGTAGGACGAATCTCCCAGGAACACACTCTTCATCCCATCTCTCCGCAGAATTCACAGGTTGCTTCAGGAGACAGCTACACTTCCACATTCAGAGCATAGGGGACCCTTAATACGGGCTAGTTTAGCATTGACTGTTTTTTACATGGATTAATAGCAGTATGATGAATGTGGAGCTTGTTTTTCATGCATGGGGGTGAGGGGGAGGGTGTCACAATTTAATATGCTTAATGCTTTCCTAGATTTACAACTAAGCAGCCTATAYGGAGCATCTGATTCTGGTTCAGGTGATTCTCCCTGGTGAAAAAGKGCCAGCAGGCAGACCTGGAGCAGTTCCCAGGCTCCCAAGCCACATGGTTCGAGGGCACTGATCAAGCAGGCTGCTTTGGAGCAGAGAAATTTGAGGTTTCTGTGCTCAGAGACAGCAGCAGGGACATACTGTTTCAGAGCTAGGTGCCTATTCCCAACCCCAGAGAATTTTAAAGAATACAATATTTGACTTTTTAACATACCGAAATCTTCAACAAAATAGATTGCTTTTTTCTGTCTTAGACTGGATGATTGTTACTACAGACACATTTGTATGTGTGTATGCCATGTAATATTGGATTTTATTAAATTATGAAAAATAATTAAGAAGAAAGGCAGGAAACAAAGTCTATGCAGACAGGAGGCAGATCTTTTTTTAGCTTCAATAGTGTCTGGTATTGCTTTYCACCAGGACACTGGGATGCATTTTTATTCTAATGAACTTTTTATGTCTGAGATGAAATGCAGATTCTGCGGACAATTTATTAAAAGAACCCATCAGTTTCATGTGAGCAGTATTCAAACCAACAGGGAATTTATTTGTGGAAATCATATATGGGTATAAGGAAACACCTCATAAAAAGAATGACTACATGGTCAGCAGCTGTAATTTATGTGCATTCTTTTTTTAATAAAAAAATGTGTGTTCAGACCAATCTTTTTTCTTTTTGCAGCTCAGCAAGGTAGCTGTTGTTTAACCCCCTTATTTTCTTTATTTTGCTTAAAAAAAAAAAGAAATAAAAATTCTGCAAACAGAAGTTTGTGTTTTCAGTTGCTAAACCTGTTCATATGTGAAAGGTGCAATAAGGACACCTTCCTTCACTGCAGGAAGCTGCAGTGAGTGATCATAAAAATATTACACATAAAAGAGAGTGTGGTAAAAATGAAAATAGAGAGATAAGAAGATGCTAAACATAAGAGAAGCTAGTTGCTGGGTTTGATGGCTGATCATGAACAGCTGTGCACRTATAGTCCATCCTCCTTATGCCTAGACTCTCCAACTTAGACACATATTTACTGCATGYACATAGATGCAAAATTTGCATGTGACATGTCTGTTCATAAATGACAATTTTCTACAGGCCCAATTTTGTGGAAATCAACTCTATYAAAAATTATATTCCTAGTAATATTTCTGTAATCAGAACTCTAGATGCTGCATTACGCAAAGTGCTGCTTTTGAAGAGAGATCCCCTTAGCTGGGAAACCTCACTTAAACACTTCTTTCCCTCCACATCTGTAAGTGGAAAATGAACACTCAGCAGAAGATTTCCTAGTACGTGAGGTTGTGAGAAAATTTTGGGATACCTGGTCACATAATGCAGGACAGCTGACACAAACTTTTGGTAGGTTTCTGACAAGCCCTCCATGGATTCATTTTTTCATAGATATGATTAGATGTTAAGGAAAATTACTGTAGTTATGCAGCAGTAGGTGAGCAAGATTGTACCCCGCTGAAAGCCTAAAGCTGGTGTTTCTTGCTTCCTCCGACATCACAGAAACATCAYCCATCTGTCATTTTGATAGTCAGTATCTTCTCATCTTCTGTTTTCTGATATGCTGTGCCCTGCATCGCTTTTACACATGCTATTAATGCTTCCTTCCAGTAGATTTCCCAAAATCTGTGATATTACTGCTCAAATCTTCTACAGCMGCCAAACCACTGGGTCTCTGAAGACAAAATCAGAAGGCAATTCTCCAAGCTGCATTTGCTTCTTGAGGAATAAATTAGGGCAAAGACTGACMTTCAGCTTTTGCTCAGTTGTCTCAGGAAAAGTTCAGCTGGATCAGTACTGGATTGTTACAAGAACTTAAAGAAACTCAGGATTTGGCCCTCTGTGATTTAGATACTTTCTAAACTACATTCTGTGCCCAAATGCTATGGTTGGAAGAGACAGAAAAAAGTGAAGTTTTTCAGCTAACAGAGATCTGCAGCAGCAGTTGAAACTATTATTTCCTCTATTCTCTCCTTCCACCACAAAGCCTCACAAGCTTTTAAAGCCAGAGAAATTGAGGCATAYGAAAGTGACCTGCCGAAAAATATACCATGAACCACTAATGCAGCAAACAAGTTCATTATTCCCTGTTTTATAGGAAACATTTTCYAATCTGTATGTACTGTATTTCTGCAAGAGATGTGTAATGTTTTCAGGTGAAGAAATGTATGCTTGCTGGTATTCTTACACTTTTTTTCAACCTGCTCTATTTTTTTTTTCCAGCTCCTTCCCTCTTTTGTGGCTTCCTGGTGCAAGTGGCCACAGCAAACCACTGTTAGCGATCCAGGAGCAATTCTTCACCACAGGCCTAACGGTAACCTCAGTGCAGCTGCTGAAACTCCGTGATCATGYGTTCCCAGCACCCTTCCCTGCCAGTAGCGGTAGGAAACTCCAGTTTATGTTAATAAGGTGTGGAGGATGGCCAAAATATTTTCTGAGTTTTCCGGCTCAAAAGGGTAATGAAGCTACCTCTGTCTCAGTAAGCTGGCATAGAAGCAAACTAAACAAGTGGAAAATGTGTTTCAAAGTTGAAATATATAACACAAACTCCACAGGTTTAGAACTTCCACTGGGGGCTGAGGATTTTATTTTATATTCCCACCTTTTTTGCAGCCTGGCTACTCTGCTTTGCACAAAAAAAGAGATGGGGGAGGGAGAGCAGGCTGTTTCTGCAGATTAATTTCACGTAGCTCCTCTCTGACTGGAAGTTCACCTCAAAAGCATTTCTTAGTTTATATCAAAATAATGAATTGTTTAGTGTGTAAAGTAAACCCAGAAACTCTTCCCCATAAATTTTGTTAAAAATCTACCTATTTATGAGCCTTGAGCAAAAATCTCTGCACTACTGTGAGCATGATCAAATTCTTTGGGCTTGCTTCAAAAAGCTCACTCTTTTTGTCATTCCTCTCTGACCTCTTCCCTGTTAGTCCTGGGATGAAAAGCAAGCCAAAGATCTGCTGAGAAATGGGCCGAGCCACTGCTGACCTTTGCAAATCCAATTTCTTCAAAGCGAGAGCTAATCGACGTGTTCCCACGCTATGTATTGCTGTAACATACGATGCAATTCAAGGAATGAATTTACCATGGTGCAATCTCATTTTGAATCCAGTTTTCTTGCTATGTGTCAGAGGATGAAGGAGGCAGAGTGTGGTACAAATTATAAACAGCACTCACAGGCAAGTTTCACAAACCACATAAGTCTGTTTTTAAAGTATTGCAAATGTTGGAGGGGTCCTTTCGATTAAAGTTTAAAATGCATCAGTCCTCTAAATTCTCCTCCCCTCAAAAACAGAGAGCCACTTTGTAGTGATTTAAAAGAAAAATTAGGAATATCCAGATAGTTAGGCAGAGAGTTTGTACTGAATACTCTCAAAGTAGAAAAACAGCTCTCTGGGGATACGATTTGATATGTAACTAAGGGCCTACAGGGAGATATCTGTGTGCACAGGACATATAGGTGAATGGGATRATGATACAGGAAGAGATTTAAAATTTATGTACGCTTTCTCTATCTCTCTTTATATGTCAGGTCTGATATGAGTGCCCTTCCACATTTACAGCACTGGGACCAGTCCCCTCCGTGTGAACTATCTTACAAACTATGTGCTAGGAGCCACTGGTGTACCTGAAATATACAGGCAGAAAAGGCAAAGCTCGATTCCTAAACCTATATCTTATCATCTTATTTTAAAGGGCATCAAGAGACCGGCGTAGTACCGCTGTTTCCCAGACGGAGCTGTTGCTTGTTTCCCATACAGCTTGCCATGGCCCTCATGACCCTCAGAGGCAGGCCAACATGAGTGGCAACGCACTACAGCCTGCTTATGCGCCATAAAGGGCGCCTGTTTGCATAATGCTACTTTTTGTCTGGGGCAAAAGTGAAAAAGAAAAAAAAAAAAGGATTCTCTGCCTTCATTTAAGAATTATAGAGCATATGCCATGAGTAGCACATCTCAACCAGTTTTGTCAGCACCTAAGATGGGTGTTGTGTCACTCTCAGGTTGCAGTTCGGCATGTCCTGCTTTGAGCGTCCACCTCACGAGCTGGGCGGCTGCAGCATGGCAGACAGCAGCTGAACTTCACGTTTGACGAAGTTCCTGTCACACCTTACCACCAACCTYCTTGGATATGGTGTTTCCAGCCATTTTGGTCATATGATAGAACCCAGATATATTATGACCTGTTTATTTATTTCATTATTGTCTTCATTACACAAGCGTAATTCCATTAGAGCTGATGCAATGGACAATCAAGCCCTTGGGCTCCTGGGCAAAACTATGCCCTGGCTTTGCAGGCTGAAGACTTTCAAATGAAGCCTCAATGCTCTCATTTTCAAGTTGTCCTTAGCAAAGTAAATGAAAACATATCATTGTTCTCAAGACTGCTGAATGAAGCAAGTCTTTTTTTTTTTTTTTTTTTTTTTTTTTTTTTTTTTATTTTTTTTTTTTAAAAAAAATTTTTTTTTTTTTTTTTTTTTTTTTTTTTTTTTAATATCTGTAATCATGAATAGCAAATTTCATCCATTCATGACTGGTTTATAAGGGTTTTCTAACTAGCTAGATTTGGAGAACTTTCTCTCTCRGCAAGTATTGCAGTAAGAGAATTGTTTGTGTTTTTATTACTCTCTAAATATTTTTGTTATTCTCTTTCCCAGGACATGATTAGATTTTCCAGTCTTCTGGACATCAAAGATTTTGGAGAGGAGATTGTATAAACTGGATAGGTAACAGCTGTTACCAGACAGATTTACTGGTGGAAAGGGGAGAGGGCTAATTTGTTTTATGTGTTTCCTCCCACTGCTGGCACCTTTCAGTGTGGCATGCTGTTGCAATCCTATGACAGGGAGTATCTTTGCACAGAGGGAGCCCTTATCCTCATGATCACACCTACCCTTGGGTTTCACTCATGTTTATAAGTAACTTTTCCAAATGCCTTCATGATAACTCTTGGACCTGGATAGTTTAWTAAAAAGAAAAGAATGAGACCAGCTCTAACTTTGTTACTTAATGACACTGACAGTTTTTCACTTCCGATTTTTTTCAAGTCACAAGAGTTTTTTGTTTGCCTCAGTTCTGTATGTCTCTGGACACATAAAATTGAATTTATTTCTATAAGATAGGTGCCCAACATTAAGCTACATCGCATGATGTATTCAAAGCACAGATACCAAGCATAAATAATGCTTGACCATTAAGGCTGAAAAGARGTGCCTTGTACAGCAAATTCCACAAGAAGAAGAGATGCATAGGACTGAAGGAGACTTTCAGCTTGAATAAACTGCAGTGTCTCTGCTCGCCCCCTCCCATTTAATGCAGCAGTTAACTTTTGTGTAAACCCTATTTAGTTCCTCAGATGGTGTAAAATTCCATTTGCTGCTTTTTTTTGCATTATTCACTATCTAGGAAAGATCTTGAAGGGGAAAGGGTGATTTGTAATATTGCAAAATACTGGTTGACGCAAACAGATTGTGCGAGTGTATGAAAACATGATTTTGAGAATTACCATGCCAGTAAGAAAAAAGACGGTTCCCGTTCAGATAAAAGTGCCCTAGAGCTTTGCCCAGACTCAAAGAAACTAACATTACTTCTCCTTTTTTTGTATTATTTTGACTTACTCAGTTTCATATTTACATGCTATATTTTTAAGTATCTACCCTCATGTTCTCTGAGCTTCAGCAAAAGGCAGCACTTTCAATATATATTGCCTGATATCTGCAAAAAGTGCCCCATGTTTCTATRAATATTGTAGGACGTGCAGCCTGATTTAAGAGAGACAGATCTCATCTTGTTTGAGGTGGGACAAGAGGAATACACAGACTAGAGTAATACTTTTGATCCTTCCCTGTTCTGGGCAACATCAAAATCTATTACAGTTCCAGGTGAGGAGATCCTGGCTTCATTGAGTCTGTGAGGATCCACAAACCTCAGCRGAAATTATTCAGATTCTTACAAAGTTTGAGCCTTTTCTGAAGAGCTGGCCAGGGGACACTAGGTGCTTCATCTCGCAGAGTATCGTTGGAGGAGATAGTCTATTCAAAGGCAAGTGGGGCTGCTGTTGGAAGAACAGGTTACTGCCGGAGCAGGAGAGAACAGAAGTCATGTCCCAAAAAATTCCTAATACGATTGGTTTTTCTCGTATGCTCTAGGCCTTAATTACTTTCAAACCTTTTTCTTCGCTCTCCTTCATTCACTAACTGACTTTTGCTGATGACTGCAGGAAGTCCTTTCAAAAGAGCTGCTGAGCATTTGTACAAAGCCTAGAATTTTTTCTGCACAACCAGCGGAGACGTAAGAATGGATCTGTCAGCTAAGAGGTGAAATTCTCCATCATTAGTGAACATATAGGCTGTAAAAGAGAGTAGACTGCAAAGGCAAAACTATGCAGCAGGTTCACAGTCTAGCTGGGCAGTTTGCTGCAGAAGCAGGAGAGTGAGCCCTGTTCGTTGCTCCTCTCATCATGGTAGTTCGCCATTCAGCTGTGGCTGCAAATGCAATGAGGAGTTTTTGTCACAAAGTAGTCTGAAAAGGTATCAGTTTGCAAAACTGAAGGAGTTGGCAGGATTTAAATTCTGGAAGCAAACCTGCTATGATAATTGTTTTCCCTTTTGTTCATTTTGTCTGATTATAGTCCAGAGCCAAGAATACTTCAGTAGCCTGCAAAACTGGACGCTAACCAGACTCTCAAAACGGGCTGTAGCTCACCGAGGGATGGCAAGAAATGTTCTTTTTCTTCAGGATGTTGTTAATAGTTCTGTATTGCTTGCCAACTTATTAAAAAATTGATTTGATCTGAGACAAGAGAGCTAATTGAGAAAGGTCCTTAATTCTTTCTTTGAACAGAGCAGGTTTGCTGTGTACAGTTTATACAAATAAGGAAAAAAAGGGAGAGGTCTGACTGAAAATGAAAGGTATGGTGAAATCCAGATTACAGTCTGTCCTACATATAGTGCTTTCAACCCTCCAAGACAGGACTTGTGAATGTCACCCTAACAGCTTACTTATACTGAAAAATTACTCATGTTAGTCCATCACCTGGGGATCCTGAGATACCTGACACAGAATTAAGCACACTTGGCACTTCTGTTGGTAAGGACTGGTGTAAATCAGTCTTTTAATGATATGTTAGACATGACAATCTCTCACATCCAGAAGAGAAGGCCTTGGTGGTAGGCCTAAGAATTAGTAGGAGCTTGTGCAAATGATAGTACTAAATGATTGCCAAGCTATAAAAGCAATAGATAATTCAAGTATAGTATCTCACAAACTACTGTAACTTTTAAAGTGACCTCTGTGAGCTTAGGCTCATGCTTGTGTAGGTAGTGTATGCCATATTTTCGAGCTACATGGCAGTCTACAAGCTGTTTGCACTTGTGCTACAGGCATAAATTATCATCACACTATTAATAGACATTTTACTACTTTTCCATTATATATTTGAAACTCGGCAGTGACTAATTTAAAAAAAAAAAAAAAAAAAAGTCATTAGCTTGACTAAGTATTTACCAGAAAGGAATACTTATTCATGGCAATTTTAAAGTGTCACACCAGTGGTCTGGAGCAGTACAGAAACTGTGAAGTTTAATGTATAGACTCAACAGGAGATTAAATCACTATGGCTCTGGAACTTCACTGTGAACATACAACAATATTTTTCTTCTAACAGAGTTGCATTCTCCTAAAATCTGTTAAACCACAGCTCGCAGAGTAAATCTAAAGTACATGACAAATTAAAGTATGGTAACCCTGAAAGCATGAACTGATCTAACCAATGTTGTATCATTTACAGGAAAAAGAACTGAGCTTGCCAATGTGTCTCAGCACAGATACAGCACTTATCGTGATAGAAAAGTGTATATCATGGATACAATCAGATTTGCTCTGACCTGTTTCCCATTTCACATGCGCAGCATTTTGATCCATATTATAATGTAGATATGTACAATCCTAGGAAACTTGCCACCCAAAACTGAAGATGAAATCATCTAATCATGTACTTGCATAGGTATTACTCACACCATTCTCATTATTCCATTGTTTACAGCCTGTGTCTTTCTGTGAGTGTCACATGCAGGTGTAATTTAAGAATACATCCTGCTTGTGTGTTTAGGTGTATGGAAGATCTCAAAGAAAATGAAAAATTAGTTGGCATTTGTAGTTGGTAACTCCAGAACATTCAAGCCTTCTGTTTTTTTTTTCTGAGAAAGAATTTATTTCATATGCCTTACGATGAATTTCTATCTCTAATTTTGCATTTCCAATGCCATTAAATACTTATACTTTCCTACAGTTTAGGAATGAATGATAACAAGACAATGACATAGGACAGATTTTGAGCTCTATTATATCCCTATAAATTCACAGAAATTTCAGAGGCCACAGAGCTGTTACTCTAGATTTATAGCAGAGTAGAATTTTATCCCTTTGTATTTGCGTTGCTAATCATCCGGTCCCTAAAATGGTAATCCAGTCCAGTTCTTCAGTGCTGTTTCAATTGTAGCACTCATCACTTTTACGAATTTCATATAACCCTAGATGATGGTAAATAGGGATAAAGATAAAATGAGCTTTGAAAGATGGAAGCTACTGATATTTTTTACTAATTTCTAGATCTATTATGTCACTGACGCTCTTTGGGAAAGTTCTGATTTAAAAAATATGATCTCATGATGTGTTTTATCTTTTGGCTTTTTGCCATATTGCCAGAATGTAGTATACTTAGACAGAGGCGTTCAAAATGCATGCCTCAGCACTGTGTGCATGCACAGAAAGGGTGCAAAGCTGTTTTTCATTTTCTAGAAACAGAGGCTAGTTACAGTATAACTCCAGTTGAATGAGTTTTTATTGTTGGTTTTGTGCTTTAGATTTTGGTTGGGTTCTTTGGTTTTTGATTTTTGAGTCATGTGTATCATATGCTCACAGGAAAAGTCCAAGTTTCAGAAGTTTTCTTAGAGTGAGTATAATGCTTTTGAGAAGTTTACTGGAAACTGTCATTCTCTGTCTGCTCACAAATTAAGCACCTACAATTCTTTCTGCAATATTCGGGAAAATTCCCTATGACATACCACACGTTTTCCCTCCTATGCTCAGAAGGTACTATTCTAGGAAAGAAAAGATGGCCTAAGCTGATTTTCTAAGACTAGCAAAAAAGTCCTATTTAAAAAGATCAACTTAAGAAACAATATTTTGAAGTCCCAAGTTCCCACTAAGATCTCACTAAAAAGCTCCATAGAGCTATTCAGCCCTGCACAAAATGATATTAGCGGAGGGAAACAAAAAGAAGTGATCTGATCAGAAATCCAAACTTCCAGTAAAAGGCTGCTTCAGATATGTGCCAAACAGGGATTAAATTTACAATTTCATTTGTGGGCACTTCGCCTGAGATTGCTTACAAGGATCTGGGTCTTCAGAAAAAGCCTTGAAGAGCAGCCTCTCAGAAACATCCGGTTTTTGATTGTATACTATCTTAATTACCAATATGTTTTTCTCATTGCCATCTTTTCATCTTTTTTTCATCTAGCTACATCTATAAAATTGTAGATTAGATATAGATGGACACAGATACAATCATTTCCTTTTTTCACAGCCTATTATCACTGTGTATTTTGGCTCTCTTTGCCATCTTTGGCTCATTTGATTCAATTCTCTTATCTCTGTTGAAGGAATGCAAATACCATATACTCACTTCTCAGATGATTTTTCAAACCAATGATATTTGAATGGCTAGAAATTAGAAAGTTCTTTTGCTAAACTTCTGGTGGGGAGTAATCTTTTTGTTTATATGTATTTAGGCTCCTCTGACAATATGCTGCTAAAATGCTACGTAAGATTTTAATTTCCAAGAAGTAGATTAATCTATAAAACTTGAGATGAAATATTCATTATGACTTTTCAAGCAATAAGATAGCTTGAACTCAATGAAATAAAAAGAAGCACTTACAGAATTGTAAAATGGATTTTTTTAATGAGAGTATTCAACCCAGATAGACCCAGGAAGTTCAGAAATTGTGTAAAAAGTCATGCACACTCAAGATCTAATCACTAATTTGTAAAAGGTTTAGACAAGGCTCATATCCTGATGTTTTTGTATTCATAAGTGAACAAGCTGATGCTAATTTGAGCAGTTGATATGTATGTAGCTGATAGATAGTTCACATGCTCCTAGCCTTGTT
The DNA here is from genome assembly GCF_003343005.1 of Rhea americana. Lineage (NCBI taxonomy): Eukaryota > Metazoa > Chordata > Aves > Rheiformes > Rheidae > Rhea > Rhea americana. Next base: position 2,582,592 of record NW_028186579.1, read on the forward strand.
AAGTTCTGCATTTTTTAAATTCTTCATCTTTTTCAGCCTGGATGGTGCTGCTTGGGCATGTTTTCTTGTACACTTCGACCATAGAAAAAAGGACAAGCTCCTTAAAATCTTAGAGCTATTCCCAACATCATTCTTGTTTCTGCAGCATATTCCACAATTTCCACCAAGATGTTGATTTATAGAAAGACTTGTGTATTTCTTGAACTCTTGGGTTATTTCAATTATGCAGACTTTAGTCAATAATCACCAATTACCTAGCCAAAGTGTGAGAAATGATATTCAGTGGCAGATGCACAAAGTTTTACAAGTGCATCTGGAGTTGATAGAAGTATAAAAAGATGATACATGGAAATATTATACTGTTGGGAACTTTAGCAATGTAAAGTTTGCAGTTGCTTCACATGCTTGTATGTGAAGGATTTGGATTGCTTTATGGACCAAGTTCCATTCTCAGTCTTACTCACATGAATCCAGAATAATTTTCCTGAGCGTAGCTGATTCTACGATCTGCCTCTCTGTTAATTTGAGGAGACTAATAAAATACTTATGCATACTAGATTGTGGCTTTTCATTACAATTATACCACAGCAGCAAAGAGATAGCTGGATCTACACAAAGCTTAGTGGGAAAGAGACTGAACCTGGCTTCTTGATTTGAGTTCCTCTCTCTCACTTTCATCTAGAAGACCATTACAAAAAGTCAGTTCCTCTAAGTTTTGATAGTGATGGTAAAGCTCATAAACTGTTTTCCTTTCCTGCTAATTTCTCAGTTAAAATGTAATTCATATTTAGTATTTAGGAAGTGTGAATTTCATACACTCCCTTTCAGAGTGAGGCACCTTCATTTATTTTTTTTTCTTTTAGAATAAAAACATACCCTTATCTCCTCAATTCGACAAAGGGGCTGATGAATAATCGTTCCTGTCACCTCAACAATATCACCTCTCCAAAACACTAAAGTCTCTCCTTGTGGCAAAGTAATCCAGTGGGAAGGTGGACTGTGTGAATAAAATTGCTGAATTCCTAATTGTTTGCTCTGGCAGTTCCCAGAGAAGCAGCTGGGTGTCTTTGGAAAGCTATGCATGTTGTTTTGGGTTTGTACATCATGTGTCTTTAATTTTCAGCACTAGCCACAGGGATAAGTATCACAAATATCTGCTTGAAGGCCTTTTGCCCTTGGGAACCAAATACATACTTGGCAGCCTCTCTGGCAGAGGGACTGCGGGGAGAATCAAAGTTGACTCATTGCCTTATATTCCCTGAGGGAGAAGAAAGAATAAAAAGGGCAAYTGCAGCTTCCTTCAGTTGCCTGTAGCAAGTCTTTCTTTTTGCTGAAAATAAACTAATGCCATTTTCTAAAATGACCCGTCCCCTATATGAGCAGAAATGCTCAGTCCAGTATCATACAGCTAATGCTTGACAACCAAGATAAAGGCTCTGCAGGCCTCCCTTTCTCCCAGTGCAGTCCTGGATGGACTTCAGATAGCTATAACCCTGAGTTAAATATAACCAGAAACAAACATTTATGTCTTCCATTCTACATTCATCTCCGATAGAGTGTATGTCATGTTCCTCAGCTTAACGTAGAGCAAACTGTAACTGAAACAAGTCTGTAGAGTGCTGTGTACACTCTGCGGGACACATCTGTAGAGTGTGCCCTATCTATTGTGGTTAATATATTCTGATCTCTTACTGCACGATTAGGACCAATATAAATGAGTGCTACCCTATTACTTGCAGTGAAGCTATGTGCATTAGCCTGCCTGTGGCTATACCTTCCCAAATATTCCCAACTTTATACACTGCATTGAAGTGAAACTGCCATTAGCGTGCAGATAACATCATAATATATAGTGCAAGCCTGAGCCCCAATGCATGCGTTAGCTAAAGATTAAGCAGGATGCCAGATGAGCTTTGAGTCGTTTGAGAAACATTGCTAGGCAGTGCTCCAAGCTCACACCAAGTGATGCCAAGATATTTGTTCATGTCTCCATCTTCCGTTATCTCAAATGGTGCAATTGCCAGAAATAATTTTGCTTAATAGAAAACCTTCATGCATTTTGCACATTGCTCTTTTCTACATAAATCTCATTAGTTTGTGATTTCCAATTTAAAACAGAATTCCACTCTTGTATTTTAGATCTGCAGAGCTTCTTGCCTTAAGACAACATACGGTATTTCCTTTTTTTAGTAAACCCATTCCTGCTGTTTTATAATCACTTCAGCTCAGCACAAGAATCTTATATGAAAAGATGGCAATTATCAGCTAAGGAAGTCCATTTTTTTCCTAAGATTTCAAGTTTTACTATTAGTCCTAAAATTCAATGCTTTGCTAGGGAGTATATTTTTGAGGTGCTGAGGGATTTGTTGTATTACTCATACAAAGAATTCTACCTGGAGAAGGAGCTCTAGAAGATGAATAAATATATTAGCTTAGCATGAATCTGAACTTTTTTCCCTTGCAAAGCTTTGCACAGACTTTAAGTGATACAGAGCCCATTAAAAACAGCTGTTGTCTCACAGCTGAAAATAATAGGCCACAAAGTGGTTCTTTTTGTTCCTGATTTGAAAGGTAAGTTGCTGTGACTTTTTATGTTTCCTTTTAAATGTGCTGTATTGTATCTATATTCTTTTCCTATGAATTTGCATCCTGATTTTTCAGTTTTTAAACAACCAAATGTTTCTCATTGCTGTTCCCTGTATTTATGTATTTAATCACTCAGTCTAGCACAGCGAATGTGATCTTGATTTGTAAGCAGGCTGTGCACTCTTTACAATTGCAGGGGTGTGTGTCTGCACCTAGTTGTACAACTAGTGCTGTATATCCACTACTTTTGCTTTGTGACAAGTGGCTTAGCTTGTAAATGTTCCAGGTCTCATAGAGTATGATTCCATTAGTGTCTTTGATGTCTATTTGTAGTAATTTATTAGCACGCAAGGACCAAGGCTCCTAAATCAATGTCATTTATTTTCTACAGAAGAACCAGCAAAGGTATGACATAATGTAAAGTTCTCTTGTTTCTCTTTCTAAACTCTTCCTTTTGGCTCTGCTGTGAATTCTGCTGATTTCCACAACACACTGAGGTACAAGAATCTGCCTTGTGTGGTATTACCTGAGCATAGGGAGGCACTCTGTACTTGGGCAAGGGCTGAAGCATGAAGAACAAAAGAAGTGTGATGCTAAGAAAACAAGTCAGCAGAAAAGGCTTTAAGAGGATCTATAAAAAGTTTAAATTGGTAAAATATGTATGTGGGTGGTTTAGAAAGAGAATAAAGTATAATTAAGTCACTGAAGCCTCAGTGGGACTCTGAACATTGTTCAGTGTGTACTGGAGTGTGCTTTAAAGAAATGTCAAGAGTACCCACATCCTTAGAAAAGGGGCTTTTTTTGTAGTTTAGCATTAATTTTAACAAACAGATGAAGGCTGCCCTTTCTTGGACCTTGCGTCATTCTGCTGCAGAGTACCAAGCATATTACAGAAATGTAATATGAAGGCAAAATTCACACCTTCTGTAAACTAGTCAGAAAGCTGGACTGTGCATATTAGGCAGAGCTGAAAGTAAGGAGCTGTGTTTTGCCATCCTGCACTAAAAATGACACTGGGGCATATGCTGTTCTCCAAACTGGGCAGGGAGCCAGCTGCCCAGCACTCTGCCTTAGTGGATATAGCCCTCTAAGGCCCTCTGTGGTGATCCCTGTCCACATACTAATACCCAGAGAGGCAGGGGTGGATGAGACGACATAGCTTTGCTCCCTCTCCCTTTGAAGCAGAAGTAAGCAGGGAAAAAAAAAAAAAAAAAAAAAAAAAAAAAAAAAAAAAGTGTGCCAATCACAGCAAAATCTCCTTGCCGTGGAAGAGCAGCCCCTATGGGGACAGTGTAGGTCCAATGGCTCTACACTGTGAGTGACCCAGACACTGTCCTCTTATCCATCCTTCCAGCCCTAATCTCCCTTCTCCATCCCTGCAGCTTCTGGTAGGTGATCCCAAGAGACCACTACAACAAATGACCCAGCCTTCAGAAAACTCTATCCTGGGCCTGATGCTGATAGAAGAAAACAAAACCGTGAGCTTTGTAAAGTTCTGCAGAGTGACATGCAAACATCTCAGCAGACCAAAACTATTGAGTCTAATCACAGTGGGGAAAGGCATATGTTATACATAGTGCAATACAGGAGGTAAACCTGGAGCCAGACAGAGCTTTTGGTTCCAGCACAGATACGCAGCCTTTTGATGATCTTTGCTTCTCATGGTCCCCAAAGCCCAAGGCTGATGGGAAGTAGTTGGGCTTCTGATTTTCTCCCCAAAATGTCCTCACATGTCCTAAATGCTCAGGAGACTGTGTCATGCGAGAGGGCTCCTCCACTGGTAGACTAATGCTACGTTAAGGCTGGAGAAGTTATGTAAGGCAGCTGTAATGATGAAATTATTGAAAGGTAATGAAGAACTGAGTTGTTATCTATCTCAAAAACACAGTCTTACTGTACAGAACCATCTTTACGTATAGCTTACTTAACAAAAAAATCTAAACATATTTGCAAACATTTTGAAGTTCAAATGGCTACCCTAGCTAACGTTTCAGCAATATTTCCTTTGTTTCTGCTCACAACGAAGTATCCGAATACTCTCTAGCTGATTCCCAGCTTCCAAAAATGATTGTGATTGTTTGTTCATAGTTTTATCTGGACTTTTCTGGCTACTGTGTCATATATTCTGATCTAACATGGTGTTGCTTATAGGCAGGCTGCTGCACTTGTGTAGAGTCCATTGCTTCTCCCTGTTGCTTGTCACTGTATGTAGGTTTTGTGTTGTAGTTTGCAGGGGTGGGGGTGCATGTAGGCTTTTGGAGATGAAGAAAGCGAGAAAGAGAGGACCACACCATGACCTTGCAAACCAAGAAAATGATATTGGTTTCAATGAAATTATTCCGACATGTGGGTAGGGAAGTCAAAATTGAGTCAAGATATGTAGACCAAGTGGAATTTTTTTTCAAGGCTAACATACTTTCCCATGAAAAGGTAAGAACAGAGCTACTTGCCATCAACTGAGAAGTTGTAAGGCAAGCTTGTTGAGGGAAGGGCAGTTGGGCCCAGCTGTGGTGAACGATATAATCTGCACAGGATACTGCATAAGGAAGGTACTCCAGGACTTCAGAATTTGCCTACACAGTGACACAGAGGAGTTTTAGTGCAGGCATTTGAGCTGAAAAGTCTGTCTACATTATAGGCAACTTGTTTTGCAGAATTTAGACTCACATACGTGTTAATAGATTGTACTTCCTTTGGATGATTTGGCATGGAGTACAGAGGAAAAGGAAAACATTTTAAAAAATAATGGTGGAAGAAAAATTAAACAGTAAAAAGAAACTGCAGATTTACTCTGGAATCAAAATGCAAGAACATAATGCAGCTTGCTTGTAAACAAAGAATCTGAAACACAAGGCATAATATTGGCATGATAAATTAGACTGTCTCAGTGACAGAATATTGTTTGTTGTATAAATAATAAGCTCCAATAGATACTCCAAAGTTATCCCTTGTGAGAAGCTGAAAATGTCCATCATGATTATGATAAAACAAAACAATCTATATAGAATGTCTATTGCTTTACTTGCCACCTTATGGAAACTAGAGATGAGATGGAAACAGACAACAGGAACAAACTTCTAGGGGCAAAGAAAAAAAACACAGTATGCATTTTTTTTTTTATTTCAGAATGTAGCTGTTATTTAAGTATTGATACTTTTCCTATCAATTATATCAAAGAAATTAGAGCTAAGAAGATCTTATTCTTTTATTTAGTTGAAGCTCCTACAGATTTGTAGGTATTTAAGCCAGAAGAATCTGTTATGATCACTAGGTCTGATCTGATCAATATATATCAGCTTTTACAATTGCATTTTATAAATCCTCTACCAAGCTTGTAAGAATATGCTGTTAATTAAAAAGTTGTGATCTGATAGTTCTCATTTTACTTATGATAACAGTCCCAATGATTGTAAAAGAACTGGTCATATCCGTGTTAGGGATGAAAGATACTATGTATATCTTGCAATATGCCGATACCAAAAGTATGATGAAACTACCGCTCTCAGTATTGTTACGCATTCTGGATACAGAATCCATCAGGATTTGAGGGAGTGGAACAGCTTGGAGATGGCGACAGGCTGGATTCTGTCTCTCTTTTTCTTTTCCCCCCGCAGCTGCCTCCCCAGTGCCCAGACTAGGGGCTAGGCTTCCCTAGCAGTGTGCAACTCCTGCTCCAGCACAAACCTTGTCTCGCCCACTCCTGTTGTGAGAACTACAGACCTCTGTTGGCTCTACAAACCGAGCAGCTCTGCTCCGCTCCAGAGTGTTGACAGCAGGAGATGGGGGGCCACCAGGGCACGAGCCCTGCCCTGAACTCTCTTGCTCTTGACAAAACACAAGGCAAAAATGCGCAGTGCACTCTATGGGCACCCCTCATGGCCTGAGCTATCTGTAGCTCTCTGTATCGTGCAGAAGTGCGCAAAGCGGAGTACAACCAGTGCCATAGGTACCAGTACAACAGTGATGCTTTATCATTTGGAATTTGCAAGTCTCCATGGTATAACTGGAGGATCTGTCACAAATGTGCATACACTGAGACTGTGAATCTGAATCTTCTCTTGCAAGAACTTGATGTCCAGCATTTGTCTATGTTGTCATTCTTTATAAGAAATTAGATTCATGCTTCACTGTATTTCGTTTTGTATTTCACATTTTAGATTTGCAGGCTAGGTACAGAAATAGATTTGCCACCAGTGTCTATGACTGCATGACCATAAAATAAGGAGTGTTTAAGAACACATTTCCTCCAGAAAGCTATTTAAAATGCTAAAGAGAGTACCTGGTAACTAGTGATTCTCTGTACTGATTAAATTTTAGTGAAATTTCATTTGGCACTCCCAAAATTTTGGCAGAAAGAATAAGTGATTCCCAAATGATCCTTCAGAAAGGATCCAAAGCTACAGGCTAGATGGTTTGTTTTGGAAGACTGTTGACTGAGCTCACCTATCATTGCACCAGATGCAGCTTTTCCTTTTATTCTCACCTACTTAGCATCCTCACTTCTCTTGCAATAATTTACCACATATTGGAAACATATCATGCTGGGGCAAAATACATCCTTCAGCTTCCAGAAAACTTTAAGTTTTTTCTCTTTTGCAAAACTATTCCATATCAAAAAACAATACACTACTGAAGGTAGGTATGCAGAACAGTAAACTAAGTCACTGCAGGGAGCCTGGAGCTCTAGTCCAATTTCTGTTGCAAATAGAGCTAAGGAAGAAGCAACATCAAGGAGCAACTCAACTAGCTGCAACCAAACTCTGTCTCCAGAATACATTAATTTTAAAGACAAAGTCCATGAACTATTTCAAAAGTACAGAGAACATTGGGAGTGGAAAGCACAGAAACTTAGAAGGAGCGAAATAGCTTTCACTCTTCGATAAAGCTACAAAAATGCCTTTTCCAAACAGAGGTGTTTTGTATTACACCATTCTTGTTGGCTGTTCGGGCTTTTTTTCATTAGATGTATGAACTTCTTGCCATAGTAATAAAGGTCAGGCACTATTGTGCTTCTTTTATGATACTGACTTGCACAAGTTGTATACACAAACCTAGGAAGTATTTATTTATGTGGAATACATACTTAAATAGTGGACTGTAAATCTCTTAAAGATGCCTATGATATGAATCATACCACAATTTCACGGATAAGTGGAAACATTATGCAACGTACTTGAGTTTTTAAAGCACAAACGAATGTGAACTATACAGCAGACTTGAGCTGGACCTTTTCACCCCTTCTAATATATGCTGTGGCTATTTAATATTCCTCACTAGGGAATAATGCTGGCATACAAGTCAGCAGTATATTAGGCACTGGAGCCATGAACCTAGTGAGAACATAAACTAAACTGATTTTCAATTTTGGTACATTACAAAAAGGACTATTATTGTGAGGTTAGAGATGTCAAAGTTGGTGACCTGGTATAATGAAGTATTCCCTGCCACATAGTCAAGCATGAAAAGTAATTGGAAGCAGTATAAACTTTTAGAGGTTAGGGGTTTTTCCTCAAAATCAAATATTCTTTTGCACAAACTACCTTTTAAAAATAAATGTTTTTGTGAAGCACCATAAAACAGAAATGATGCACCCATAAAATTCAGAGTTCTTGGAGAAATCCTTGTGTTTAAAAGTGAGGTCACATCTTAATGCTTGGGTTACTTACATAATGCACTGATGAAAAGCAAGTTACTACCTGCCAGCTAGGAATGACATTAAAATATTATGGCAGGATGCAACCAGCTTTAGAGCTTAAAATCTTGAAAGGACACAGACAATGTCCCCTTTGAAGAACATTTCTGAAGATCACTTTGCTCTCTCTGCTAAGCTTTAAAATGCAAAATGTCCCATATTTAAGCAGAAAAGATAAAAGTTGTTCCTTCTCAGCTACAACATTTATGTCTGAAAAACTGAAGTGTGTTCAGGTCTTTCAACTGTCCATAAGAGAAAAGGGGTTAGCATTCAGTGTAGCTAATCACATATTGCAACGCTGAAACCTGTATTACAGTTATTCATGATGGCCCCATATCCAGACTTAGAGCACTAACTTTAGCCAAGTAGCTCCTGATTTCCTCTGATACAAGCGTTATGTGAGCTGGCACACCATCAATGCTGAGTAACTAGACTGCAGAGGGCACTCCTATATAAGAAGGAATTGCTGTCTCCAGGCTCATTTGCTATTAGTCTCGATGATTCATTGTTATTTTTTCATCTTTAATAATTAATGACACTATTATTACACTAAAAGGAAAACTTATTATTCTTGACAATTGGTTTTGTTATGATTATTTAAATTTTTTTTCAAGTTTATACAATTACAATGTCTGTCAGTACTCATATCATGTTCAGGTCACCAGCCTCATAAATTAAACATACACAGAAGAGCTACCAAATTAATATAAGATCCGTCAGCATAACTTCAGTAAAGCAACACAGGGAGGGCACAGATGAAGAAAGAGACAGGCTCTGCCATGTGCCCAGAAAGTTACAGAAATTCTGGCTGCAGCAGGCTACCTGGAGAGCACTGTGGGACCTGTTGTCCCCTTGCTCTCATCCCAGGTCTGGAAAGTTTGTTGGAAGCATTTTTTTTGGTCTTGATTTCAGCTGGGATAGCTTATTTCAAGGAGAGAAGCACCCTCTCAGGCTATGGGTGCTGAACCACAGTGGATTTCTGGCCCCAAACTTCAGGTGATGGGCCTGGACTGGCGGGATGCCAAGTGCCCGAATATGGCCAGAGCACCACAACTTGCCTGGCCCAGCGAAGCTAGCGGGTGCAGAGCGTGTGGCAGAGGCAGTGCGACAGACCAGGGACTGCCYGAGTAGCGGGCAGCTGGGACCAGGCTGCCGTAATGCAGGCTACTCCTAGAGCTGCTGCATTAGGGGGGCCATTWAAATCCCGAAGCACCTCAAGGTCAGGAAGAAGCAAATGTCATTTTCAGCTGCTTTAGTCCTCTCCCTTTATTTAGCCCTGTTGCCTTTGTACGAGCTGGAGGTCCACAGTGAAGCCTGCAGCGGTGCACACCGGCCTCTCACCCTTAGGACTGTAGGGCTTAAAGCCAACGGGATTTGCTCTGGAAGTTTAACTGGAGCCTGTGCAGGACCTACACTGCAGCTGAAGTGTGCTTCCAATATTTAGCCTTGCTCAGTAAGAACAAGTCCATACTAGCTTTGCCTTCTGCATGGCACGCAGCTCGTGTATCATCTGACATACGACAGAAGTTTCTGTTTCCTGTGGGTAGCACTTTTCAGTGGAAAGTGATCTGCCTTTCACACTTCCTTCTCCGCACTTGTCACAGACAAACTGTAAGATCAAGCTAACACGGTGCAAAAGAGCTGAGTGAGAAAGGACAGTGGAGCTTGACTGTTGGAGCACCAAATACTTTTCCATAATGGAGCCCTAAACCATGTTTATTTTCAAATCATGGAACTTATATTCCAAGTGAGATATTCGCTCAGTTAAATATATGCATTTCTTTTTCAATTACCACATCCTACATGCTGCATAYAGTATTTGAGAAAGGAACGTGTCCAGGAAAGACATTTATTCGGGGGAGCTGTAACCATAAAGATTCCAGAGCATGGGATTTTCCATTCTTCCAAACTGTTATCTGACTAGATAAAAACATTATGCTTTATGGTTAAGCTAATTCTGTTGGACAAGCCAGTCTGGAGTCCTAGAAGCCTAGATTTTCAAATGTGGTGAGCACTGGCAGCTGCAACTAAAGTCAGTGGGGGCATTTCAAGTGCAATTAAATGCAAAGTTCTCTCAAAATTCAGGCCAGAGGCTGTCTGTAAAATGGGAATAGAGATATTGCCTTGCCTCACAGGGGTGCTGTGAACATTTGTGGCACAACTATTTACCATTGTGAGAAATTAGATTGAAAATTCTCTGAAAAAATGAAGTCTTTCTTCCGAGCAGAGTTTGAATAATAAACATTAAAGTTAGGCCTTGAGCCACACACTCAACAGTGAAGAGGAAACAAATTTGAATGKTTTGCCCTTTCTGTACACCAAAAGTACAAAAAATAAGTTAAAAATCATAATGAGTATACCATATAGATGGAATTAACATTAAATCTAGCATTCCCTATTTCTGAAGCAACTTTAGCATTATCTCAAGATAAAAGTCCTTTTATTTTTTCTGTAAATACAGTATGCATAAACAATGTGTATTTAAGTAAGAAATCTTTACAGAATTGTAAAATAGTTCAGATTGGAAGAGAGGTCATCTAGTTGAACTGCTTGTACAAAGCAGGGTCAGTGCTGAATTCAGACCAAGTTCAGGGTTTTGTCTAGTCAGGTCTTGAAAATTTCTAGGGAGGTAATGTCCATAATGTTTTGGGGCAACCTGTTCTAGTGCTTCACTTTGCAAAAGATCAAGTATTGTTCAGGCTTACATGTTTGTATTTGGATATTTAACTAAGCTTTTGACTGAGAGTATACTTGAAAGTTTTGAGGTATGGGACTGGGAAAACAGAAAGGGTTTTTTTTTTTCTTTTTCTTTTTTAATCCTAATATATACGTGCCACAACTAAAAAATGGATGCTGAAGTGTCGATATTTCAAGCCTAGGCTTTTGAAAGTTAATGATAACTGTGCAGTTTTATCTACACATTTCATAAACTTTACCTTGTTTTGATTACATTAGTTAAGCCTGGTAAAATGAAATAGGAGTGAAGATCTTAAGTACACAGCCCAGAACCTCCAGAACTTAGAAACTGCAAAGACTTGTCCTTTTAAATTTTCTGAATATCCATTGTGAAATAACTAAAGTGGAAAAGAGAGCCCAAATGCCTTTTGGTGTCATGTGGGCAGTTGTTTCCCAAATACCACAAGATTTTCTGTATCAACTGAAGGAAACAAACCATCAGCATCAAGTGAACCCTGGAACAAATGTCGTAATAATGGAGGAGGGACAGCAGTGTATATTGTTTATCTTTACTTAGTAAAGCTTTCAATGCTGTCTCCAATGAGCTACTCATAGACTAGCTAGAGAAGTATGGGCTGGATAAGCGGACAATGAGATGGATTGAAAACTGGCTGAACTTCCAGGTTTAGAGGGCTGTGACCAGCAGCTGGAGGTCAGTCACTAGTAGGTGTCCCTCAGGGTCAATACTGGGGCCAATACTGTTTAACATCTTCATTAATGACCTGGATGATGGGACAAATACCACTCTCAACAACTTTGCAGATGATACAAAATTGAGAGGAGTGGTTGATACACCAAATGGTTGTGCTGCTCAGAAGGACCTTGACAAGCTGAAGAAATGGACAGAGAGGAACCTCATGAAGTTCAGCAAAGGGAAGTGCAAAGTCCTGCACCTGGAGATGAATAACCTCATGCATTAGTAAGAGCTAGGTGATGACTAGTTGGAGAGCAGATTTGCTGAAAAGTCCTGGGGGTCCTGGTGGGCAAGTTGAATGCAAGCCAGTAAGAAGTCCTTGCATCAAAGAAGGCCAGCAGCTCCCTGGGCTGAACTGGGTTCAGGCACATCCAGTGAGGTGATTTTCCCCTATACTCGGTTCTGATGAGGCCACACCTAGAGTCCTGGGTCCATTTCTGAGCTTCCCAGTACAAGAGAGACATGGAGCTACTGGAGTGAGTCCAACAAAGAGCCACGACGATTCACTCGGGGGAAAAAGAGGTAGTTTTTGACTTTATAATTGACCATGACTTACAAAAGAAGAGCAAGGTAAATACATCCCTTGACCACAATGAAAAAACTGAGAGGCTTGAATTATTATTTTATTCTTTAGAAAAAATCCAACAGTTCTCCAAGAAYTCACTTTTCCTAACATCTTAAGCTATGGTAAAGATTGTTGGGTTGTTGGACTGTATCACACATGAAGACTTACAGGAATAGAGGAGGTATTGCTCCAACCTCTTCTGTCACATATGTGACAAATCAAAACAAGATCAAAATAATGAACTTGAAAACATCAATTAAAGTATCCGAAACCAGTTTCCATCAAGCATAAGTAATTTTTATGTTCAGCTGGGGGTGTTTGAGCTGTTTATGAAATCCAGCTAGAGAAATTAACATTCCTGAATAATCCTAGAACAAATGATGAGGAGTAGGCTCATGCTGGGTTGTATAACATTTTCTTCTATATAAAAATATTTTTCATTATGTTTTGTGGGATATTTATAACCAAAAGAGTCATGAAAAAATATAGAGCATTATTGTAAGAATATAGAGGGAAATGACACATAGCAGAATGAGAATTGCTTATTATCACATTTGGATTAAAATGGAGACAATACATTTGCTTGCTTCTAACTTTTAACTGAAGGCTTGTTGATGCCATAGGGTTCATACACTATGGGCAAAATCCTATGCAACATTTCTATCTCTTCTCCAAGTTCTTTTTAAATTCAAATAGGTTATGTTCAGAATGTGAAACCAAAGAGAAACCACACAAAGAATACATCTTTATCAAAAACACTTATCTGTCTAGGTGACAATAGGGGATATGTAGAGAAAAATATTTTCATCAAAATCATCATTTGTACTGCAAACACATTGGACATAATGGCTGAAACAATGATCTTAGACACTGTGTAGTCATATGATAAAATGCAATTATTGTTCTAAATTTTATGTTTAAAATATATGCAACAGACCAAAAGGGGAGGGAGGAGGAGTATCAGAATATGAATGCATACRCAAGAGAGGCTAAGTGACTCACTCGATATCACTTGAGTAGGAATACAAGTCAGGAGCTGCTCTCCTACAAATCTCAGCAAACCCTTCAATAGCATACTCTTAAGTAAAAAGCAGAACTGGAAAATAAGTAAATTACTACCTCTTTATCTTCCTTCAATGAAAGCTTTAACCCAGTTCCAATGTGAAGTTCAGATGAAGGTTGAGTCTTGTCTTATTTTATCTAAATGAGYTCATCATCTGTCTCATATCATGGCTTTACTTTGTTATGCATTTTAGTCTTCTGGTCTTTTTCATGCTAGGTAGCAAATACTGGCTCTTTTCAACAGCTGAAGTGTCAGGACATGGTCATTTTGAATGTGCAAGATGAAATCTATAAATGCTACATTTCCTTTTCAGCGATCTCTGGAATGAAATGAAACATAGTTTTCTTGTTTATAAGGCTAGAGGACTGGAAGTGACCTCTGGGGTCACTGAGTCTAGTGCAGTGAGTTCAGCCCAGTGCACAGACACTGCATCTTGTAATCTCTTTCACATGTTCACAGCCCTCTTTTTGCAAAGTTTAAATACTTCACTGAAAACATAAACTAGGTTAGGAAACAAGTTTTTTCTCTTTGGTGGAGGCTGATGCCTCAAGTAGAAAAGGACCCACAAGGTCGGTGATAATTTATAGAGGAGACTTTTGGTGGGGACGTTGTTGCTAGACTCTGCTTGGCATGCTGGCGTTGCAGTATGGTCCTGATCCTACCACCAGCTGGCTCGGTGAGGCTGGCCACCTCTGCTTTCTGCACCTCAGTTTCCCAACTGTATCCTAGGAATAACAACTGTAAAGTTGAGTTATTTTTCAGCCTGAGTCAGGCCAGAGGAATCCAGGCAGTTACAGCCTACATTGTGTGTGATTATTTTATCCTCTTTTTCTTTATGTACGAGTAAGCTTAAAATCTTCAGCCTGTCTTTTTTTTTTTTTTTTTTTTACAATCAGGAATTTAAGTTGAAAAGGTCACTTCTTTCCCTAGTAGCTCAAGTTCTGTGTTTTTAGGTAGTTTAAGGATGTATCATGTCATAAAATGTCAAGTCTTACATCCCCTCACACTTTTTAAATCATTATTTCTTTCTATAAGAAAGTAAAAGTTTGTTAGAAATCYATTCAGGTTTCTTTTCCTTCAGAAAAAATGAGTCCTTTATTGTGCAAAGTATTTCTTCATCCAGAGCTTATTGACATCTACCAGATGAAGTTTTAGACAAACAGAGGATTTTTAGCAGGAGTTTATCACTTATTAAATTTGATCTGGAGATTTTTTTTTATTATTGTAAGAACTAAGAAATATTTTTCATCATTAGGCCTTCTTTTTTGAACACAGTCAGGCTTTTTTTGAACATAATGGAATAATGACATAGGCTTCATTATCACATCTCCAGTGCAACAATATAATACATTTGCTTAAGTCTGGGAGAAGGAAACCAAACCAATTTATTATAGCCTGTTGATTCACACTCGCATGCTGTGCAGTTCGTGTGAAGGTCCCATTTACTTTTTCACATGAACTGCCACAGCATGGTTTAAATAGAGATTTCTCTAGCAGTAGTGTTAAGGTTCCTCATTAACATCATTTCTGGAGTCATTGGGCCAAGTATATCCCTAGTGTAATTCCACTGATCTCAGTGGGGTTATTCTTGAGATATATTTGGGCCATTGTTTCTACAGAATCTCTTTGTTCTTTTTCATCTCTTTAAGAATTTAGTTACTTTGAACATTTCTCACATAGGAAGTCATTTTATTGAAAAGTTCACAGTGTTTATAAGTAATTTATCAGGAATTTCTATGTATTTCTGCACTAAGATTTATAACCAATCATATACTACAATTTATTATTTTTATTTTATAATCTACATATATATTCTATATTCCTAGGAAAATCAATAAACACGCTATGAATGTCTCATCTTGTTTTTTTAACCTTTAAACTTGAAGTGACTACCAAAGATAATCTGGGATTTTAGGCTGCAGATGCATTTGACATTAGTTTCTGCCTATCTTTATCTCCTGCAATTGTTTGGAAAAAATAATAATTGAACAGTGAAACACCATGCCTACTATATTGCCACGTGGAAAAGCCTGAGCTTTTATAATGCTCTGCATTTGTACTGAATGTTTATCTTCGTTATTTTTTTATTTCTATTAGAAAAAAGAAAGAGTGTGACTGTTAAAATCAATTGACCCATAAAATTTTGCACAAGTTAGATTTGCAGTTAATGATCATTTGGTATATTATACAAATTTATATGATGTACATGATTTGGATTTTTTTTCGGGAGAATAAATGGTCTGGTTGGGGAAGAAAACATAACAAAATGAAACCATCCCCATGATAAATGGTTGGATAAACGAAAAGCACCTCTCTCATTCTCTGAGCAGTCTCTCTTATCCCTTTCTGTATATTGCTGCACTTTTGCACAGGCATTTGGTGGCCTCATTAATTTATATTAATTTTTCCAGCAAACTATTAACTCAGCATATGATCCTTTTCATTTGATTTTGCTTTCAGAGGAATCTGTCTCTGTCAGGTCTTCTCACACACAGATATTAAACCTGGTTTTYACCAAATCCATGCTGAACAGAGGGAAGTGACTTGGATTGCAACCCCCAGTTTCCTGAGCTCTTATCTTCCTTTCAAGGTCTTTTTGTTGTCCAGACCCTTAAAATAATTAAGTCCTAACGTGAGATTGCATTCTGCAGGGAACGGCCTACAGGCTCCGGTGGAATTAGGCCGCTGGTTGTTAACTGCTGCTTGCGGAAGTAACATTTGGGTCTGGTGATAACAAACAGGGATGTACTGGTATCAAAAGCTCTGCTGCCAGAATGAGTTTTGCTTTGCGCACAAACAGATGCATTCTGGAAAGTGTTATAAGAGAATCAGGATTTACTGTGCACCTGTGTGTTGCATAACTTATTTAGATACAGAGCTTTAATTTTTGCAAAACTTCCAGTCCCTTTCAGCATGTTATTAACACTGAGAGGAGAAATGATACTGCATCTAAATAAGGATACGAAAAACTCTTATTTAAAACAAGTAAGTTACAAACCTTATGTGCAAACTGCACCCACAGGATTGGTTTATGTTTATAGAGATTTATATGTGAGACAGAATGGAAAAATGTAATTTAGTTTTGTTTAATGTCTCTCTYGGAATCCTGAAGACCACTTTCAGATGAATTAGGTGCTGGTAAGTATAGTGACTATGTAGGCAAACATTAACAGCCAAGCTTCAGTCAGGAACAGCGCCACATGTTATATTATGTGCTAAGAAAGTGAATGTTAGTTAGAAACCTGGGGTTGTCCCTGTGCTCTTTTCAAAAGTGCAATGTGCTCATTTATCTTCAAAGCACTGGAGCTCAGATAAAGTGCTGAAGGCCTCGTCTGAAAGCTGGTGCCTTCAGGCAACACCTGGTACATCACTGCTTCGATTTCTGTGAGTAATTCATGTCTTTCTGGTCCACAGATTACTGAAACCAAATAGCAATCTATTGAACCAGATTTTGATTTTGATCTTTGCACACTAGTGATCTGTGAACAACATAAAGGTAGAAAATGATGTATTAATCTATATTATCTACYTCTTAATTAACTCTTAGAATTTCTTTATATCATCAGCAGACAGTTTCACAGAGCGTACGCGATGCTGTGACTTTGTGTCGCGTAACATCTGGTCTTGCGTAGTGCAGCAGAGCCTCCTGAAGCCAGGACACAAGAAACCAGACGCGCACCGTGCRCTCTGCCTTTAGGAGCGCGCTGCCGAGTATGCCTTCCTCGGGGTGCACGTCCGCAAAAGGCTGCGGAGACCGAGCAATTCCGGGTGCCGCTTCAACACGCTCAGAGCAGGTATGAGGAAGAGCCGACAGCACCTTTTCATCCCCTTGAGCCTCAGGTCAGCTGCGTCCTCACAGCTCCAGGGAGATACAAGAGAAGTGCTTACACACAAACAGCTTTCTTATACAGGGAGCTTAAGAAAACTGCAACACTTTTTCCTATGTTTTCTTAGCTCAGGTGCCTGCCCTCACAGGAGAAAGCCTCAGTTGCACCAGCTATACAAAGAGAGGAAACACAAGGACACAGGGTTTCAAAGTGCCTWGCCTAGGTCTGGACTGTGATCTAACATATCTGTTTAGGGACTAGGTACGATCTACTCTCCAGCTAAATAAAATAAAATGGCCTGAAAGACACCTCATCAGCTGTTGCATTTAACTTGATTTACAGAAATACCATGTGCAGAACCRTGCATAATCAGTTTAATAATAGTGGATCCACAGTCAGCTGAAGGACACAGTTTCTTGGATGAAGTACTGGAATTTTTTTTAGTATTTTCAGTAAGAATAACTAACAGTGATGAGTAACTTCCTGGATATTAAGTGCATCAGGCAATGCACATTGTTCCTCAACCAGATAAACTCTTAGCAAGGAAATTCCCTTCTCTAGGGTTGCTGCTCTGCCATGGGTTTTSTCTCTTCAGAACAGGCAGATCTGCACAATCTGGAGAGTCAAGAGAACAGTAATTAGTACCACCAGGGCAGCGTTCTTATGAGAGAAGCAGTTAAATAAATGGAATGTCATTAAGACATATGACTGTTTTGGAGACAATGCCAGCAGTATAACAGAAAGTTATTTTAAAATATTACTTGCTATACATTTATTTTTAATGCACATAAAATTATAGAAACAAAACCACTTTACCTAGCTGAAGAAACAGAGATTGTTTTGGACATGCTATTTCAAATCCCAGTAGGATTTCAGCCTCTTGGATACAGATCTTAAACTGTCAAACAAGGATCTGGACATTCTCTCAGTGTCTTTGAGTGTTAAATCTTCAGATGATTTGTATATATGCTTAAGGAATGGGTCAGCTGTCAGACAGAAATATACCAAACTTAAAAAAAGAAAAGAAAAAACAATTTGTTGATAGAGTATTGTCATGAAGCCACTTGTACTCAGTTGATTGAGCTTGTTCCAGTTCAGCCTTGGTGTTTGCTTTTACATGGTATGAAACAAAATGATGTGGACAAACACTCCCGTTGTATGCTTCAGCAATCTTTTTGTAACAGTGCCTTGGTCTGAAATGGTTTAGCTCAGTATATTCAACATTCACTTCCAAACCTGCTGTATTATTTCTGCTGCAGCAGTTGAAATCTAAAGACCCTTTAACCTAATAATAGGAAAGAAGGAGTAAAAGCATTGCTAACAAAGATAATACTTTTTTTGCTGTGTTTTTCTTGTTTTGTATGTGTAGTGAATTTTTCTGATTTAGAAACGATACTATTTTCATGCAATAAGGCATATATTAAGGCCTGCTWGGCTTTAGCCCTGTAGTAACCTTCTTCTGGGTCTTGCTTCTGTCCCCTTCAGCGCTACTTAGACATACTATCGTTTTTAGCTCATGTCAGAGTCACACATGGTTATTAACGAATCACAGAAGTTTTCAAAATTCTAGCTGTTACTCCAGCTAAGAAGTATTACAGATTTCCCCAGGTAAAGAAGACCATCAGCTTCTCAGAAAATCAGACCTTAACTGCTGTCAATTCACAGGCCTAAATCCTACCTCTGCAGAGTACAGATTAATAAAAAACAGACATTTGAAGCTAAGAGTCGTTAGTGAAGTGGTACAAAAGAAAAAGGAGGATCTAAATCTTAGAGCCATTATATCTGCTTATTTGGATCTTTATTTGTTTTCCTGTTTTGAAGATAGAAAGTAATTGAGCTCCTTGGTTTTCACAGTATGAACACTTACAAAACRTTATTTAATCTGCTTTTTTAGCAGATTTTGAAACATGTTTTGTAAACAGCATAACACAGCAGAGTAGAATCAGTTGTGAGTCATTGCTTTCATTCTCAGTCAAAGTTCTGTATTTCCCAGCTTGGTGGCATGCTGGATGTGTGTTCCACGGTGACCACAATGGTGATATAATTATTGCTGTTTTCTAACCCTCTCACCCAAGAAATGTACTGCCTTTCTTTGAGAAGGAACTGAAAGGCTTGGTAAATGGAAACTTCCCAAATATCCAAGGACGAGAGAAACACAGCGTCAAACTKCTCAGGCAGTTTGCTTTTATGCAGTTGCAAGACCAACCTAAGGGAAAGACAATCAAAATTATTRTGTGACAGGCAATTCATTACTGTATGTAACGTCATAACATGGAAGCAATGATATAAACTGGCTTGTACTATAAACAAGACCGGGCTTTTATTTTCAGCCTCGATAATTACTGTTCCCCAGGTATCTGTTTTCCATGAAATGCCAAATGAAGCAACACGTTAATTCATACTCRTATCCTCTCTTTTTTTCAAGGAAGTTCAAAATAGCTCTGCAGGGACATTTCAGAGTCAGACAGGTACAACTTCAACATTTTACAGACGTATGAGTCCCTTCGCCTTGGCCATAAAGAAAATTGCTAGAGGAAAAGAGTTGTTTAGGTTTCTTGCAGTCAACATTTTTTTTAGCGTATACTTAGGACATCCAGAGCTGAATGATTCTGCATATTGTTACATCTGCCTCTAAAATAGTGATACTATCAGCCGTGCTAGCCATTGCAATGTTATCTAATAAAAAAAAAAAAAAAAAAAAAAAAAAAAAAAAAGAAAAGAAAAAAAGGATGAAGGGTGGAACCACAATCTTATAAATCTACAGATGTGTGGGCACAAAAGAGCACTGAAATTATCTTTAAATGCTTATACTTGAGAGGACAGTGCTCTTGCCTTTGGAAAATAAAAACAAAACCTGAAAAACTATTCGTAGTATTACCAGAAAAAGTCCATCGGTGTTCTCCACCTCCAGAGTGGGACATTCTGGGAGTGGGACTGGAAAGGATCAGCAACAACAGCAACAGCAGCAGTTTAGGATTATGAAGACAAAAAAGTAATGAGCAATGACTGCTTTGTCAGGGATGCCTTTTAACATATTTAGTCCATAGGATGAAACAATAAGGACTAGGACTGGAAAAAGGAATAGTGGGCCTTTTAGTTGAAGCATGTAAAATCTGTAACTTATAAATAATAAACTTGGCACAAAGGAAGTGTATGACAAAGCTGGAAATTGAAGAAGAGGTGTCATAAACCGCAGGAGGGCAAAAAGCCGAACTTGACAGGATGCCTATGCAGGGGTTTCCAGAGAGGCCAGGCAGGCTCTGAATAAGGAATAAGGTGAAGATCATTGAGTATGAGTTGTAGTGATCGTCAGATGGTGACTCTGTTGTTATACAGAGATGAGCAACAAGGACCCTCCTGGGCAGCAACAGAAAGGTCTAGTGTTTTTGTGTAAACCATGTTCATTCTGAGTAATTTCTTATTCAGTTTTCAAAAAACATCACGTAATTTGCCTCATGTAGTCATGTTTCTCATGTATAATATATTTCTCTCCAAGAAGTATTATAAGCAGTGAAGCAAGCTACTGTAAGTTACGGGTACTGAGCCAAAGTTTCAGTAGCTTCTTTTTTTTCTTACATTGTTAGGTGGCATCTTCCTGTAAATGTAAAGTGCTACAGACTGTTGTCCAGCTGGAAAACCACCCTTCTCAGCCAAACTAAAACAGTTAAATTACTCGGTGGTAGTAGGAATGAGTGTCTGTGAATACACTGGGCTGGTGACTAGGGCACCCTGCCAGGCCCAAACAGCTTGTGAAGTGAAGAACATTATCAGTAGGAAGTACTGTAAATTCTTTACTGTAGCCTACAGCCTTATTTTTTGAAGTTGTTAATGCTGAACTTGGTTACTACTCTGGAGTGTAGGGCAGTAACTATTGCCTCTTTCAAAACAGTGGAAGGTAGGGTAAATAAAAAATTACRCTTCTATGCAATACTTAGTTTAATGGCAGATACTAAAGTTGGAGAAAGTGAGTCAGCTGGAATATATTTGTAATAGTGCTGATGCTTGTTTTCTCAAGGCCTGAATTAACTGAACAAGATCCAAGAAGTTTAAATTATTAACACCGTTAAAAATCATCAATTTCCTAATATTCAAAGACAGCCGAAGACTTTCAAGATAAAGAGGAAGACTGGAAAAAGGAAAACAACAAATTTCCTGATTGCTCTGTACAACTGAAGTGGAAAAGCCATTTTGGGTTGCTAAACAATTGTAGGAACCAAAGAGTCTGGAAAATTTCATTTCATGCCTAACACAGTAAGATAAAAAGTTCCGATGATCCAAAGTGCTACATCTTCAAGTACTGCTTATTTAATTCTCCAAAATTACAACTGAACAAGATTTCTATATAAAAGAATGCCAAAAAAAAGTAAAAGGGACAGAACATTTTTATCTCATTAATATTAGTCTTTTATATTAACAAAAAGATAAGATTGAAATGAATTAATGAAATGTTTCAGTTCACTGGGTTTTAGATCTTTTCTCAGAAAAAAAAATATGTTAAAAATGTTTGGATATACTGAAGAGTACATCACGTCAAATTCAGCAGAGCACTTGACCATATACTTAATTTGAAACGTGAGCAGACCTATTGATTTCATTAGGCTTTATAATTAATCAGGAATGATTACATCACTTCATACAAAACTAAACTTGCCTAGTGAATAATTATTTCAAACACATTCATCCTACTCTCCTCCATAAACTAATCTAATTTTTTTTCACTACACCTGTAAGAAACTTTTTCATCAGAAAAGAGATCTGTGATTGTAAAATGAAAGCTGGAAAATGATAAAATAAAATGGAAAAAAAAAGAGAAAATTTGTTTGCTAAAGAAATATGTCAAAGTTGTAACTCGAGAATCTGGTATTGTAAATAACTTAAAAGTAATTTTTCTTGGGTGAGTTCAGGCAAAAGATTCCCAGTGGGCTCTGAGGATGACTTGTTTTCTTTGAAACCTTTTTAATTTTAGAAGTCCTTGACCCCAGTAAACTCTGTAAATAACTCTTTCTTGAAACGTGTTTTTCAAAATAGTACTGTTAAATGCACGTCAGTGAGTTCTCTTCTCAGTCCTTCACATCTTTCCTGCTAGCTGCAAGAAGAAGTTTCTTGTGTGTCCAAAACTCTGTTGCAATCTTTCTTGAGCAACATGAGCCTTACTTAAACTAGCACTAAATATACTGATGGAACTAAAATACAAATAAAACAGAAAAAAAGCAATCATTCAATAGTAACTTAAATCTTAAGCAAGCTGCCTACAGGCTAGAAAAATAATTGTTTTAACATTAAAATTAAAAACTTAAAACCAAAATATTTTATGACTGAAAGAGGAACAAGAAGAAATGTATGTATAAAGGCATGCTCTTTTGTCATTTTTTAGCTTCATCTGCTTCTGACCCTCATGGCATAATACTATATTCCAGGATAATGGCTGTTTTCACTCTTTCCACTCATTCCAATATTCCCATACTTCTGATATTTTGTTTCCACTGATGGAAAGGAAAGGAAAGGAAAGGAAAGGAAAGGAAAGGAAAGGAAAGGAAAGGAAAGGAAAGGAAAGGAAAGGAAAGGAAAGGAAAGGAAAGG
>NW_028186579.1:2605359-2639558 GCF_003343005.1 Rhea americana
AGGAAAGGAAAGGAAAGGAAAGGAAAGGAAAGGAAAGGAAAGGAAAGGAAAGGAAAGGAAAGGAAAGGAAAGGAAAGGAAAGGAAAGGAAAGGGGGAAGGGGGAAGGGAAGGGGAAAGGGAAAGGGAAAAGGGAGGGAAAGGGAAGGGAAGGGAAAGGGAAGGGAAGGGAAGGGAAAAGGGAGGGAAAGGGAAGGGAAAAGGAAGAGGGAAGGGGGAAGGGAAGGGAGGGGAAGGGAAGGGAAAAGGGAGGGGAAGGGAAAGGGGAGGGAAGAGAAGGGAAGTGAGGGGAAGGGAAAGGGAAGGGAGGGGAAGGGAAGGGAAAGCAAAGGGAAGGGAAAGGGAAGGAAAAGGGAAGGGAAGGGAAGGGAAAGGGGAGGGGAAGGGAGGGGAAGGGGGAAGGGGGAAGAGAAGGGAAAGGGGGAAGGGGGAAGAGGGAAGGGGAAGGGACCGATACTCTCAGCTAAGATTATACAGGTAAGGAGCTAACAATTAAACAAGAAACACATAGCCTTGCTGTCCAGCATCAAACCCTTATCTTCAGGCTATGGGATTCTTTGTAAGAGGGAAAAGGAAAGCTTCTTGCATCCCTCTCTGAATATTAGGAGGAAAACAGTTAGTTTGACCCATGCACTGCAAATTCCTCAGATCCACCAAACTCTAGGCACACTGTCAGTCAGGCTGTGTCTCCTCTTAGGGTTTCATCCTAGCCTTTTCTTTCAGACTGTCGTGAGCAGCTACAGGGAAGGAGTCACTGTCCCTCTTTCTTGGTTCAGATATCATGACATTGACCTTACTTCTTTTTTGGGAAGGTCTTGGTAGCTGTTGCAGTTTTGGGATTAGTTGCCCTTTATTTCACTTATAATGAAATCAACATTTGACCTTTCAGTTATCTCTGGAAGATGCTGTCATGAGACTCAGGTGAAGCAGGATCACAGGCAAGATAAATAACCTTTCCTCAGACAAATGGAAATTCCTGAAAGCCCCGCTAGAGGAGAGACACAGAAGTCAGTGTGAGTTGTGGTCTGACTGGGGAAGTTGGACACAACTGGTATGTCTTATGCTTAGGCAGCGGTTAATCAGAGGCCTGTTTTGGAGTCTGTAGCTTAAAAAATTACTTAACATAACATTCAGTCTAACAAATAAAGAAATTAATTGGGAGAGAGATAGAGAGAAAAAGCTATAAATCTGTGCTTAGTGACCGTCACATTCCCAGACAGATTACTAAAAGTCACTGAACTGGGATGCTTGTTTTTAGTTTGGTTTGGTGTTGGACTTGAGGAGTACAAAGATCATAGTACTCTTTCTGAGGATATTTGGTCTTCTAAAGCCTGTGCTGACATGTGGCACGCCTGAAGGTTAGAGATACATACTCAACTAATCTCTCTGGACGTAGAGGTATTTTAGTATCTAATTCAGTACCCAGAGGATTTTCTGTGGTGGGCAGGGGAGTAGGGTATATGTCCTTGTGCATCCACACATTGCAATGCAAACTTTTATCCTTCTCAAATGGGATAGATTGATCTGAAATAAGGCAGCACTGTATTTGCCTGACTGTTCAAGTGCAATTATTTCAGCTGAAAAACAAAATTAAATCAAYCCCCTACACCAAAGTTGCACAAAGCCATTTTGTGTAGATTCAGCCTTACTCAAAGGAAGCAGAACTGGCAACATTCTACAAATCAGAAATGTTTTATTTCATTTTTTTTTCTTGGATTGCTTTTTGCTTTTTGTAACTTCTCTAAATGTTATTTAACTTCAAAGATATTCTGACCAAGTTCTCTCATATGGCAGGCTATAAACACAGAATCTACAAGAGCTGTTTTAATTCTCTTCTAAAAGTCAGGCACTTTTATTTAGTAGGGCAGCCATACAGTTGTTTCTCTGGATCTAAGGCTAGGAAAAAAGATATGACAATGTGAGCCATGGTAAACACTAATAGGCTTTCTGCARGCACTATTAATATATAAAGCTCTGAGTTCTCACATGACAT
Organism: Rhea americana; assembly: GCF_003343005.1. Taxonomy (NCBI): domain Eukaryota; kingdom Metazoa; phylum Chordata; class Aves; order Rheiformes; family Rheidae; genus Rhea; species Rhea americana. Next base: position 2,607,351 of record NW_028186579.1, read on the forward strand.
TGTGGTATTACTCTGCTAACAGAAAGTAAACTCTGGTTTACAAGCTGCACAGAAAAGTGAACAAAATCAGTCAGTGTCTTCTGGGGAAAAAGGAAAAAGTACAAAGCAATAACCAACCCTAGAACAAAATTAAAACAGGAAGCTATTTTCCAGAAAGACTCCAAGGAATTTTTGCTGTCTCATCAATACACATGGGGCCAAACTGAGCTGCTCTCTTGCGGGTAGGAAACATTAGTGTGCCCTCATCGTAATGCCACTCATGTCTAAAATCACCCAGATAAAGCATCTGCTGACTCTGCAAATGTGGGTTTGCTCACTTCTGAGGTGCTGGCATCCTGCAACAGTACCAGGCGCTGAACTGCCTTTCCTGCTGTTTCCCAAGTTAACACTCTCAAATCCAGGAGCAAAAAGGGTGAGTGGGAAAACTCATGGAGCTCCCTTCCTCCTCGGAGGGCCTTTCTCACTTAGGGACTCCTATTATGCATTTTTTTTCCTATGCAGCATGTGTGGGAGCGTAGTCAGGCTAGCCAGCAGCCTCCCCAGATTACAGCACAGAGATAAATAGCTACAGAGCATCCTCTGCATTTCCTTGAACCAGAGTTATTTATGGAGCCAAGATATTTTCTGAAAACAATAAGTCCCATGGAAAACCTTACTTTTCTGCTCCTTATGAAATAGTGCTATAGTTRGAGTCTATTAATCATACATTAGTTCTATCTAGAGGTTAAAAGGGGTGACCAGGTAGGCGGTCTAATGTTGTTTGGTTTTGTGGTATTATAAAGTTTTCATCATGAATCCACAATGACTGTGCTTATATTTTTAGAGAGGTGTAAGAATTGTGTTGGATTACTGCACWCTTCAGCTCTTTATTCCCGTCACCTAGGACTTTCTAAAGGTAAAGATGTTTTGATCCTATCTGGGCTATCATCACTAAACCTTACTGTTACTCATCCCACAGCCTTCCATTTTAGCGAGGGAAGGGGGCGGGTGGCATGGGTCTTCACACATAAGAAATTCCAGCGGCCAGTCCTTACGAACCTCTTCAGTCACAGCTCTGCAACTGAAAGTGGAAGCAAAGTGGTAGAGACAAAATTTCAATACGTTTTTGGCACCAGACACAGGAATAAATTCTCAGGAGGCTTTCTGAGTGCTGCCGAGTTCTCAAAAATTGGTCACATATTAGTGTCTCACTGAGCACTGCTGCATACAAAGCTTTCCAAATTCTGAGCAACCAGCTCTGCTCATGAAGAAGCAATCCCTGCCAACTTTGTCACACCATACGAATAACAACACACTTTCCGTATTTTTAAAGTCTTGAAATACTACTACGAAAATTAAGTCATGGAATACTAGCGAGTAGAAATTTGGCTATTTCTACTGCAGCTGGTGCAGCACCAAATTTAACATTGAAAAAAATAAAAACAGTTTATTATTTTGTCATAGTAGTTGCATAAAAAAGTAGTGACAAGTTTTCACTACTTCTGGTTGTGAATTAATGCACTTCTCACTCCTTGACACAAATTGTGCCATTACATGTATCAAAGCTTTAGGCATAAACCAAATCTTTCTGAAAGTGGAATGTCTCAAGGTTAAAGTAACCTCACTTAATTGATGGATAACGGATTCTGCTGTTTAATACAATAAAACAGGATTTGATAAAGGAAAAATAAAATTGCCTAGTACTCAAATTAAAAAAGAAAGTTTTCTAATCCACAACTAGCTAAAAAAAAGGCAAACTGCATACTTCCACAATATCTGGATTATATTTAGTGGGTTTTCTAAGCTGCTAGACTTTCTACTTAAGAAAGAGTGAGAAAGGAAATTATCTGGAATCACTGGTATTACCAATTGCTCTTTAAGGGAGGGTAAAGATCATTCCCAAGAAAGTCTTGAAGTCTATTTTGTTTGCTGTAATGGAAGGTTCATGAAGAAAAATCAATCTTTCTAAATAATGTCTCATGGGATTAAAAAAATCTGATAGAAGACAGAATTAATGAAACTCACATTTGCATTAACATTTAATATGATCCTACATAAACTAACATAAAACATTTGGGGATTTTATACATACTATATGCTTTGCAATGGCTTTTTTTTTAAAGGCTCCTATGTGCGATACAACAGAAGTAGGTAAGACTGGTTCCAACAACAGTTTCAGGCATGTTTCTACGTGAGGCACAGATGCAAAATCTAAAGGATAACATACAGATGCAGGAAAATGCATTTTAAGCATAGCTGGTATGATTAAGTTCAGGGTAGTTAATATGCTGTTGCTGCATTTGCCTTCATAACTATCTGTACCTCTGAGGTGTGGGAGGAGCAGAAGGTGAAGGCAAAGGAAGGGTCCTACTGCAGATTTTTTTATCAGAATTGTTTCTTTCCTAAGCATAAATTGACAAGATGGTCAAACCTGTGGTGGCATGCTGAGGAAGGATTTTGTACAATCTTAGGAGCTGCAAGAGCTTTCTYCTCGTTCAAGGGGGAAACACTAGACAAACTCATCGTAAGGGAAGAGGTCTTCAACTGAATAAATCCTGCTGCTTCTTATAGGAGGTGCCTGTTCATGCAGCCTCCTTATATGCCATACCTATAGATGCTCTTGTTTTTCTTCCAGCTGACTTCCAAAGGCATAATCCTGGCTGGATTGAAATGATGAAAAATTTGTGGGTGGAAACTTGGAAAAGATGGGACCAGTGKAGCTTCTTGCCCCTTCTTCCCTCAAACAGACCCCTGTCATTAATTCTTCTCATTTATAAAAGTTAATTTAATCTCCACTGACTGCAGTACTATAAAAAAGACAAAATGTCATCCCATAGGAGTTTTCACRGGCATATAAACAAAAATGTCTTAAAATTTCTGAAAAAATAGTCAAAACCATTTTGCAGTTTTAAGTTCAAAAATTCATTATTTATTTGGGGCAGAAAGGATGCCCATATTTCTTTAGAACCAGACTATGAGTGTGATTCATCTCTTATCTCGAGTTAAGATGGCTTGTCAGATATGGGATCTGTCACTTCTTCACTCACTTTTCCAGGGACCGGTCACTAATCCTACATCACGTCAGGGGAATTTATGAGGGGAGGAGCAAATAAAAGAGTAATTCCATGTCTTGGGGGAAAGAAGAAGGCGTTTGTCTGAAAGGTTGGCTGTATTTTAGAAATGGCAGCTGTTTTGAACTGTTGACAGATTGGGAGTGTTGGAAATTGTCCCAGGCCAACTGGATTAGTGATCCGGGTTCAGGTGAAGTGGTCAAAGATGCTTTATAAATGCCATTTACCACATGGCTATCACCACTACATAGTATTATAGGTAATACAGTTATTTTTATAACATGCAACCGAGTTATTTTGGATAAGCCCCATATAGGTCAGGGGTGTATGCTTTTCTATTATCCTTCTCCCTTTTTACTGCAGCAATTGCAGTAATTTGAAACATTCATATTGCCACTCCTAAGTGAATTCAACTGGGCTGAAGGCAAGATATCTAGGGATGGGTCGTAGACAAATAGCTCCTTTAGTCAAGAAATCACTTTCAATCGTTTCCACTTCGTATTTCCTGTGAGCTGAATACATTGATCAGATTCATGGTCGTGTTGTAAGGAACTTCACAGGGAACRGAAATGAACTGACTGAACAAAAACTGGAAGAGTGAGAAAGAAGAAGGTTAATCTATTTATGAGATTTCAATACTTTCATTTCTTCTTGCACTTTCCTCTGCTATATTATCGTGCATGTTTCCAGAGCACAAATAAGGTCCAATCTTAAATGTAAACAAATGAAAATGGAAAAATATTCTTCCTATATGCAGATATGACATGAAATATCTAATTTAGTCAATTAAATATTGTATAGAAAGAGAAAAAAGTTGAAGATCTATTCTTTTCGGCAGTCTGCATGTGTTGAACTGTTTCCCCTTCACTATCTTGTGTGATGGCCAGAAAATCATGTTTTGTCTTGCAGTCTCCCTCAGTTTCCTGATGACCACAAGTGCATCTTCCAGTAGAAGAGGATGTAAGCGGAATCTTAGTAACATTTCACAGGTGTTACTTGTTGATAGTTCAGAGTGAATAAACCATTTTATGGCAGACTTAGCAGAACAGTCCTGTGGACTTTCCAGAGAGCAGCACTGTGCACTAAATACCTGTGTTGCCCTCAAATCTACTAGAGCCTTCCCCTTTTACCTGATGATTCCCAAATGAACAATAACTTATAGGGTCTACCTGCTCCTCAGAAGCTAACTTTTCATTCAAGGCAACTTAATTTTCCACTGCTCCTGTCCCATTGTAATCAATGTGCCCAAATGTTGTCCAAAGACTTGTTTGCTGTTCTGCAGGCTCTTCTTTACCATACTGTTGTACTGGGGTTTGTTCAGTACCTCATTAGCTTCCACTCGTGCCAAAATCCTCATAAATGCTTGACAGAAAACTCTGCCAAGCATTGTCTTACCCTATACAGGCAACCTGGCTTGTGTWAATTTAAATTTGTAAATGCCAACTGCATACCAATAAACTTAGTTGTTAAGATCCACATGAAAAGTGAACACAAAAGATGAAGAAGCTTCTGACAAGAATCCACTGTTTTAAGCTATGGTCCAGATCTCTTCGATGGTTGAAACTGAATAGATCAGTTAGATTATTCACAAGTGATTAGTGAAGATTCTCCTCTCTGTTTCTGAATCAGCTGGCAAAACATAGTAGTTTTGCCAGCTTTCTCCACCTAAGTCCAATGTGCTGTAAAGGACTACACCAAACTTGTGTGGCACAATACAGAGGGAATCAAAAGGCTGCTACACATTTTATTCTCATTGGACCCTTTAGAGTCGTACATCCATAAAGTACCAGTGTTCTGGGAAGAGCTTGTACATCCACTGTTGAACTGAGAAGAACCATGTTTTCACACAGCTGTAATAAACAGCTTAAAGAAGAGCCTAAACTTGACTATACTTCTTAAGTGTATTTGATTCTTTCTTTCTGTATCATTTATTTTTCGGCAACTCAATTTGAAAAATAGTTCAGAAAATTTTATATCATTCTACAACTCAATTTCAAATCATCTATTGACAGGAAGACTGCAGTTTTCAAATTTTAAGTATACTCTCCCCTGCTCTTACCTCCACAGGTGACAAAAATACTTAAAACCTCAGCAATTATTGTTCTGAATTATCAGAGTATTACAAACACTCTGCAACAGTTGATATCTCAACTTTTTGCTCTTGTTCAAAAATTAAATGAAAGTGATATTATACATGCTAGAAAAGACTGCTTTGATATAAGGCAGTAATATTAATRTATTTTATGGAAACTAAGCAATATTCAAACAGGTGCATATGACTTATAGATTGCTCTAGGCAAAGCATCATTTTGGCATTAGGATGTTTAAAGTATATTATTAGCCTCTATTTAACTGTTATTAAATGTTATACACAATTAAGTTGAATTAATCTAATTAGACTTCCAGCTGATAAGGGTTTCCGGTTGGCTGAGGTTTTGTAGGGACCATTTCATAACTGCCAGTAAACATTAACCTTTTCTTTGAGCAACTGACCCCCAAAAAGATGCCCTGCTAAGAGATCATATCATATGCAGTATAGTCTAATGATAATCCTGATCACTGAAAGATCAAGAATTTCAGTGTTAATAATACCATAAGCAGATTTTTCTCTGTGTTGGTCAGGTAAAACTATGTTTGATGAGTTTCTTCTTCTTTGTTTCTATTTCTGAATCTTGAATTATTGATTGCATATACAGTAAAGCTGAAGAAGATCCAAAAATATATTCTACACTTCAAAGAGGATTTAACTTCTTTCATACAAAATAGTATTCTCAAACAGGACCAGATTCTATGTTATTCAACAGGAATATTTATCTAGGAACAGCCAAATTTGCCCATATATACATACAAAAATACATATGTATATTTGCATATATGCGTGTAGGTATGTGCACAGACTGTGCTCTGCAAGTCTGTGTAAAAGTTCATTGTAACGAACTGTTTAGAAAATGAAATCAGCAGTTATTTTGTTTACTTTCAGGACACTCCAAATTCTCTCATAAACAGAGATTCTTACAGATTTTAAGGCTAAATTCTCAAACCTCTTTTCAGTTCTAATAAGACTTGCGATTCTCATTGGAAGAAATAATGAATGGGACCACAAGCATCAAGATATACAACAGATGCCTTGAGAGACATTGCTTAATCACATTAAAGAGTAGGCTTTGTCTGTGTAGAGATTTTAGTAGTTTATCTATTTCAAACAAAAACATACACCCAAGAAAGGAAATGTGATTTGCTAGGAATGTCTTGCCAGCTCCATTGCTGTTTTTTTTTAATCTTAGGTAGGTCAGTTTGCTCTTCTGTATATTTATTTTCTACTCAATTTTTGATCTTCCTCATTTATGTTAGGATGTCTTCCTTTCAGGGCAAGGATTATATTCAATTATGTGTTTGAACAGCACGCAGCACTTGCGGTGAAGGCCTGTGAGTACCCTGATAACTATACTCAAACATCTTACACAACTGTTTCCTCAGTCTCTCATCATAGCCCTTGATGTTACATCATGCTTGGTGTTGGCAGATTAAAACATGACTGTTCCTGTGTTTCTTTAATAAATAGCCCAAGTAAACTACCTTCCAAATACACAGCGGCTAGAAGGTGATGATCTGCTTGGCAACTGGGCACACAGAGCTTKTTCAAAAGCCCTGAACAGGAATCAGGCAGGAATTAAAAGAAAAGGAGGAAAGTGATGAATGCTGCAACAATCTAACCCATAGACTTGAGAAAGGACAGATGAAGGCTCATGGAAACTGTATTTCTCTGGGCTTTTCCAAGTAGAGAAAGTGCATGGTGCTTAGTATTCTTCTGGGGTGGGTGCTTAATAGTAATATGCTGTCGGGCTTTTCTCTCTGCTCCCAGGACTATTCTAACAATCATGTAAAACGTGCACACGTTCTAAGGTGGAAGGTCTGGCATCCTTGTGTTTTACCTTTTCTAACCAAATGCCTGGRCCCTTATGCCAGAGTCAGGTTTCTTCTTGGCTGTCCTCCTGGCCCATGATGCTAGTATTTCTGGCTGCACTTCAAGAGAAAGGGTGGAAACAACTTAACCAGAGCACTTCACAGCTTGGGTACTTCACTAACTGTGAAAGATACAGGTTCAAGCGTAATTAGCTTGTTGAAAACACAAAACTCCTAATTCCTAGATGAGTTAATGGAGTATTATGCAAAAGTATAGGTGCTGAAGCTTCTCCATACCACTTATATATTGTCACATCTAACTTCTTCACAGATCGAAGTAGATTTTTTATGGCTATTTGCCTAAATCTGAACTACAGCAGATGATGATACATGATATAGTATAGGGTTGCCTCTCCCAAACGGGCATTTTCAATCATTCCAGGAGCTTCCAGGCTAAGCACAGAGGTGGCGTATCAGACAGTGTTAGTCTTGTCCACATGTTAAAAAAACAAATCCTTGCAGGAGATGTTAAAACAGTAATGGCATGTGATTGCTTATGGTCATTTCATGCGCTATAATAGYCTGGCATTTTGTTGTTGATGTTCTAACATTTTTTTTAGGAAACAGAACAAAATTTCAGGGAAAAAATGGAATTGGGATAAGTTTTTAAAAGGATATGAGTTTCTGAGAACTGATTGTCTTTATGGCTTACCTTTAATTATTTCAGAAGTTTTTTTGCCTGTACAAAATCTACTAAGCATATCACTCTGCGACCAACATAGTTTTATTCCTTTTACAGACAGATAAAACAAAGCAAAGTATTTGTATAAATGCAGTCAACATCCCTGGAATTATCTCACAACAACAATCCTAATCAGTGTTAGGTTAAACTTTTCTTATCATCAGACAGATGCAGYATGAAAGCCTGAATTCTGCTACCCTTACATAGAGCAACAGTTTAATCTGGGAACAGCATACCGGAAAGTCATGATACTGTCRCTATATTTAAGTAAAGCACATGGTCAGGTGAATCGGGACCCTTAGATGTGAAGGTGAGAGGTGCCACAAATACTTTTGCATTTGCAACATCTAATTTAGCTGTGTTCCTGTGGTCTTAATGTCCCAAAGCCATAACAAAAATAAAAGATTGCTGGCAGACTCCATGGAAATATGAGATGGRTGTCCAAAGGCTTACTATTTATTTACACACCTAAACACAAATAATCCCCTCATATACCACTTTTACCCATAGGCTAAAACACATAGTTTCACAGTATGGTCATACTTGTCCTCATGTTTTGGAAACATAATCTGTCCTTTAAGGTTTGCAATTCATTACATTCCAGCTGTGGGTTTATAAATCACTCCACTCCACTTTCGAAGAATTCAAAAGCTTCTTAAGACTTAAGAGAGTTTTCTTTTGGATGGAGCAAGTATTAAATCTGATCTAAAAAAATATCCATTACAGTATATATATATATACGTGTATATATATATATATATATACACACACACACACACACACACACACACACACATATGTAGACATTTATAAATATACAGGTCTATTTCTCATGAATATTCGAGAAGGTATTACTTCCTGTTCTGAAGGCCAAAATAATAGAAGCACTAGCAAACAAAGACTTCTTTTTTTGAACACAAGTAAGACATGTATCACCTTTACAGACACTACTGGGAAGAGTTTTGAACTAATATTAATAGCGATGTTGAAATTCAATGTTGGAACTCAGCAGAGTTCAAAACTGATTAAAACAYCTGTGCAATTCAACTTAAATTTCTTCCTTTTTTATATTCCTCACCTAGTCCAACACCAAAATGCTGCGTGAAGCCATGAAGCTCAGGTACAATGGATGAAGTCTGGGTAAGAATTAAAATTCTATATAGGTATCTGAACCTAGTCTACAATATGTATCATCTGCMTTCCTCCAGAGTGCAAGAGTGATAATGTTGATTTCAAGAGCATACTGTGGGGGCTTTTCATTGCACGGAGAGTGGGACTGGCTCCGTGCAATGCCATTCTGCAGCAGTAGTGCTATGGTTCTGACAACCCTTGTTGGGGTGGCTTGTGCTGTATTAGTTTCCACCTAACCTAACTAGTCTGCATGGGCCATAACAACTGAGATAGCTGACCTGTTGTATCCATCCATATTCAAGAAATCCCTGTTCCCTGAAGGTCTTATATAGCCTGAGCAAGAGAATCAGGCCATTTATTTTTAAGCATATGTCATATTTGAAAAATCAGCTTTGTTTCAGAACCCCCTTCTGACTTTCAAGCTGTTACTTGCTTAGGTGAATCAGCACTGGGCAGAGTCACACYGTTTTAGTGCACTCTTGTTATAGTCTCCTTGTAGAGAGAAATAGGCACCAGTGTTTGAGTTTTTCATGATATTGAAACCAAGAAATCAAACCCCAGGCTCAGTCCCCAATTTTCCCTTGGACAAGGGGTGCAGCGAGGTCTCGAGGGGTGTCACTGTTTTACTCCCTCTAACCTCTTGTACTTCACAGCCGATCAGACCTCACTGTACTAGGGAAGGGGAAATGGAGACAGTTCTAGAGGGAGATCCACCTCTGTGTGGGGGATGCAATATAAGCCTGCAGTGTAATGTGGCCCTGGAGTATGAGATGATTATCCTTTTTTGTTCTCCCTCAGAAGCTCAGACCCTTGATTACACTTACATATCTAGCAGATCTGCTCTAAAGTGCCAGCAGGAGGACAAGGTGGGCAGGGAGAAAGGAAGCAAAGTGGAAGTGATTTTGAAGAAGAAAGGCTCTTGAGGTAGCACCACACTAACTCTCAGAAGGAGAGGAGAAGGGACAGAAGAGTAGTTAAAGATATCAGAGGACTGGCTGATACAGGCAGGACCATGCTGCACGTAAGAGAAGTATTGCAGATACTTTTAATTCTACAGGGTGCTATGATATTTGTCTCTGATTTCCTTTAATTCTATATTTACGTTTATCTAAAATTTTGCCTTATAATCTAAAAAAGGTAAAGAATAGCATTTAATTTGGAGTTCTGTTCTGATAAAGGTACTATATTTACTAGATAGACTTCAGCCTGACAAGAAACTAGCATCTAGAGGAAAGATTCAACTCAGGGAAAGATCTTTTGATTCCTCAACTTATTTTAGTAAACAGATTGTTATAGTCAAGAATATTCTGATCCAATACYAAGCATTTATAAATCTCAAATGATCCTAACGTTCAGGGAACCTTTCTCTCTACAGGTTCATCACCCAAGTACAGAACTGAGCTTTACCAAATTTATCCTGTGTGAAAGAAGAACTGAGCCCAGAGATTATTTGTTTCCTATTCTTCTGCAGACTTCCTGTATGCATTTGGGCAAGTTGTTTAAAGTCTGTTCCTGTGTTTGGGGACCTCACTGGATCAAATGTCTAAATTTTCCAATGCCCTGTCTGACCTAGACTATAAACTATCTGTACCATGAACTGCTTTCTCCGATAAATCTCTGCAAAGTATCTAGCACAATAGGGTCTGATTACCTGCCTTTAGATTATAATAAAAGGATCTAAATATAAATACTAGGAGGCATAATACCATGGCATATCATATCAGTGATTGGAGCTAAATGGAGKCACCCGACAAGACTCTGTTTGGAGAGCCTGCAGAGACTCTGCAATGAAGAGGGGTACATAAATGCAAAGYAGTTGTAGATTTTCCAGAGCTTCAGGTTTATTCCATCTCCTTAAACAAAAAGTAAGCAGGATAAATAGGATGATGGCCATAAAATAAGTGCCCTTTTTAATAGGAAAACACACAGTAAACCAGGTGTCCCTTCAGAATCAAAGAGAATATTAAAAATGAAAGATATTATTACTGTTATTGTAAGGTTTTATTAGTAGCATATATCAACAGCCCTTCTCATGGAGGAAGTTACTGTAAATACCTAGCCAACTTACAAGCAACTATATTGTTAATGCGACATGGCTGACCAGACATTACCTTCTGCTGCTCTTTTATCTATTCCATTTTATGCCGTTGAACCTCGGCTGTATAAAATATTTTTTCAAACAATGGGGATGTAGAACGTCCTCCAACATATAGTGCTAGTATCGGCAAATCAGCTAATATTAGGATAAATCTACCTCCGTTAAAATCTGAGATTGCACTTATTCACCCCCTCACTATTTACTTAAAGGGCTAAATAAAGCTGAAGGTCTCTCCCCAGAAAGTCTGAGATACTGCAACACTCTGCATTTCTCTTTTCTATCAGTAGGCTACATTTGGTAGAATTATGCCAGATGCCTCTGGGTTCGTATTAGCTGTTCTGCAAAACTGAGAGAGACAAACTAAGGGAAAACTGTTAGATAGTATAGTTCCAGGGAGAGCCTAAAATCAAAATAAAACAGTATTTTAAAAATAAATAGCATTTTGAAACCTTTTACATTTCCTTTATAGGAAAGACAGATGTGGTATCACCAAGGTGTTAATATGCAAAAGTCTGAGGAAGAAATACTTTCCTAATGACTATTTTCACCTTTCCAGAGTGCAAAGCCAAAGTAGTTGGCTTTTACTTCCACCCGTTTCCCTTTCGCCAGCATGGGGATTGTGGCTGGATTTCCTTATGCTTGAGGGAGCTCCTGAGTACTGAAGTGATTCAGGTTGGCAGGTCTGCCTTTGGCTAGGAGGCTGCCTTGTATGTTTATCTAGCTGGGGAAATTACTTTCGTCCTCTTCTTTTTTAGGGTGCAGAGGATACGAGCCAGGGTCATGAAAAGAGGGTGCTTTGCTTCTGGATCTGAACGCTATCCTTTCTTTTTCTGAGTCTTTATCCTTCTTTGTGTCCCTTCTTTCTTTCTTTTTGTTCTTCCTAATCATAGGATTAGTTGATAATTCATGATGGAATGGACCTTGAGAGGTCTCTAGCCCAATCTTCTGCTCAAAGCAGGGTCAGCTATGAGGTCAGGCCAGATCRCTCAGGGGTTTTATCCGGCCTGCTCTTGAAAACTTCCAAGGATAAGCCTGCACAACCTCTCTGGGCAACCTGCTCCAATGCCTGATTGTCCTTATGGAGAAACAAGTTTCCGTTGTATCTAGTCTGAACCTGTCTTGTTTCAATCTATGCTTGTTTTTTCTTGTCCCCTTACTACACACCTCTGTGCCTAGCTTAGCTCCATCTACTCAGTGACCTCCCCACAGATACTGGGAGGCTGCTTCTAGGTTCCCCCTAAAAGCTGCCTCCTCTCTAGGCCGCACAAGCCCAGTTCCCTCAGCCTCTCCTCATAAGGCGAGTGGTCCAGCCCACCAGCCATCTTGGTGGCCTCCACTGAAGTCACTCCTGTCTGTCAATGTCTTTCTTGTACTAGGGGGCCCAAAACTGGACACAATACTGTAGATGTGGTCTAATGAGCACTGAGTAAAGGGGGATAAGGAATGTCCTTGATCTTTTGGTGAAATAGCTCAGGACAACTGTTGGTCTCCTTTGCTGATAGGCAAAGGCACCTTGTTCATGTGCAAGGCACATTGCTGGCTCAGTTTGTTCATTTCCAGATGTAAGACTTTGTATTTGTCCTCACTGAGTTTCGTATGGCTCATTCTTCCAGCTTGTCTAGGTCTCTCTGGATGGCAGCTCTGCCCTTGAGTATATCAGCTGATCCTCCCAGTTTGGTGTTATTTGCAAACTTGATGAAATGTACTCTGTCGCATCTTCCAGGTCTTTGATAAATATACTAAACAAGACAGATGCAGGACAGACCCCTGTTGTGCTCCACTTGTTACTGGCCTCCAGGTAGAATCAATCCATTAGCCACTACCCTATGAACTCGATCATCCAACCAGTTTTTTCCCAACTAGTTGTCCACTCATCCACATTGTGAAAGTGTCAAAAGCCTTGCTAATGCTGAAGAGAATTATATCCTTTGTTCTCCCTTCATCCACAAATGCATTAATTTTAACATAGAAGACAATCAATTGATCAGGCGTGATTTACACTTGGCAAATCCATGCTGACTGTTCCCAATCACCTCCTTCTCCTTAATGTGCCGAGAAATGTGCTCCAACAGGACTTCATGAATTTTCCCAGGAACTGAAGAAGTTGACTGGCCTATAGTTTCCTTGCAGTTTAGATTGTCCCTTTTGGCCTTTTTTGAAGATAGGTGCAACATCTGACTTTCTCAAGGCATTGAGTATCTCAGCCTTATCTTTGTCCACTGTCCTTAAATCACTCACACCATTCTGCAACAGACCCACATTTTCCTTGTTCAGCCTCTTACTACTAGCAAAATGGTATAGGGTACTCTTGTTTCCCTTGGCATCTCTTGCAAGCCCCAACTCCATCTGAGCTTTTTGCACTGGAGTTCCTTCATAAGTTCCTGCTTACCAAAGCCAGTCTCTTAATATATCTACTTGTCTTCCAGTGTATTGGGATAGACCATTCGTGTGCTTGGAGGACATTGTCAATGAAGGTGTGACAGCTTTTCTGATCTCCTTTGCACTTCAAAGCTTCCTTACATAGGATCACATCTACTAGTTTCCAGAATAAGCTTAAATCTGCTCTCCTGAAGTCCAGAGTCATTAGTCTGCTACTCTCCTTCCTCACAATGTTGAACTCCTATTTCATGGTCACTACAGCCAAGGCTACCACTGTTGATCTGTTGATTATCACATCCCCAACCAGTTCATGCTTGTTAGTCCTAGCTAGAGCAGGTCCAGCTGTACATCACACATGGTTTGTCCATCCAATATCTGTACCTGTATTAAGAAAATATCTCTGGTACCCTCTTCAATTACTTGTGTCCTGCTGTGTTGGCCTCCTAACAGATAAGAGGGAAGGGCCTGTTAAAGGGCCCCATAAGAACCAAGGTCCATGTTATTTTCTGAGTTGTTTAAAGAAGGCTTCATCCATTTCTTCACCCTGAGTGACTGGTCAATAGCACACTCCCACCTTGCTTGTAGGAGTCACTCTTACTGGCCTCTCTGATTCTGGCCCACAGGTTCTCAAACAGAGTGAGGTCTGTTCCTTAGAAGAGCTTCATACACCCAAGCTTCTACTTTTACATAAAGGGTGACTGCCCCCAGCCTTATCCTGCTTTTACTGAATAGCATATATCTGGCAATCCCCAGCACTTCAGTCCTGCGAGCTGCACCACCACATCTCAATTACTCCAGTAAAGTAATAATTCTGTGACTGCACACGGAGTCTGCCTTTTTCCCTAGACTGCATGCATTTGTGTACACCCACTTGAGGTTGGCCTCCTTTCGTCCTGTTTTATTGCTCCCAGGGTCTGTGCTGGGATGCATCTCCCCGATGTCAACCTAATAGAGTCAGCTCATCAGTGAAACTGGAGTAAGGTATTTAAAGGAAAGCTAAGGTGGATAGATAATATAGATAGAGATACAGACACAGATATAGATATAGATATGCATACAGATATACATATCTATACAGATACAGATTTAGATAGGTGTGTACGTGTAATGCATATAAACAACTTCAGAAGACAAGTTCAGCTATTCTTGAAAAACAACACGGCCGAATCTCCTCTGAATATGCAAATGCTATGGAACACATGAAGGACATACATTGGAAAACTGTACTGCAAAATATGTTATAAAAGGAGTCTGATACCTTCATGAACAGTTCTGTAATTAACAGACAGTTTTTGAATAATGATCTCTACATTCCCCAAAATAAAATCCCCTGTTAGACAGTTTGGTTGATATGACATACAGTAATTTTTCAATTCAGAAATATAAAGTAGACCTCTTCATGGTATTTTAACTTTTCACTACAGAAGGTATATTTGTTGCTTTCTTCTTTCCTACCACACGTATTCTACAAAGGTCACTGACAGGTTTTTCTTTCCCAGTTAAAAGCCGAAATAATACAATATCATTAGCTATGACAGTTTTCTCTGGTTTTAAATATTACTTATGTCAATCTTGTTAAAATTGTATAACCATTGATGCATTCTAATTATTGCAGTTTTATAAACGTTATCTATTAAAATAAACCTCTAAAATATTTTTATCATGTGTGTAATGGTACCTGGTTGATCAACATCCTCACATTTTTAGGAATCAGTGTATGATGCATTCAAATCTTTACGCATTTATTTCTCTCTTAGGTCCCTGTAGTTGGTTTCAGTTGGCTAAAGGGTGGGTTTGTGTRCAGGGTTTGACAGCCTCAGTAAATTTAATTTGTTTTATTAACAGTTTTACCTTAAGATATTTTAAAGGATATGCTTACTTTATCAGCTGAGAAGAGAAAACAGTTCTTAGCACATAGTTCAAAAGTTTCTCGTTAAATAAATAAGTTATCAGCTAAATTTAGTTTTCCTGCATTTGGAACAGAAGATTGGAATTAAAGTAGTAGAAAATGGGCTAGTAACAGGTAATCTTCTGAGATCATTCCCTCATCCAGGTTTTATGAAGTGTAAATACTGGTTACTCATCAGAATTATTCTTTGGTTTTTGGAATTTAAAAGTAAAACTTTCTGGAAGACTTTTCATAAAAAGTCTATTCTGCACCAAAATCACAAGACAATCACACATGAAAACATTGCAGGCAGTTATATGGCTTRTAATCTTCTATTTGCAGCAGTGGCTTTGCTAACTTGCCTTGCTTCATATTTTACAATGCTGTTCAAGGCTAAATAAACTGAAATTATTCTGTCTTTTGTCTATCTGTCCTTACTATTCTCACAATGAAGTCACTAACCATGAAATTAAGTCTACAAGTAAAGTTCCCAAGCAGAGTGTGAGCAAGATGAATAATGTATTGCTCATAACTTAAGCTGAGTAATGTTCACGGTCTATAGTTATCACTGCAGAAAAAGTGCAGTAAGAGTAAGAAATTCTCACAGTGGCTAAGCTCAGTATTAATGGAATTAAAACTGTCATCAGACACATTAGATTCATAATTGTATTTCTGATTTACTCTTATTCCAGAAGAATGACTGCAGACTGAACATTAAGCATTTTTGGAGCATTTATTCCCTTCACAAGAGTGGACACTATTCAGTATTATTGCAGACTGCTATGAATGCCAAGTGCTTTTAATCCGTTTTCTACATAATTTGTTACTAATCTGTCACCAAAGTGGTAGCTAACTCTGTTCAGCCTCATCATTTCAGCTACTGAAGAAAGCGCCAAAGGAATTTAAGAGTGAACCCAGGGTACGGATGCCAACGGCAAGAGTCAGCCGCCACCTCAGATTTTCAGCTGCTCCTGAGRGCATTTTGGCTACTAACATGTTCATGTTCCACCTCAGCAGCATTATCAGATACCGATGAACATCATTAAGAACATGTGTATGTTGATATGTAAGAGTTAATAATTAGCTAGCATTTATCCATGAAACATTTTTGAGTGTATTTCAGTTTGGTAAAACCGTTAATACTTTCTCAGATTAAGTAAGTCTCTGTCGGTGGCTTTTGTTTTTATAAATAGAGTATTCAGAAGTTCTGGAATCAAAAGTATTATTTATTATATGTCTTAAATATAAATTTAATCRGTTTGACAGTATTTATCCTGTACTCAGGTTAGGCTATTGAACAAAGTGAGTCAAAGAACTCAGGTAGCCATGGAAATTCAGACTTCTTCCTTGCTATGTCACAAAAAAAATGCCTAGAAGAATGTCTACTTCCTGTGGATGTACATAACCAGTTGGCCATAAGCATAGGCCAGTCAGACCCTGCAGACAGAATTGTCTTCAGTTTGATGCTTGACTCGTTCAAGATTTCATTCTCACTTTGCACAGGCTAGCAGTAAAACTTTCCCACATCCCTTTTATATTTTTAATTTTGTAAGAAAGAGAAATGAAAGACTTCTGACATGAAACCCTGGAGCTATGTTCAGTGGAAAAAGAAAAAAAATATCATGGTCAAAAAAGGGACTGGAAGACTTTTCATGTGAAAAAAAAAAAAAAGAATATCGAGTTGCAAAGAGAAAAGAGGACACCAGGAGGAAGAAAATATTGCTGTCCATGACATTCATCAGTAATAAAGAATGTAAAGGAAACTAGAGAGGACACAGAATCAGTAGCAGGGCAGGCATCAACATGGATATAAAACCAAGGACAGAAAATTATTTAGAGACAGCTCAAAGGAAGCCAGATAAATAACAGACAAAAGTAAAAGACATCTCCAAGTATATATGAATATATATATTCTTTCTCATAATTCAAAACACAAAATGAAGCCACTTGGAATTAAAAAACTTTCACAGAATTATCAGGATAGGATGATTACTGAAACATTTCAGTGCCCATTCCAGCCACAGGCCTCTAGGAACARAAACTGTGTCATCTCATATAACTGTCATTGCAGTGAGGTACCAATCCTGACCATTGTGCGTGATTCCAGTATAAATAGACAAAGATAAAAATGGTAACAGTAATAGTTAGATGCCAATACTGAAATTCTTTCCATTTTCACTTTATGAATCATGACTTCAGGACATGCAGTGTAGAAGTGGGAAACAGTAAAGAGCCATTGGTTTTTTACCATTACTATCTTCATTATTTATCACAAATGAATTCTACAGAAATCCTACCTGCTTACAGACCACACACCTTCTATTCTGACCTTGCTATGACTTATAATTTTACTCCAAAAAAGGAGGATTAGTTTGGATATTCAGTTGCTGTAGGCCTTTATGAAATGTCCATATGCAATATTCATGCTCTCTAGTTGAGTGTTTTTTATTATCTCATGTATTTTCTGACTAACAGGAGGAACACTATTTCGCATATACTTAAGGATGTTATTTAATGATCTTTTTGGAGATGCCAGTAAAAGAAGAACCAGTGTGGAGTCTGGTTCATAACTGATACCTGTGTTATGACAATGAGCTGATACTGGTTCCAGAGCTTTTTCATCTCTTAGTGTCTTTTTGACTAAAAAGGGAAACAGTATTATGCCACTAATGTGACTGTCATTCTCCATTTGCTACACATCTTTGGTGTTATGCTGTTACTCACAAGATCTTTGTCTTAGGGACCATTCTGGCAATATTTCCCAGTGGCAACAGTAATCCATGAGGCTGCCAAGCATACCTTCTGGATGAAGGCCAAAGGCATAAGTYAGAAAAAGCTATGTTACTGTTTGTTTACTAGTAATCTTTTTTCCTTAATGACTTTTTAGTTTATTTTCATGAACTTTAACAYTGAGTTTTATGGCAGAATACAGAAGACACTGCCACAAAAACTGTCACAAAAGATTCAATTCTTCAGTGAAATACTGTAAAAAAATACAGAAATAGAAAATACTATGAGTGAAAAAATAACCTTCTTCCCCAAACTGTCTGTGCATTTCCAATTAGAGTACCTCATCCTGTTCTAAATCTTATCATAACAGAAAGGTAAACACTTTTTGAACAGCTTGTGCTTGACCTGAAGATGAAGGCTTTTTAGCATGGATGTGGTGCTTTTCCATATGCAGCTTGAAAAGCTTTTTACAAACATTTTAATTACAAAGCCATGTAAATGTGAGATGGGATTACTAGTAATAATACAGTAATGTCTTAATTGGCCTTTTTTATAGCCTTTTCARGGAAACAGGAACTTGATAGTCTGTCTTATACAAAAACAAATGGGAAAGAACAGAGATTCACTGCTGTTCCTTGTTTGAAGATTGAGTTTCAAGTACTGAATAGACAGAAGCTTAGAAGAGAGGCCTAAAAATAAAGCCGAATCTAAGTTTTCCCCTTTCCTTCCAATCTGATCCCAAATCTCTGGTCTTTTAGAGGATTTCAAGTAAGAAAATCAAAGTCCAATACCATGTTAGCCGCTTGGATAATGAAAGAGTCAGAATAAAATAGGGGAAAGAAAAGCAAGGCATTTGGGGAAATTAAGCTTATCTCAGCACATATTTTGGAAATTTCTGTCTCCAGCTGGAACTTCATGGATTAAAAAAAGAGGAGTCACGAGCATTAAAATGGTTCCTTTCCTTTGGGAGGAAARAAAAATCCAGTAGTAAAGCAGTTAACATGGTCTGGGCTAGAAAAAGTAAGAACTTTCATTGTGCCTTTTATTATTTTTACATTCCAATTAGTAGGAGATAAAATAAACAGATTATAATAATTCATAATAATCTAGATTTTCAGATTTTCAGATTTTTTAAAATAAGTTTGAGCTTCTTTTATATTGTCCTTATAAAACAAATTAGTTAATTATTTTTGGCATTAAACACATCTCACATACATACATTCTGGCTCCCAAGTATTTTAAAATATGAGCTGATGAGACATCAGTTGGTCTCTGGTGTTGATAAGTTCATACTATTTAAGCACAGGAAAATACATGTCCTTCAAACTACCCCATGTCGTATGTGTGCATGACCCTGTAGATGTGTAGCCAGTAGTCAGTCTCTGTGGAATATAATATTACAGGGACACCCAGAGATACAGAGTGTTCCCAGCCTGCGTTAAGAACTTTGTCAAAAACAATCTTGAAAAACTGCTTCTTTCATTTCTGCCTTATGGGAATTTTGCCATTAGCAGCTCTATATATCTCTGACAAGTAAAATCTGGGCCCTCAGCAAGCTTGTTTAAATGTCAAAATAGAGATAGAAAGCATATATACTCCTCTTCCTTATCTCCTCAGCATTAATCAGGAAGATGTGTGGATGATGTGGAATCACTGCAGTAAGTTGGGAATGAGGCATGAAATGAAAGTGCTCGTCCAGTGCATAGAAAAACAGGCCATCCATTGCTGTGTGCCTGCAGAAATCAAACTGCCAGTAACTAGCTTGAAAAAAATCCGGCAAAATGACTGTGCAATTGGGGCTCAACATTRTTAATATTTCTCATCTCCCATCAGTGATTCACTAAGTGCCTTTCTACCATCAAAAATCAGTCCATGTTTTTAACAAGACACAAAAGTTGATTCAGTAAATCCCAGCTGTGGGTTTTCTTGAGTTTGTGCAGCGCTGCAGAATAGCAGAAAGTACAGTTTCTCTACAGGTAAACTGTCCTCCCTTTTTTTGATGAAAATTAATTGTGCCCCCTCTCTTCCTTTCCCCTTCCCTATGATATGACAGGAGACAGCATGCCTGTTAACATCTGCCAAAGCAGCAGAGAAAATGTTGCTGGCGGTGGGAGATGTGGAGAAGGGAACCACAGAGCTACAGCACTCTCGATATGCATCCTTAGCTGTGCTGCTACTATCATGACTCCAATCAACCATCCCTTCCTATCACTGTATTTTTTTTTCCTGTGTTGTTCTCAGGCCAGCAGCTATGTGTAAACAGGATGTGGGAGCTGTACTGAAATGTATTAAAAAGTCCTATACACCTCCGTCCTCACCTCTGGCTGCAGCGTGCATCCTGCCTGGAACATCTGCTTCAGATAAATATAGGGAGAGTTCAAACTGTGCCGAGAAGGGCACCACTTGGAAGTCTTTGGACAATTTTCTCCTGCTGTCTGTATTTTTTAACATTTAAAAATATGAAAAAAGCTTTTAACTTCTAACTGGAAGTGTCCTGAAAATTGCTGCTGTATATTTGTGCATAACATTTATGCATATATTTAAAAATTAAAAGATATTCTAATCCCACTAAGAATAACATAATTTATTGTTTGTTTACCCTGTTAGTTCTAATGACAGTAACCTTAAGGCGTTCATTCATATGCTGTTGTTATTGCTGACGTAACTTCAGATGAATTTTCACAGTTGGCTGTGTAGTTTTTAAAGAATTGCCTCTGGTAATCCAGCTGAAATAGATTGCAGGGCTTTATAGCACATTCATGCAACAAGGATTTCATTACAGCTTGGAAACTGAAGGCCAGGATCATGGAACTGTTTGTTACTTTTCAGCATGTGTAGGCTCCCCACTTCAGGCAGTGTGATCCACAGAAAACGTGCTGCAGGCTGTCTCCCTTCCTTGCAATGCTGGGCCAAACTCTCTGCTGTCTGCAGAGGGGATTGGCTTGGACAGGAGGGGGAAGTATTTATGTGGCTGCCAGCTCAGCATGGGACATCTCTGAACATGAGAGTAAATCTATATTTAGACATCCTGGGAACTCTGTGGGCTAAGATGGAAACTTAGGACCTTCTAAGACCAGGTAGCCCTGAGTAATATGCAGTTTGTTTATCTCCTAGCAGAATTTGGACGTGTTGACCTATTGCTATCATTGGCACCTAAACAGACAGCCTGAATTTGAAAGTTAAATAATTTGATGTAGAAGAAAATGAATGTTAAAATCACATAATGTTAATAAATGTGAAATAGTCTTTATTTATTTTGAGGGTAGCAGAGAGGGCAGTATGTTAGAAGTATCTAAGAAACATGTGCGTGGCTGTATGCCAAAGCCACGTGCACACGCACACGCAGGAGGCGAGCTCCAGTCTGGATAAACGYTCTGGGCCGCCGCACTGTTGCTGCCACGGAGGGATGCGTAAAGGTGTACTTTTATCTCCACCTGAGGAAGGCAAGGGAACCCCTTGCCCTGGCTACCTGTCGCCAGCGTGCCTTCTGTTTTGGCCTGACCTCCAGCCCATCTTTCCGCACAATCCATGGAATATAAAAAAAAAAAATCAATTCTGTCTACAGTCCTGAGCAGACTTTGAGCCAGCACTGCCTATTCATGTGCATGCGCACACACACACACACTCACAGATGAGGAAAACAGGACCTGGTTCCACATATAAAGGAGACAGAAATGTACCMTGAGAAAAGATAGCAGATAACAAACATCAACAAATCTCCACTTCTATTTTGCTTGACTTAAAAAATAGACATTTTCAGAKATAATAAAGGGAGACTACTAAATCTCTTCATGTACTACAAAAATAGACTTTTGAATTAAGCCTCCATTTAATTTATCACACATCTCTTGGGTATTTGTTGTCTGAAGCTCCTGTATAAGMACCTTGGTCAATTTGTCTGATCAAACACTGCCACCTGCAATGTTAATATTTACATCTGGAACAACCATCCTGCCTTTCACCTGCCTTTAGAATGAATGGATATAAATAGGTACTTCTGGGGTACCATTCATCTGCTAGAGTAGAGTTCTGAAATAAATTCAGGGAATGTCTTACGAAATAAGTCTACCTTCAAAGTGCTTCTTTTCTCCAGGGAGAAAGGTCGCTCAACAAATTAGTAGCAGGACTGGAAACTGAGCATTTGAGGCCTCCCTAGCATTTTGTCTGCAAACCATCCTCAAGCCATACTGTCACCTAAGCCTTTTAAATGAAGATTTCATGATCATCATCCCCTAGGTAATAAAGCGATAAGTCTTCCTTTAAAAACATGAAGTACTTGATCCTTGCATGGGGAACAACAAGGCTCTTGAGAATGTGATATTTCAATGCAAATATAGGCTGTAGTTATGAGGATGTGAAAGGCAAACTCCTCACAATAAGTAACAATAGGTCAGCACACTGTGCGAGGGGAATCAGTATTGTCATTTCCTGTGTACACAGGAGAAAACTATTACAGATGTGATTTTTTTATTTGTTTTTACATGATCAGGCCTGGCTCTAGGACGTAACAGATGCTGTTTGCCAGGTCTCGCTTAGGCTCAATACAAACAGGTACTTTGTAACTCAGTCTGGGATTCTCTAGAATTTCTTACTCTGCTTCAAATTTTTAAGAGTAATTTCAGCCTTTCCTAGCTGTCTCAAATCCCTTTGGGAAACTGCATAATTAAAATGAGTTGAAACTCAGTAGACAAAAAAACAGTCTGCAGAAATTACAAAGCAGTGCATTATCATACTTTCTCTCATCACTCTTCCTCTCAAGTCGCAGCAGTCTTAATTGCTGTTGCCTTTCCCGCTGCAAGCCAGCTTCTCTGCAACCACTTCAGCAACACTGACTCAGAGCCCACTCTATTAAGCTCATCTGTGGTTCTCCAGAAACTATGTACTGCTTCAGAAACATGATTTCTTCCTACTTATTAATCTCATGAACTACACGTCTTCCAGGCAGAAGGTAAGACAAGCTGTAACGGCCACTGCTTCCCAAACTAATAGGAAAAGGATGGTGTTGCTTTCTTTACATTTCTGGTATGATGCATCACAAATAAATGCCAGATCAGGGTCAAGTTACACTAAGCCACACTGTGCTTTTTGGTCTTGTGATATGACGTAACCTCCTACAAAGCAATGAAAGAATTGTAATGTAAAGAAAGGCTTTTGAAAAATCTGTTAGAAGCAAATAATTGTTGAGCTTGGGAAGAAACTAAGTGGCGGGTGTTCTCTAAGCACTTGGTACTGGCTCCAAACAGCATTTCATGTGTTGCACTCTACAGRAATGAATAGTCCAGCCCACATGTCCCACACCAGCATTGGAGGCCACCAAATGCCACYGTGGAGTGCCAGTGGCTGGAAGGAAGCCTGTTCCTGGCTGTTCTGGGGAAGCTGCAGTACAGAGTSTCTGCAGCCCATATTGCCCACAGTCCCTGTGGCTGCAGGGATATCATCTATCCTCTCCTTCAGGTGTATTTGCTAGCAGGTTATATCCAGCTACTCACCTAGGGTCAGCCCAGGAAATTATTAGGAACAAACAGAACAGGGGAAAGACAGCAAAACTGGGAGGCTAGTGACAAAATATGACAACTAAAGAAGGAATGTAGACCCTGTGTCCTACATACTGTCCCTTGCCATCCTTAGTCTTCCCATCTTCAACTTCAAAGCCAAGTGAACACTGTTASAGCTGCATTGACTAAGAAGGACTGCAAGACAAGGAAGCACATACAGAAAATTACAGAACAGGAAGAAGGACACATCTTCCACAGCAAAAGCATAAAGAGATTTAGGAATTTTTACAGTAATCTCATGCAAACTAGAGAGCTGAGGAATTTGAACCCAAAAAACACTTGGCTAACTAAGAGCACACAACTGGCTACAACTATTATTGCACATTCCTTGATTTAGAGGAGCTATTCTTGCACTCAAAATCTTGTGTTTCATTCTGTGCAGTGCTTAAGTTATTTTATACTCTTCTGTATTCCTGAAAACCCTCTATACACTTCTCCACTTCTGGGAGACACTTCTTTTCAGCAGGGCTCAATGTACAAAGAATGGTAGCCTCCTCCTGTAGATTTAATTCATGGGTCAAATAAGTAGAACAGGAAGAACAGCCCTTTGGAGAGGATTTTGTTCCACAGCAACACCAGTAGGACTTAGAGCAGGGAGACAGAGATGGTGAGAGAGAAGTGCTTGGAGAAGTATCAGAAAGTCAGCAGTCCTTTGGAGGGGATGTTGTTCTACAGCAGTACTAGTAGGACTTGGAGCATGGAGACAGAGATGGTAGGAGAAGCACCAGAAAATCGGTTTGGACACAAATAGATGCAAAGTGCAATTGCACTTTYTCTGTAACCAGCTTTGTTAAGACAGAGCCAGTCAAGAATAAGATGCATGAAACTCATTCCTTTTAGTATGTCCTAAAATACACTCTGAGAGTTCAAAAGAAAGTAATCTCAATGCTTGTGCCAATGGGACAACAACGGTGACTATGACTGGAAGAATATGCAAGAGAAGRGTGTCTCCCATTTTCACCTGCCACAATATCTGCAGTGGCAAATCCATATTTGGAACCCTGTCAAGTGAGTTTTTTTAGAGTTGCTTCAWCTTTTTCAAACACTGCTCTCTTTCACGGAAGAAAATACCATAGTTCCTCCTTGTATTTTTAGGCTTAGCATTTGTATTTGAAAACAGAAGTGTTTATTCGCAACTGAGCATTCAAAAGGCCATCAGAAACATATCATGTGATATCATACTGCATGTAACTCTATAGTGCTACAGATCAACTAACAGTAAACACGTCTGTTCTCTAACTAAAGTTGCCATTTTATAGACCTCTTTACTTTTCCATTAGATTAAGTCATGTCTTTCAAACTCACTGATATGAAATACTGCTTAGCCATCATATTCACATTCGTATTGTTTCTTTTGAATAACTACAAGATCTCATTAAAAATTATTATTAAAACGAGAAATATTGAAATCTAGCCAGGAAAATGCTATGTGTTATTTATTAGACACAGCGGTTTTACTGTTCAAACTTCTTCTCTGTCTAGTAAAGAAATCTGAGATATTCTTTGAGCTTTTGAAGTTAGCAGAATATATTGGAATAAAACTTTGCTGCACTTTTTCTAAATTGATTCACAATGTTCTCATGTCATGAAGAGTTAGGCACTACAAAAATTGCATTTTTGCRGTAGTACTTGAAGAATTTTTGTTGTTGTTGTTTGTTTCTCAGAACCAAATAATGACATGACAATTGCACATGTTATAACCTGTGACAGGACATATTATTCCACTGTGCTGGAGTAACAGCTCACAAATTACAGACCAAATGAAAGATRGAATAGAAGGAAAGCATTGCCTTTTCTGAGTAATACAGTTCTTATTATGAGTTCTGATTTATCCATAAACCAAATTGTAATGTATTTTTTTTGTCTGTCCTCTATTTTTCCAGACTAATTCATAGCAACTGTCTGAAAAGGTCCTTTTCCTATTAAAAAAAAAAAAAAAAAAAAAAAAGTTTTGACTTTCCTCACAAATGCTTGGAGAAGTTTCTGAAGGAAACGTCCGAGTAATTTACTGAGAGGTCACCGAGCTGCCATTTTCTGCTTCCATTTATGTGCAAGGCCTCGTGGCATCGCATCAGTTGCAGCGGCAGAGCTAGTGCGAGCAGCAACCCGCGGCGCAGCGGGGAGCAAGAGCTCCCGCGGACGGCGCTCGGGGCTGTCGAGTGCCAAGCCGGGAGGCGGGAACGAGCCAGCGCGGAAGCAGGCACGCGTGGCTCGGCTGGGGAAAGCGGACGGGGACGGAGGTCTCACCCCGCCAGCCTGCTTCCCGCGGGAACGGGGGGCCGCGGCGCCCTGCCCCAGCCCGCGGGCTGCTCTCGGGACGGGAGCTGCTCTCCGGCTGCTCCGTGCCCTGCCGCCTCCCTGCTAGCGCTTGGTGCCGTCCCCGCGCGGGCCGTGTTACCGCAGGGAAGGCTTCGCTTCCAGCAAATTCCAGGTCACAGCAGCTGGGAAGGCTCCGCTCTGAACAGCTGCTTCCAGCACAGCCCGACTGCATCTTTTTTTTTACTGTGTGAAGCTTTGCTTTGGCGAGAGATGGATCTGTTGAGCTTCCCTGTGCTGCAGGCTCGCACAGCAACTTTCCCTTTGCCCGTGGCGTGTCACCCTGCCAGCTTACGGGCTTGCATCCTCAATAAGAAAAACAACAACATTTAAAAAAAAAAAAGTAAAGGTTAATTAACCTCAGGTCTGCTCTCAGCAAAGCACGGCTGCCATGGCTAAGTAATAAAAATAGCTCCTCAATGGTCCTTGTGTCTGTCAGAGTCTCACTCTGTGATCTTTCACTCAAAACCRTGGAAAAGGGAGGGGGGAGAAGAGGCTGATTTGCTACTGTCCTTTTCTTGTGTGTGTGTTCCCAAGGCTGCACTGCTCTGTCCTTCAAATCATCTCCACCAGTAAATCATTTAGCTCAACCTGTCACTCCGTGCCATTGTAAGGAGACAAAAGCTACCCATTTAACCCCAACCATGGCCGATTCCCTCTGCRGGGAAGGCAGGCTGACAAAAGAAGGCTCGCAGGGAAGGTGGCAGTTGGGTTGAGTTTCATGTAGTCTGGTGCTGGTTTTCTCTTTCCTTTCTGTTTTTTTCTCCCCTCCCTCTGTTATTTTAAATCAGCAGCGCCTCTCGTCCTGAGGTTGTTTTTTGAAGAGCGCATGTTTGTCAACAGAGCTGTTCTGCTTGAGCAATTTGACCCCAGTCTGTCTTCAAAGGTTCGAAAGGGCAAGAAACACACGTATCTATATCAGCATACATCTATTACCCCTTTCACCTGGCCGGCGTTTTGGACCACTTTTGTTGTTTTTAAAAAAAGTTGAAGCAAAACATCCAATTACTCACAGAGAAACCRAGCCTTTCCAGGCAACCTGCTATTTGGGGAAACCTGCACTGCAATTATCTATTTCATTTCTCCCAAAGCATTGGTCTAATCTGTCAGCTGAAACTTCACTACCTGGAACGATAATTTCTGCTCAAGGTTTGCACCTCAAATGTGCATGTCTTGGGTTAGCACTGGTTAGGCAGTAAAATAAAATGCACACAGAAACTAAGTGATACTGCAGATAGTGTCATGMTTTATTCCTTTCCTCCACTGAATTCCAGAGTATCCCGAATAAGTATAGAATTTGCCATGAAGCAAACAGTAATTTGTATATAAAATGCACTTGCAAATATCCAGAGTTTTAACTTCTAATGACACGGCCTGTAAATCAGACAAGCTACAGGAGAATTCTTCAGCAATCACCAAGTGAGTGTAGCGTCACCTTTAGGAACCCAGTTCTGAAGTTGACAAAGGCYGCAAGCAGAAAATACACCAGATCTGTGCTCCCCCAGGAATATTCCTGATTTTTGATATGCATGTGAGAGCTAAGAAATGAATATGTACTAGACATTTCTGTAATCTTTTTAATGTGTCACTGAACAACAGTCAGTTCAGGATATGGTTATTGGTTAGTGCGTTAGGCCTGTTTTACTCTCTTGTCAGGCATTTAAAATGCATTAAGTCCTCTTTTCACTATAAATTGTGTGTCAAAATGTTGGTTTGGATATCAAATTCTAGCTCTTGTAACCCTGTCATTAGGAAGATTCTTTGTCTGACTGGATCACTCTTGTGATTCTTTTGTTTTGTTTTTGTGTTCYCCTGACAGGTCTATCCTACACCTTTCTATAGCCAGTAGAGTAAAGCAGAGTTGGGAAAACATGTTCTGCATTACTGAGTTCACAATCTCACTGTAAGCTTTCTCACAGATTTATCTTCAGTGGAGGGGTGGGGGAGAAAACATGCTTTTTCCCGGAGACTGAATATGTGAATTCCCTTCTCTTTCAACCTATGAGGCWGCCTTCACAGATTTCAGCACAAATGGAAGAAATATCTGATTTCCCACTCCATCTGGATTCAGTTTCTTTCTTCCTCTTTGTATAGTTTCTTAGAGACATTATGGAGCTCACTGGAGGGGCTGCTTACAGATGACTATGGCTGCACTGGGCATACTGCCAGAATTTCACTCCAGGAGGCTGCAACAGGAATCTTTAATTAACTTGAACCAAAACACTGAATGGCAAAGAACAAAAGAGTGGGGGCGGAGGAGGGGAGGAGGAAGGGAGGGAGCAGAAAATAATGTTTCCCATACTAGAATCTCCATTTTTGGTCATGGTATGACATGATCATAATGTTGTCCCTTATATGTATTTAGTAGAGCAGAGAGAATAATTCCTCACTACTGTCTTATTCAGTAAATTTTGCCTTTCTTTCTGCTTATGGAATATCTGTGATAGCAGTTCCTGCAAAATGGTGATTAGCATTCTCTTGATTCTTATATTAACATATAGCTTGACTATATATGTCCTCTATATGGTGTACAAGATTCTAAATGTGAGATGATTGTGTCTCCAGCGTCTTTGAACATGGCACAACTAGTACTGCAATACRGTGGAAGCGTAAAGGAGTTTCAGGCACTAGACGAGACATTCTGCTCGGCATCGTACCAGTACGGTGTGTCCCTGTCCGCGAAAGTTTACATTCTAAGCATAAGCAGGAACTAGATACAGACAGACAAATAACATAATTACTTAAAC
The DNA here is from genome assembly GCF_003343005.1 of Rhea americana. Classification (NCBI taxonomy): domain Eukaryota; kingdom Metazoa; phylum Chordata; class Aves; order Rheiformes; family Rheidae; genus Rhea; species Rhea americana. Next base: position 2,635,890 of record NW_028186579.1, read on the forward strand.
AACATTATTCTTTGTTGTGAAATGTTTTCAAAACAGAACGGATAATGTTTCACACTCACTTTGCAGAAGTATACAACAGGCAAAGCAGTAGAGAATCAGGCTTGAAATGTCTTTTTGCTTGAGATCAAGCGGATGAGTTGAGTGCTTTCTTTGCTTTCCATTTCCTCATTAAAAATGTGTATAGAATAATTACTCTAAATGCAAAACTAATGGTGATTTCATGCATATTCATTCAAGCGACTTTGTGATAGGTGTTCTGATAGTGTTCTAAATAATGAGGCTCAGTTGTTCAAGCATTTGTGAAAACAAATATATCAAGAACTTGTACATGCTCAACGGGAACTTATTTACACATTCAAAGGAATATTCAAGTGTGAACTGATTTGACAGTTGGTGGTTTGGAGTGCATTAGGTTGGCATCTTCTAGCTTAATGACATCTGAAAAGAATCCAGTTTGTGTCGTCTATGACGTGAACCAATGCATAGTAACTGAGGACAAGCAGGAGATTCACTTACTTCAAAAGCACAGTCCTGAGTCACTCTGAAATGCTAATGCAGACATACCCAAACTCTGAAGAATTCTTTCATCCTCAGAGCATGTATACTTTTTCCTGTTTCCTATCCTAAATTTCAAAAGCAGTTTCAGTTGAAAAAAAGTACCCTTAATTTCCTGTTCCAAGCTGATGTTTGGAATTGCTGTTTAAACAATCACAGCATTTCACCCTGACAAAGTTTTATTTCACTGCTCTGTAAAGTGATCGTGTACTTGCTAACTATGGTGTCAGATCCTGAGGTAGAGACAAGCCCCAGAGTCCCCTCAAAATGGAAAGGTTGCCCCATAGGCCGTGTGGCCGTGGGAGACGCTGTCTTCCTCAAGCCATTCGGGAGATTAGATGAAAAAGAACTTAAGAATCTCCAAACTGGACGTGACACCTTTCACAAGACTCTGCTTAGGTTTACAGAGGCTGGGGGGCCTGAGCTAAAAGAAGCACTGACTGTGCTTTAAAGAGGTCTCTGAAGCTTTTTGCAGCTAGCTTCTTTGGGAGCCATAATACAAGTCAGAGAGCAGATCTGGAGATATATATATATATGTATATATGTATGTATGTTTATAAAAAAATATGTATATAACCTTTTTATGAGCCAGTTTTATTAACCTAATTTAAGGAATTATATATCAGCAAAAAGTTCATTTAGAAGGAGAATTCTGTTTATGCTTTAATATAATAACAAAATCRCTATAGGGCAAAATACAAACTCTGCTCCGAGTTAGTCTAGTGCAACCACAGAATAACTCCATTGAATTCAATGATGACATTCATTTAGATTAGATGTGATGAGAAGAATTTGACTTCTAAGTTTTCTTTTGCTCTCTTTCTCTTCGTGTACACACACACACACATACATACACACTTAAATATATATATACACATATATACACATATTACATGTAGATATATGTGCCTGATATGTTACCAAGACACACAGTGAAAAGTCACACRTGGTTATTGGAACACGTCATTCACCATTTAATCATTAGTATGCTTGCTCATCCTGGAGTACCATATACACTATAAACTGTTTAAAACGTTTTACAGATGCCTACACTGAAGGTAGAATTAGTGATCCACTCTAGCGGATTGGCTGATATTTGCAATATAAGCTTATCTGTCATGCACTATACTCCTATTTACAGGTTTCTCGGAAATCTTCTGTGGTCAAAAATATCATAATGAGAAAATTGTCTCAACTTCCAAGTGAGGGCAGAGTAGATCTTTTGAGATCTCTGATCAGTATTCATCTCTCATGTAATTCCACTGGAAAGAGTAGAGATAGAGCTGAGGTAAGGCTAGCTCACATTATTTACATGTGACAAATAACAGTGATTCTTTTGTACTGGYTGRTATTTAACTTTGTCAAGTGTTCACAACTAGAAGWAAAATTACTGATGTATAGATTCATGACTTCTTGCTACAAAGGTGAATATGGGCTATCCTGCTCCGTTTTCTTTCACATCAACTGTTTGTTGGAGTTTAAAGGTTCCCTTTTCTAGTGAAAATGAACTAATTTTGAGTGACAAATGGCTGTTAGAAATTCTGCATACATGTAGTCCCAATAAAAATAAAGTTACCATCATTAGAAATGTAAAAGTTGTAAGGACACTAAATTACTAAGTCAAAAGAGATCATTTTACAGGAAGATTCAAAGACTTTTCACTAGCTGACATATCCCCAAATGCAACAAGCTTTCATTCCATGGGAGCTGCTCACTGATGTGCCAATATTTCTTTCCAGTTTGCTCCATGCTCGCAATTCCCATTAGTTTCCCTAAATAAGGACCAAGCTTTTCTGCACTGAGATTCTTTCTTACATCAGACTTCAGCAATTTTCACTTTAAAAAAATGAGGAGCATATCTGAGAAATCTCTTAGAGCAGAATTTAAATTAAATCTCCTTATTAATGATGTATGGATTTCTTTCATTGTTTAGGAAGCCTGTGAGCAGTTGAAAGAAACAAGAAGGCTTTTAGTAATGGGCACTAACAGCACCATTGTGCTTGCATGGAAGCTCTTGGCCATTCAGTGACACAGGGTCAGGAGCAATCCGAGCTCCCACACCAAAGAAGTCTGCAGAAGGAAGGCCACACAGACCTCACAACACTGGCTCTTTAGAGCTTGGGTGGGTTTCTGTGAGTGATGTGTTTCGTTCAACATTGGGAGGTATGGAGGAAATTAATTTTTATTAAAGTTTACACTCTTTCAAATTTCCCAAGTCCGTTTTTGATTTTCTAAGTTGTGCTGGAAATCTTATGGGAACAAGCTAAAGCATGAGTTAAAAATACTATGAGACAGCTTTCCTTTCTAATGCTTTCACTTCTGGTCATCTGGCACATGTCTCCATCACACATCGACTCTAGTGTTAGTTCCTTGCAAGTAAGATTAATAGCAAACATAGAGCTATACAAAGTGAAGAGAAGGGAAGAAGGAGAAATAGAAATAGGTAGGGAATATATTTGACTTCATGCACCTTATGCACCGTTGTATTTAATTGCTAAGAAAATATTTGAATCCTATTTTATCTGTTGCTCTTCTCCTTTTGCTGGGTGAGACCTGGAAGAATGCTTTAAGTTGCAAATGCCACTCAGGGAAGTATCATGGACTTTAGCAGAAAGCTAATTGCATATTCTTGAATAATTACTAAATAAGCAAGTTCAACATGTGCAGGTTACACATGTATATTGATTATACACATGTAAGTGCATGATATATATGTCTAATATGTATGTATATCTAATGTGTGTATACATATAAGTACTAAAAGCATGAAATTGTCCTGCTGTTACAAGGCCCATAATTTACAGTGATTTCTGTGTCAAAATTGTGATATGCTGAAAGCCTCAGATGTTGCTAAAAGACCAATATAATATCAAGCCTTATTTTTTTTCCCCCCAAAATGTATACTATCCTGTTCTCACTACTGTCAGGGAAATGTAATAGGGTGGGAGAAATAAAAAGCTTTGTATGCACACAATACACTTCAAAGTTCCTATTCAGAATGCATTTAGGGCACAGTGCTTTACTTTCTCATTCATGAAAAAGTTCTACTTCTCTCCAGGCTTCACAACTCTATGGCAAGACTTTTTTTTCAGCTTTTACTATTAGCCTACTGCA
>NW_028186579.1:2639988-2686388 GCF_003343005.1 Rhea americana
AAGAAGAAGAAAAGAAAAAAGAAAAAAAGCTTTCTAATTTAGCTCTGCCACTTTGTATTATCTTCCCAAGCACCTTCTATTCTGTTTTCTTCCTAAACCTTCCCCACTATTCCAGCCTATTTCAGTTCAGTTTTATGCAGTGTTTGGTTTCTGCACTTTAGTTTGTATATGCAGTTGTTTTGACAGCACTGAGCAAGGGCAGGAACCTGGAGCTCTTTATATTGCAATAGCAGTAAATTGTCAAATTAGAAAATCCTGGGTTCTTCTGGATCACTTTGATAGTCAGTTTCTCTGAAAATTAAACTTTGACTTTTCAACCCCTTAGCTGATTGGTAGCACAGTTGTGGACGAAAAGGATGTACTCTACAAAATATATAAAATTCATATGATGAAAGTGCTGTATTACTGAAGGTGTCAGAGTAAAATTAATCAGCCCATTCGTATTAGAGCTCATTTCATATTTCTCTCAGAGGAGAGAAAAACTGAAAATCACTAAACAACCCTCCTCTCAAAAGAGAACATCTTAAAAAGGAGCTTGACTGATGTTGGAGGAGTGGAGAGAGCAGATCTTCCCAGCTTGTCTGCCGAAGGAATGGTGGAAAATTTCCAAGAGAAAAGAAGAAACACTTAGCAAGTAGAAATCAAGAAATCTCTAAAAGGCCAGAGTCAGCTGRCTGAACCTGCCCAGACCCACGGGAACTTTGAGGCTCATGGATCAGTATTTGGATCCAAATACAGCTGTCCACTGAGAGGGGAAGAGGAGCCTGACCTGTGGTGGGTGACTTCTCTGCATGAAGTCCTACCTGCAGATTGTTGGTTATCAGACCCACAGATGGAACAGACAGTACCTCTCCATCAGTTTCTAAATATTACTGACCCTTCATTCTGTAACAATTCTTCAACGCAGGAAACAGGACATAGAACACAATTTATATCTCTGTTTCTATTTTTGACACAGACTCAGACACATAAAACCTATAAGGACAAATTTATAGCAAAACATATGCGATAATATGAGAAAGACTGGTTATTACAAAAGGCGAGCTCCATTATAAGTACATAGCTTGTTCAAATAAAGGTTTATGTTTTCTCCAACCTTTTGACAACTAGCTGGCAAGTACAATCCTGCTCAAGAAACTGTGTCAAAAGAACAGGCTAGACATGTTGCGAGTAGTGTTTATTTTAACTGAAATATATGCTGCATGCCTAACCCAGGTACTGAAAGCAAAAATGTAGATTATGAGATGCACCTAAGTAGAAGTATTTTTAGTCCTCAATCACTGAAGGAAGGAAGGGCCATTATCTTAGTGTTGAAGTCTGCTTTTGTCCCTGGAGAAACAAAAAAATGAGCAAGCCAACCTCACATCACATGAGCTGGCTTTATATTGCCGACCCTTGATCGGGTGTTGACAGAAACTGGGAAAAGGAGGAGGAGATTTTCTTGGCTTGAATCTTAGGCTCTGCCTAAACTATTTTGAAACTAAGTTGGAAATTTTCTTGCAATGCCACACGTGATAGCAAAAGTGACCCTATAGACAAAGTATTTAACTTGCTGCTTCAGGAACCCAGACAGTTGCTCATATAGCTCAACATAAAAAGCAACAGAAAAAAAGACATCAAATTGCACTCTACTGAGCTGCCTAATGCTGTGAAGACTTATATCAAACTTATTTAGTCATTCATCACCAACTTACATTACTATGGACACAGTGAATAAAATTTCTGGTGTTACTCTGTACTCCGTTCTACTCYATTTTTACATGATCTTCCACCAAAGGACAGCAATTATAGAATTGGACCTGTTAGCAAGAATAAGATAGCCTAATTTGGGGCAACTGCTATTGACTAAAAAATGGTTTTAAGTTACTCTAAGTGTTACTTTCTTATAATAACCGTGCTCTGAAATTAGATGATTGGTACAGCTGGATCAGTAACTAGACTGGCCTCACTAGCACGGTCCAGTGTAATAGCTGGGGAAGTAGGAGTATTATCACTTGATAGATGAGCTGCCATGGCACAGTGCAGCTCTTCCCTTTCCCCGTTAATACTACAGCTGCATCAGGCCCTGATATAGAGCATAGATTTCAAATTATGGTAGAGCTGGCAATGGCAAATACTTGTTACTCACACATGAAGTATAGTTTGGTGAGCTCAAATCCTTTCCTAAAAATAGAACCCACACAGCACAGAGTGTTTAATTGTGCAGTCTAAGGGCAGAGTGTAAGATTTTTATGACTACACAGAGTGATTTATCTATTAACTCTAGGGGGAGTGCATGGTGGACGGCACTCAAACCCATTGGCAGGCCTATTTGGTACTGGTTCTGTGGCTGAACAGATGACTTCATAGGTGCCAGTGTCAATGTTGCATTCAGACAGAAAAAAAAATAATAATGCTCCAGTTAATAAAGGCCGCTGATGTTGAAGCCAGCTAACTTTGGTCAAGCAATAAACTTGGAAGCCTTTTTCCCCCAAGGGTTTCCTTTTTTGTCTCTAAAACAAAGGAAAGTGAAATGAAAACAAGAAGTCCAGACTGTATAGTAGAGCATTATGTGACAAAGCCAGCTGTTGCGCTGATACTGCTGTTTCTGTAGTCTAATCTTCTCATATAGAAGGAAAAAACTAAGTATACTTGTTCCTTTTGATGCTAGATGCTGTACCGTACACTAGGATGATATTCTGTGGCTCTGTCAACCTACACAGTGCATGACAGTGAGTCTCCACTGCCAACAATATATAGTGTTTGAAAAGTAGTTCACTATTTATTTATTTCTACTAGCAAAAATAGAATACTGGGAGTAGTTTGACTAACTCTATTGTTTAGATACTTGTTCATTAGGTGCTTAGTTACTTCTAACACTTCCAAAACTGTAGCAAGTTATTTACCAAAGATTCCAGCTTCAGCAAAGATACCCTCCAGGCTTGCAAACTTAGAGCTGTTTATGCACTAGTGTTTTAATGAAATTCAGGCAAATATCTAACAGGGCTGAGTTTGTGGGGTGGGAGGAGGTTGTGTTAAAATTCAACAAAGCACCAAAGTCAGTGACAGAGACTAAACAAGAGGAAAATCTTCCCTCTTCTGAGCTCATTTAGCAAGCACATGGAAATAATTGCTGGCACAGAGACACATATCCATAATTCCCATTGTGTTCCCAGAACACGCATACCAGCCCTGTGCACCCTTACAGAGCATTCAGAGATTCTGCACATCAAGCATCAGAAGTTGCACATCCAGTATTCTTACAAAAAGCAACTTTGTAAATCAGAACAAGGCTCCCCAAACTACCGCAGCAATCATGGAGTTTGCAAGAGTTCATAAGCATGGAAAAGAATTGGTGTAACAGAACCAACTCCCCTGTATTTGAAATAATTGACTTACTGTTCATGCCTGATCAAGCTCAAGTTTAATCCAATATGTTAAAATAATAAAAAAAATGCTTGACCAAATAAACGAGCGCAACTTCAAATATTGAATAACATGTTGTTGCTATTTTGATGGAAATGAGTTTAGGAAAGTTCATGAAAAAAATGTATTTTGTTTGTGACTTGRTCGTAAAATGACCAAAGCCAAGAAGTTAAATAAAACTGAGTTCCCATCCTGCATCAATGAACTGAAGAAAGGTCAAAGCTATATGTCATGCAAACATCTCAGGTTGCTTGTCTCCTGCTGTGTGAGCCTGCTTGCAGGTCACAGAACCAGGGGAGKGAGGCAGCGATGCTCCGCTCCTGCTAGGGTGCGTGCTGCGAGTCTCTGCTCTTTCTTCATGCACAGATCGCAGCAGGCAGCAGCCCTTCCCCAGTGCAGTGGCATTGCCTCCCCTCCACCCTCTGGCCCCGTGTGCTCTTTGCTGTGACCCCATCAGCAGCTCACAAATCGTGCAGCCCCACTGCCTGGCATTACAGAACAGGAGAAAGCTACAGTGTCATGTGGCACGTTTAGCTGCCGGGATTATGTGCGTTTTGTGAATCTCACTCTCAAAGTATGGAATGTCACAGGCCTAAATTCTAGTTTCTATTGCCCAAAGCAAACCAAATAGACTGTTTCATTGTTCATATTCAAAATCAATCATTGAGTAGACTAGAGCCAAATTTTGCTTTGGGCATGGAAGATTAGCGTTTGGATTTAAAATCAGGGTTCTGGAAAATGTTCATTTACATCCTCAGAACAAAAATGCATTGCTGCAGACAACATTCACCTAGCTTCATTAATTTTCCTCCTCAAGTGAAGAGTGACTGTAAAAATCAGCACTTTCATACTCAACAAGGTCTCTTGGGTTGGGACTCTCTACCCCTGCAATGAGGCAGGTGATGCTTGAGACAATATAACAACAGTGAGTTATGGAAACGGAAGATTCACACTCTGACCCAGACTCCTATGTGCTTATTTAAGGGAGAAACAAAAATGTAAATACTCCGTATTTAGGCCTTTAGCTCTGCAGCTTTTTCCCTGCTTTGGGATAAAGAAAGAAGTATCATCAACAAAATGGCTTCACTAAATTGAGACTAATGACTGAAGTTGATGCATAAGCCACASAGACACACAGTTAAGGTTACAGAGTGCATTTGAAGTCTGGTAGTGGTGAGTGAAAAATCCGTTGTTCACAGAACATAAATGTAGAAAATCATTTCTGGATTAATAGGGAAATAATCAACTGGAAAACTACAGTTCTACTTTCACAACCACTTTTCATGGTATGTCCCTTTAAAAAATAAATTCAAACCTGGAGCAGATCAGTTTACATCAGATATGTATGTGTATCACAAAATATAGACTCTTTAAATGACCATACTGAGCTACATGTGGAGATATAAAAATGTAAACACTGGATGCACAAAACAACACCAGAAATTAATAATGTAAATGGTTTACTATCCAATGTGACAAAAGAAGAAGCAGATGCTATAATGAACTCTTCTGATAGCCTTACAGTATTGAAGCTGTTTCATTGATTAGAACAAGGCAATCACGGCAAAAGCAAGGTGCAATTACTTGATTTTTTCTTTATATGCCTTGCTTTGCTACTACTGCTCTTGCCTCACTATCTTGATCATAAATTGAAGTTGTTTATAACTTACAGCTGGTAACAACCATCAGTGATATAAGCTGTCTTCTCACTGGGCTCTAAGGAATGATTTTGCTACATCACTTCCCAGCCTTCTGTTACAGATGTGGCACTAAGATTTGAAAACAATAAAATATTGACTTCTGAAAAAAGAACTGCAGTAGAAACACTGTCGCATTTTAACAGAATCTATGAAGTGGGCCAGAAATAAGTTGGGAATATTTCATATTTTCATTATTAGACTCAATTCCAGAATTGCATGCCTTTGAGAATAYGCAGTCAAGCTGTTTGTTTAGAAGCACCAAACTCACTCTAGCCTCTGTCAATGTGCTAGTTCCTTTACAAATGATCTATTGTACTTTCTACCTTTTTGCCAACAGAGCACATTGCAAATGAGCCAGGTTTAAGCCCATGTTGAGAAACAGACTGGTGAACAATATTCCTCTGATTGTGTTCCTAGGAGAAGCTGAATGAAGAACTACCAATTAAAGTGATGATGATGCAATTAGAAAAGGTCACAGTYCAGTCCTTGATTTCTTCTTCATTGTATAGAGAAAATATTCTGCACTATGTTCTACTCTCATAGCCCAGCTATACAGCAAAGGGACCATCAGTTCCGAAGTCACGATTTTACCTTGGGTTTGTCCGCTCTGTCTCCCATATGCTGGCACCATAGCTAACCTAAAGAGGACATTAAAGAGCAAAACAGCCCTCTGATTCTTTTTCTTTGCCCCATAGACAAGTTCAAATTGAGCATAGTAATGCTGTTCCCAGCAGTGAGGATGTGCAAGAACACCTCCCCTAGAAAGCACCAAGTTGTATGGAATTTCTGCTTCCCTGCCAGAGGTTCCCTCTCCTCCGTGTTTTTTTTTTTTTTTTTTTTTGTGCCAAAGGAGCGAATATGAACCAGTAGTTACAGCAATATGTTTTTATACCTTTCTAGCCTGTCTTAATAACCATGTTAAGTCAGAGACAAGTACTGAAAAATGCTATCAGAAGGGAGTAAACAGTAACTAAGCTTTATCTAATGTCCAGTGCTTTAAGATCAATCAAGGCAGTAGCCAAAAACTTGAACTGAACATTGTTTCCTTTGAATCAGGTTCACCAAACCCTGTTTGGAGTGGCTTAGCCATTGGGCAGCATTCACCAAACTTGGCACATAACTAATGTGAATGAAGAAGACAGCATTTCCAAAGTGTTAGGATCTTCTCTAGGTTCAGTCTTGATGTCTGCATAGACTGCAAGCTGCACTGAAGGTGTTTTGAGATATTGTTTAACTTAGCTATCACAATTTTTAAGGAGCAAGATGAGWTAAAGAAATAATGTAAAAAGGGTACTAGGAAAACTTTTCCTCACCTCAATCTTCAGAACACTGCCAATCAAATCATACTATAAATTAGTTGGGGGTGGAGGAAAGAGAAAGAAGAGAATAAGCAAGAGGAGCAAGAGGAGGTCTAGGGAAAATGTGGGCCAGCTACTGAATGGGGCAGGGTCCCTGGTGACAAGGGATACAGAGAAGGCAGGATTAGAAGTCTTCACTSCTAAGGGCAGCCCTCAGGAATCCTGGAACCTGGACGTAAGGGAGAAAGTCTGGAGAAGGGAAGACTTTCCTTTGGTTGAGGAGGAAAGGATTAGAGACCTTCTGGGCAGGCTAGACATCCACGAATCCATGGGCCCGGATGGGATGCACCCACGGGTACTGAGGGAGCTGGCGGATGTTGTTGCCAGGCYGCTCTCCATCATCTYTGAAAAGTCGTGGAGAACTGGAGAGGTGCCTGAGGASTGGAAGAAAGCCAATGTCACTCCAGTCTTCCAATACAGCAAGAAGGAGGACCCAGGCAACTATAGGCTGGTCAGCCTCACCTCCATCCCTGGAAAGGTGATGGAACAGCTCATTCTGGATGTCATCTCCAGGCATATGGAGGAAAAGGTGATCAGGAGTAGCCAGCATGGTTTCACCAGGGGGAAATCCTGCTTAACCAATCTGATAGCCTTCTATGATGGAATGACTGGCTGGGTAGATGAGGGGAGAGCAGTGGACATTGTGTACCTTGACTTCAGCAAGGCTTTTGACTGTCTCCCATAACATCCTCCTAGAGAAGCTCAGGAAGTGTGGGTTAGACGAGCGGACAGTGAGGTGGATTGAGAACTGACTGAAAGGCAGAGCTCAGAGGGTCGTCATCAGTGACGTGGAGTCTAGCTGGAGGCCTGTGGCTAGTGGAGTCCCCCAGGGCTCAGTACTGGGTCCCATCCTGTTCAACTTCTTCATCAATGACCTGGATGAAGGGACAGAGTGCCTCCTCAGCAGGTTTGCTGATGATACCAAGCTGGGAGGAGTGGCTGACACACCTCAGGGCTGTGCTGCCATACAGAGAGASCTGGACAGGCTGGAGAGCTGAGCGGAGAGGAACCTCATGAGGTTCAACAAGGGCAAGTGCAGAGTCCTGCACCTACGGAAAAATAACCCCATGCACCAGTACAGGTTGGGGGCTGACCTTCTGGAGAGCAGCTCTGCAGAGAAGGACCTGGGAGTGCTGGTGGATGACAAGTTGACTATGAGCCAGCAATGTGCCCTTGTGGCCAGGAAGGCCAATGGTGTCCTGGGGTGCATTGGGAAGAGTGTTGCCAGTAGGTCGAGGGAGGTGATCCTGCCCCTCTACTCAGCCTTGGGGAGTGCTGTGTCCAGTTCTGGGCTCCCCACTACAAGAGAGACATGGTGCTACTGGAGAGAGTCCAGCGTAGGGCTGCAAAGATGATCAGAGGGCTGGAGCATCTGCCCTGTGAGAAACGGCTGCAAGAGCTGGGCCTGTTCAGCCTGGGGGAGAGCAGACTGAGGGGGGATCTTATCAGTGTGTACAAGTACCTGAAGGGAGGGTGTCAAGGGGACRGGGACAAACTCTTTTCAGTTGTCCCATGTGACAGGACAAGAAGCAATGGGCAGAAACTGAAGCACAGGAAGTTCTGCCTGAACGTGAGGGGGAATTTCTTCCCTGTGAGAGTGTCGGAGCACTGGAACAGGTTGCCCAGAGAGGTTGTGGAGTCTCCTTCCCTGGAGATCTTCAAGGCCCGCCTGGATGCAACCCTGTCTAACATGCTGTAGATGACCCTGCTGAGCAGGGGGGTTGGACTAGATGATCTCCAGAGGTCCCTTCCAACCTTACTGATTCAATGATTCTACGAATAAAATATAAAAGAGCTACTTCTGAGCTTCAGAAAGGTTATATCTCAACAAGAAAGTGTTGCCATTTGTGAAGAAAGAAAAGAAACAATACTTTTAACAGGTTAAAAGATTTAATTTTCTAGGTGAATATTAAATATCCATTAACTTCTATCCATTTATTCTACCCTAACATCTATCCTTCAGTTAYCCTGGTACCAAAAAGAGAGAGAGAGAGAGAAGCTGACTTTCTCTTTAATTTGCTTTGCACTCTGATGCTTGAAGGGTAGACATAAAAAAAAAAATCTAGCTCTTTTGAATGACTGGTCAAAGGTACCTTTGCGGCTCCTTTACAGAGTGAACTAATCTGTGACAACTGTAGCTAATCTGATAAGAAGGCCTGCATGTGTGCTAATGTGCTAATATGAGGGGATTCAGAGCAGCCAACAGTAGCGAAAAACCACTGCTTCCTAAATGGACCCTCAGAYGCAATAGCCCTGGCAACATATGCACATTTTAACACCCGCTTAACATTGAGACAATACATTGGCCTTTGTTGTGTAACRCAGAGGGGTGATTCTAACGGTGGGAATTTCTGCCGCACAAGCGGCATTCTTTCAGATGTGAGGCAACTTGCTAACGGCCCAGGCAGGGAGCGAGAAACTGAGCCTGGAAAATACTGCATTGCTTCTTAGAAAAGTGACATATACGTATAGAAAATGAAAGTCTTCCACTTATTTCTTAACTGAGAGACTGAAAATTTGAATAATCCCAGCGTGTATATGTATGTGTGTGTGTGAGAGAGAGAGAGAGAGAGAGAGAGAGAAAAGGAGAGAGAAAAAAAGAGAAAAAGTAAGTGAAAGAGGAAAATGAAAGAAAGCAGGAAGGAAAGAAAGAAGGGAGGGAGGACTGGTGTCCAAGCATGTTGGACCAGATGTCTAGTCAGGAGAAAATCAGCTTGTAGGCTGTGGTRCTTTGCCTAACAGTGCTTTAATCAGATTTACAACAGTTTATGATCTTGTGCTGTGCTTTATTTAATATATTGTCCTTGGAGAAAAATTATTGATTAGTGTTCCACAGGAAAGATCAAACCACATCTTCTTGCCCCCTTGATTAGCTTACTGTATCCCAAGGAACGTTAGTCTGGGAAAAGATGAGCAACATATTTTTGGTATAGATCATGCAATGGGGAAGAAGCAAGACCTCCACTGATGCTGAATCTTCAAGAGACAGATAGTGAGGAGACTTCCCATAGTGCCTCCTGAGTCAACATTATTCATGGCTGCGCTGCCTCTTTGGGACACAAATGTCCCCTGCAGACTAATGTGGGCTCCTGTCAGTTTTCCACATTTCTTTGCTGCCAGGTATTCCACAGCCTAATGCAAAGTGGATATAAAAGTGTAATCCACTCAGTAGGAACTTTTAAAATCAAAATTGGTAAATGTAGAGAGGCAAAGTCCATTTGCCAGAGAGAGTTCATTAACTGCCTCTTACAAATGGAGAAAACAAAAGTCTTCAGTTGTGCTTTTATCYAGTCAGTGGTCGATAGCATTCCAGTATGGTTGACGTCCAAATAGCACGACAAAAGCATATGGACAATGGCCACAAATTGAAATATAAAAATTCCGTTTAAACATAGGAAGAAAATTGTTTTTTACTATGAGGGTGGTTAAACATCAGAACAGGTTGCCCACAGGGGTTTTGGAATCTCCATTCACAGAGATATTCAAAATCCAACTAAGCATGGCCCTAAGTAACCTGCCCTAGGGTGTTGCCTAGGGGCTTGAACTAGATGACCTCCAGAGGTGCCTTCCAGCCTCAACTATTCTGTGATTCTGTGTTTCCAAGAGCTGTGAATTCCCCCCGATGAGGATCCTCCAGTTTATTTCATTTGACTGACAACAAAAAGACAACAGCAATAGTCTGATCAAACAGTAATGATATTAGCTCTTCCATAGCACTTTTCATCTCAAACAATATTCCTGTTTTACCAGTGGGGGGAAAAAAAACAAACCAAAACAAAACAAAACTCAGGACATCCAAGCCACAAATATGGTCTCAGAAAAGTGCTTATCCAGTGGATCCAGGACAGTCCAGACAAAAGCACAGACCAGACCTAGCCAGGTATTCCCACAAGAGCATGGCCCTGGTTATAAAGCTGCAAACTAGTTTTTAGTCTTTTTCTGTTTAAATATATTCCCACCTTACCCATACTAGAGCTGACAAAAGTGATGGGCTGCTTCAAATAATGAGGAGTGTTTTGTGATACCTCAAAAACAATACTATTTCAGCTATTTGAGTCTTGTTTGATTTTACTCAGCTCTCTGAAAGTATTAGTGATCAAGAATAACTGTAGCAAATGTTTCTAAAGATACAAATGGAGAAATCTTATTTCTTCCTTTCCACTTTTTTGCATTCCAGGATACTATTTTATGTTTGAGTTTTGAATGCATAACAATTGACCCCTACCGAACAGTGACGACATTTCCTCTCAGAGGAAGTCCTGAGGGAAGGAAGGTCCCRCATAAACAAACTTCCACTCAGTACAATAGAGTAACCCGTAAATGTGGCCATTTTTTCAGGGCATGGGTGAGGCTGACACTCTCTTCCTGCTCATGCAGTTCAGGGCTTATCGCAGTCCTGTTTCCCTGTAATTTAAATGTTTGCATGGCTTCTGGTTCATTTGTATTTTTCCCCACACAGTGCAGATGTATCCCATTTTCCTGTTGCTGTGGAACACAGCCACAATTTCCAACAGTGTTACATAAATGGCCATCTGTGGTTAAAAAAAAAAAAAAAAGTGCTGATGCATAAGATTGCAGTGTGAGAATTCTAGCTAGCTAGCAGAATTTATGCTATTAATACTTTTGACACTTCCTGAAAATAAAGGCAAAATGCAATGTTCCCTCTGTTTCAGCATACTGTAGATGTATGATAGACAGCCAGTGTTGCTATTCACAGGGAAGAAATCTCCAGGGAAAGATTAAATAAAACCTAGTTGCCTAGATGCCTAGCTTTCCTTAAGCCTTTCAGGACACTAAAGGTATACTATACTAAACTAATGAAAAGTTATGATACTGATCATCTAATTCATCTAATATCATAATTTATGCTACTGATCATCTAATGCATGCAAATAAACAAGAATACTAAAATTTCACTGGGATATTTCTAGTATCTTTCCAATTACTAACTTCAAGAATCAGTAACATTGAAAATACTGAAATTCATTGCACGGGTCTCTGCAATTGGCATGACAGTTGTTACAGTAAATGATGGCAGTAATAAATTGTCAGTATTGATGTGGATGAGGATAAGGGGAATTGAAAATCTTGTCAGTGAGTTTGACAGGCACTTGGCTCCAGTCCAAGCACTAGACAGGAGCAAAAGCTGTTTTCTGTCTGATCAYCCCAAGTCTGATGCTTGCTGCCAAATCTCCTTCAAAATACTGCTGTGGCAATCTTTCTTTTCCCCTAACACTGGCTCCTCATCCCATGGCCACTCCTGCCTTGCAATGAATCTTTTTCTTTTCTTAGGAGTCACCCTGTCCAGATAATCCTGGGTACCTGAGCACTCCTTAGCAGATATCACCTTCTCCCTTCTTCCTGATTTCTCTAAGTTCTCCTASTGCAGTTTGAAGCTCCCCTCAGCCTAAGCCCTCAATCCCATTTCGCAGTTCTCAAATCAGAGATACAGTGACACTAAAATCTTTCCAAGATGTCTGATTAAGGGTAAAACTATGTCTTTCCCTTTTTTTTATTTCCTTTCCTAGCAAACGTTGAACTGCACCAAAACTGCACCAAAAATGCAGGCAGACACACAATATGTAAAGTCTTATTCCAGAGGGGTATAGTTTGAGAAGATTATATATTTGAGCAAGAATAGAGAGGGTTGGGCAATCTTAACAAACTATGCTGATAGGCACACAGTCACATATACACACACAGTCTTTTGATAATCACTCCTAAAGTGCCCTCACAAAATAAGCAAATACATGCATGAACAAGAAAATGTGTGTACAAAACAGAACTATGAATAGTACATGTATTTGCATGTGCTGTGACGTGGGCTTTCTCAAATTTGCACTTTGCACGTGTGCTTATTTTTCTGCTCTTACAAAATACTTTGAGAGTAGCTATGCTCATTCAAAATGTAACTGCTAAGTCCTATTCATTAGCACTTGAGGACCTGTCAAATAGTTTTCAACATTTCAGCTGAAAATTATTCTATTGTTACTTTCTACAGATGATTTCTGTGAACTGCAGAATGTGATTGTGTTCATTCATAAGTAACAGTAATACGTATTATAGGCAAACACGACAAGGAGAGACAATTTGCTATAACATCCAGAGTTATAGCAACGAATATAATATAGCAAAACGAATCCAGGCAGTAAAATCTGAATCTCACAGTTAGAGAAAATTTCATTTGACTTGAATTTCTTTCACTTTTCTATCATTTTTTCCCCTGTGAACATGAAACTTTTATTTTGTTTTCTAAAGGAAAGAATGTGAATGAAAAGTAAGTAATTCACACAAACATACATTCCCACACACAAAACCCAATTATTTGGAGTTCCTCAAAATTTTACAGACGTGTCCCCTTTGCAAGTTAGGCCAGATTTCCTTCTAACTTAACAGAGGTGATTATGCAAGTCTCTCCAGTTTTCCCAGTAACATTACTGTTTGTAATGACCTTAAGAGACCACGAGAAATCAAAGCACCTACAAACCCTCTACTTTGAGATTACTGGAAGAATTATTTTGAGTAAAATTAAACATCCTCAGTATACAGTTCTGCAAAAACAACGAACATTAATGCCACATTTAGCCATTCACCTTTAGTTTAGAAAAAATATTTTTCTGTCAAAAGACTATATGTAGTCTATAATCCTTAGCTCCTTCCAGATTTCGATCCACGGTGAAGCATATGGTAAAAAGGTAAGTGTTCTATAGAATCATTAACTTGCCTAAAGCAACATGGATGTACTTTATTTCTTTCTTGAAAGACAAAGAGCATCTGAAAGTAGTTAACAGCTCAAACCCTATAGTTTGCTGAGGCAGCAAAAATGAACCTGGAAATGCCCCTGCAGGGCTGAGTTTTATGTTAATTAGCCAATTCCCAGGGCACTGCTTGTATTGACAAGAGTATGTTATTGTTCTGTTTGCTCAGTTAATACCAAGAATGTAAGAGCACAACATAAAAATACTTACAYTTATCAGCACCAAAAATATCAGGGGGGTTGTGGTATATCAAAGCTACAGTTCAGCTACAGCTGACAGAAAATTGCAGAAGGACAAATTCAGATCTCACTTATTCCAGTGAGAGAACATAACTGGCCTTTCAATGTAACATCATGGTAAAAGAAATTTCATTCAGAATATCAAAAGTGATAGGTCCAACTTTACCTTGTAAAAGGCCCATTCAGGTGCACTCATCAAGAATGTGGCTATTAGACCTACTGGGTCTAATATAGTGAGCTCCTCATGCTGAGGAAAGGCAAGACAAAACAGCCAGAAAAAAAGGTAGCTGAGGATTTCCTTCCTCATGAGGGAGTCTGGAATGGTTCAGCCTGGAAGAGCTGGCCCTGCTACTCCTCTCTTCTCCCCTAAACCCTGTTGGTAAACTGCAAAGCAGCACTTGACACAGGCCAGCCAAGCTCTGGAGAAATAAAAGCCTAGTGTAGCACCAGCTCCTCATACAGACTCAGCATGGCTGACCCCTGAGATCATATTCCTGCAGTAACACTGATGGGTATAAGACTTTGCAGATACAGAAAAGGGCCTGGCATGAACTCTTTATACTCTTAATTTTTTATGTTGATATATTGTTTCACTCTCTCCATACCCATTTACTGCTGTGATCAACTCTCATGCCTAAGAAGGTCAGTGCAAATGAGAAGAGAAAGGAGAATTTATAGAAATAGTTTTCTAGAGTAAACCAAGCTGAATACAATGAAACCTCTTTAGGGAAAAAAAAATAAAAAGTGATTTTCAGATAGGAGTTGACAAAGAGGTCTCCCATGTGCTAAACCTTTGCCCTATGAATGCCCATTCTCTGGCCCTGAGGGTGAACAATATAGCACAGCCTGGGCCCACACAACAAGCCCTCCTCTTTGTCCTTAAAACAAGTTATCACGTCCATGCCACCTCTTCAGAAGGGTCTGTGATCTGTAAGRGTTCCTCAAACGATGTCCAGTCATTGTCTGGGAGAAGGTGGTCAGCCAGGCCAAAACTGTCCCCAGAAAGTGCAAGGAAGGAAACAGATGACTGCATGAGAGTGCTCAAACCTGCACCCCAAGCAATTTAGTTTCCTATGATAAACATAGTCTTTGAAGCAGCATAATGAGACATGTTTCCCATCCCACGTGTTATGTTTGGGGATTGTTCCAGAGAGGGACTGATTCAAAGCACATCAAAATTGTTTTCAGTTTTCCCAGTGGTTTTGAGGGGCTTTGAGACCCAGTCTTCAACATTTGAGAATAATCAGCATTTTCCCTAGAACATACCACTTAAACACACAGAAATCTAAACAAAAAAGTGTTCTCATAATTTTGAAACCCTCATCTGTGTCTGTTTCTGATTTAAGAAAAAATTAGATTCATTCTTATTTTGCCCAAATGAGTGCATATGTCTCTGGTTTAAATAATAGAAAGCACAAAAAGATTTTTGAGGCGATATTTCCACTGATGAGTTCCAAATTTTTTGGAGAGGAGAGCATGAAAGAATGGGGTGGTAGGTTTTTTTTAAGCTAAAATGACAGCTAATCTGGTTAGAATGTTCATTGTGCTAACTGATTTCTTTTCAGTCTGAGACTTTACGATATGTATACTTTCAACTTGGGTGTAATATATAAGGGTTTGTTATAGAACTCCTTTATTTGGAATTTATTACACAGCACAGACCCCAGCTGCATAGCCTGAGTTGCTAGATTTCTCTTTCTTATGCTAAACAATGAAAAGCCACTTCCCACAGAACTGTGACGTACAATACTTCTGCAATCTTAATATAATTTTCTTTCAACCACAGACTTTGTGTGTCCTCTTGCTTTTCTGGGACAAAATTTTCAGAGGAACAAAACCTCTATAAATGTAATTAATCATCTGGTTCTGATTATGTAAATACCCCAGTTCTGTGACCTTCAAACCTCCCTCCCCCACAAAGAAAGCAATAAGAACGTAAAGCAAAAAGAGGCAGATTTTTAAAGGTATTGAGGCTGTGACTCCTGCTGRTTCTTAAAACTATCTCGTCCTCAACACTTCATGGAATATGTGCAACTCCATATAGCAGGGGGCCCTTTGTTTCATGCTGCATTTTGATTTCCTCTTACTGACACACGCATGTCCTCTATAATTTCATTTTTAGTTATTTTAAATGTAGTTCAAGTAAACTTTCAAGTAAGGTTTGGTAATTCCCAATTACCAAATTCAAATTCCTAAATCAATGTTCAAAGACTCTTTGAGAGTCACACACCTTTCTTGTGAAATCCAGTATCACTATGTTACACAACATTGCTTACATAATTGATTTTCATCTGTGACTAAAACTAATKATCATTTTCGTACAGTATTTCTCTGCTACACAAATACTTGCTTAAATAGGTTGCTATGGGACATCATGGTACATCAACCATGGCAAATGGTTGATGTGGTACATCACTAATGCACTAGTGTAGCAGAGGTGGCTAACTTTCTGCTTTCAAAGATTTTCATAGCAAGGCTCTATTAGAGAATTTTCTCCTCCCAGAAGCRGAGGGCAAGTTTTGGCAGTGATTTAATGACAATGATTCTCCCAGACCCCTAAAGATGTACCACCTTTGGTCCTGGGCAACGTAAAGTTTTCAGCCAAGCTTCACAGAGAGGACACGGATCATAGCAGGGCAGCCTGCAGCCAGCACCAACCACGGCCTTGACRCAGGAGCCATACTTAACTGCTGATGAGC
The DNA here is from genome assembly GCF_003343005.1 of Rhea americana. Taxonomy (NCBI): domain Eukaryota; kingdom Metazoa; phylum Chordata; class Aves; order Rheiformes; family Rheidae; genus Rhea; species Rhea americana. The sequence continues at coordinate 2,656,148 of NW_028186579.1, forward strand.
CAAATCTGCTTGCTGTCCAAGAGTAGCAATTCCAGATTCTAGACAGCCCCGGAAAGCAACTACTGTAGGAGCCAAGGACTCAAATCACTATGTGCTCAGGGAGCATTTAGATTTTGTGAATTTGTAATTTCCAAGGGAAGACTAAGGAATCTCCAGCAGTGTGGTGTTACACTGAAATATGAAAAGGTTGTAAATGCTTTGAAATGCTTTGAAAAAATCCAGTTGATGTACCTGCTTGCATTTTKGGGCATCCTAGGACTTTTTAAAAATCTGGTTCCTATAGAACTCAATCTAGGGCCTCATAGCAAATTAAAATTTCCTGACCAAAGAGTTTTACAGTCAAAGTAGACCAAAATAAGAATTTCTACACTAGAAGAACAGACTAAACTTTTCACACTAGTCTAAAACAGACTAATTTCTGTTTCTCAGTAGGGAATCAAAACAGGCTGTTTAAGTCACTCGCTCAAAGATCCCATGGAAATTTAATGACAGGAGCAAGAGATAAACTTRTCTTCTATGCCTCAAATCAGACCCTCAATGTAACTTGGTAACAAGACCATATTTCAAATCCCAGCAAAGTGCTATGACCTAACTGATCTTTAAGTGCAGTTCTACATATCCTTTCAGTAACTGTTCAATCTCCAGTAATCTCCAGGTTTTAATAACTCATTACTGCTTACGGGACAAAGCTGTCCCATTAAATACTACACAGCTTCACTTGTACTTGGTCCTGCACTGCGGGAAGGGAAGGGGAGAAAGGGGGCTTGTGCACGAAAGTCAGAGGATGCATGAAAGCAGGATGAGACCAATAGTTTTATAACTGGGTATTGTGTAACACATTCCTCTTCCTCTGCTTCTTTTTTTTTTCTTGCTTATATATTCCATGATGGAATTGCCCCTTTGGGAAAGCTTATTACAAAAAAAAAAAAAAAATCTCTTGAAGTGTAGCATGCATCTTCCCTCCAGATGTCCTATCATTCTCCAGTTGCTCCATAGACTCTTCTTTGGCAGTGTAGGCCTGTGTTTTCTCAGAAGTTGTAACATGCTTGAGTGTTGGTGGCTGCCTTACTGTTTATATGATTAGTCACTCTTGGACTATTTTAAGGAGGTGATGTATCATTTTTGGAAATTTTAGATAAACTTCATTTATTTTCTGATGATTGATGCTGACCAGTTATCTGGCTAATTGCATTTTCTAGTACATTTCTTCCAGAATTCTAAGAGCATTCAGAATGAAGAAAAGCTTTCCTTCTTTCTGTCCTTCTTTTTTTTTAATTTATTCTTTTTCTTTTCTTTTTCTCTTTTTTTTCTTTTTTCTTTTTTTTTTTTTTTTAGGAGAGGAGCCATTGTAATAGAACTAACAAAACTCTAGCTGAACTACAGCTTTATAATAAAGCTTGTGACAAATTCTGGGACCTAAGCCAAAGTCAAACCAAATGTACAGTTTATGAGGGTGAAAGGCTTTACTGGCCAGTCTGRTTCTCTTCCAAAATGCCTTCATTTCACATGTAAACGCTAATAGAAACAAACAGTGGTAGTACCATTAACTTCTATTTTTGCCTCACCACCTCCATGTTGTGGAATAAGCTGAAGAAAGAAACTTGTGAGTAGAAAATCAGGGGCGGGGGGGGGGAGGGAAAAGAAGGAGAAAGAAGAATGAAATGAAACTATGTTCCATCCCTCTCTCTAAATTCCATCTGGCCCACCGAGACTTGCTCCAAATTATTGGCAAAATGTTCTATTATTTTGGGAGGAGAAGGGGAAGGTAAAGGAAGGAAAGGGGAGGGCTCAAGCTAACTCAAAAAGAACCCTAATTATAAAAAGCTGCTTTATGTTCCTTTTATGTTATGTTTTTCTTTCCAATACTAACCCAGCACATTGATTCATTTGTACATAGCTGATCATCATTTTGTGATGAGCTATAATTTCTCCTTTCTATGGGAGTTGAGCCCAAAGAAGCGACAACTTGCTGCAGGAGGCTCCCAGGTCCCCTCTTTGCTCACTGTGATACTATGCATGCAGCAAGTCTATGAAAAAGCATGCTTGCACTATTCTTCCCACATCCTTCTCTGTTTCAGCTCCTATCCATTTGTTTATTTCCTTCTCTRATTGCATCTTATAATAAACCCAAGACTGCTCCTTAAGGCAGTGGCTTTCCATTTACTATATGTTTACAGTGTACTACTGCCAAGCACACATCCTTATGCCAGAGTTATATATCCGTACCTGAATGTAATATATTTTTAAATTTTAATTTCACAGCTATATTAAGTAATTGTAAGTAATCATATGATTACTGGCACTTAGATCTTTACTATTCTTAAGTTGCTTGCACTCCCACTGACTTCCCTGTATGGCAAGCTGATGCTGAGATTGCAACACCTCTCACTCACTGGGCCATATGAAAATTACCTATGCTGAGCACAGTCCTTTACTCCTGAGGAGCAGTTAACATGAAGAACTATACCTTCTGCTCATTTTAAGATACCATGTTTAAAAWGTTTATAAGTACTATATACAAATAAGTTAGCAAGACAGAGGCATTTCTATTTGTCTGTACAGCTACTGGACAACTACAGAGTAGTAGTCTTGAAAAAGTGTTGACTTTGTTTTTCATGAATAAACAGATTGATGGAGCTCACCTATCTGGAGTCTTGCATTTGTAGAAACCTGCCTGTAGAAATATAACAGATGACAACACATGTAAGACCTTGATCTCTCTCCTCTGGGAATTACYACAAATCAGTATTTGTATGAATATGATGGCACACAATAAATAAAATGACAATCATAAGTACACAGAAGAATACCGATGTTTCATACTGGCTCTAACTGGCTTTATTTCTCTCTCTCTGGGTGAAGWTAAATGATATCTAACAAAGTGCCTTTTTCTGGAAATTAAGGGGAACCTTTCTGACAGAAGTATGCCTTCAGCTTATTACCAGAACACAGCACTCAAAGGGAATCAATGTTAAACCAAAATAAAAGGGGAAGCTCTTGTCATCTTGCCCTCCTTAATGTTTCACTATCAAGTACCTGGCACTTAGTCTGCAGAATGCTTATGTCACGTTAAAAAACTTCATTAAATCACTCACCAGCCAGTCAGACAACTTAATGTAAGCTGTAAATATACTGGTGTGGTCTTTCTGTTGATGACACTTCAGAACACAACTCAATGTGCAGCCATACATCAAGGCACGATTGCACTTACTAGTCTGTTTTCAAATAGGGATGTGCATGCTGCTCTGAATCTTTGTGTAGTTTCACGAGACAAGGAGAGTGGCTCATGAATGGCTCGCAGTACGTCCACACTGCAATCAGGATGTGCAATTCACGAAGACWTTTTTTTGGAGGCTTTAATAGACTTAGCCTGAATAGTTACCATATGTGGCATGTCTTTTGGAGGATTTTATGCCTCTGAGTTTTAGGACACTTGCACCTATAATCATTTGCCTTTGCTTTCCCTCCAGCTGGGCTTGCAGAATTTAGTTAGGAACTTTAAAATGTGTAGACTATGGAATATAAAGGAGAGAACAAGAGCAAGTGCAAATAGGACTCAATTTAACTTCTAAAATCACTGTTGTTCACAGCATTTCTTGCATATGTTGTTTTCAGAAATTTTCCTATAATGAAAATTAACTATAAAAATGTAGCAGCGTACCAGCCTTTGTCGAACATGATCATTTTAGTTTTGACACATGTAACTAGCAGACTATATAATTCCCTTCCTTTCACTGATTTCCTTTAATTTAATCTACATCATACAAGTTGCACAGAGATACAGGCTCATTTGTGATCATTTTGTCATATAGCTCACAAACACACTATGTTACAAGGACCAACTATATTTTCACAATGTCCTCTGGCACAGTTATGACATTAAAAAAGGCTTGGAATCAGCAGGAATACCTATGGTGCCAGTCTCATTTGCCACTCTGCTAAACTGGATTAACTGAATAATAGTAAATGACCCAAGGCAGGATGAAAGCAATGCTTGGGAAATAAAAACAAACAAAAAACAAACAAACAAAAAAAAAATGAAAATTCCATGGAAAGACCAGTAGAAGCAGAAATTCACTCAGTGCTTAATGCTGAGAGAGCACAGAGGCAACCTGGAAAGAATGCTGCAGTGAAACCTTATAGCACAGTGCAGAAGAGAAAGGGTACACATTGCTGCAAGTTATTTCTTAATAAATGTAATTTAACACTGCCACAGATGTACAGCTAAATTTTCATGTCAACCCCCAATTAAACAGTAGCAAGACAACAAGAGTTCAAGTTTATGGTGGTTTGTTCTGTTTTGTTTTCTTTGTTTAGTCATTGTTTGAAATTGGCTAAGAAGCTGAGATGGTTTTGAATCTAGATGGGGCAAATCGGTAAAGCCTGCTCTGTGTTTCCTTCCGCCTTGCAAAAGGTGCAAGTTAATGCAGCCTAAAGAGTATTCCCATTCTCTGCCAGCTGCTTTTGAAGGAACACTGGACTTGCCATAGCAGAGCAGACCTAAAATACAGAGAGTTTAGCACCAGATTCCTGGGGCTATCAATACCAGGMCATTCAAAGAGGTTTAAGAATTAAGCAATAGGTTGAACAGGTATGAATTCTCTTTCCTTCCAGCCCAGTGCAGTGCCAGTTTCAGCAAAACATGCTCAGGTCTTGAGATGAGATTAATGCTGCTGCAGTTACATTATTACTGAGAGTGGAGTTAGTTTAATTGACAGCAAGTCAACACGATGTTTGCTGTAATGGTGCTTTTGAACACAGTGTAGAGTTCCTCTTTAGTAACTGAAGACTGGCTCAAGCCTCAAAACAGAATTCTTATCCCAGTCAATAGTATTATAATTGTGGAGATGCTTGTTACTGATTGAAATAGCAAGAACTCAGGCTCCCTCTGCTCCAAGGGAGTATGTTCCTTACAGGATGAGGGAGTCATGATTATCAGTTTGAATAAGTACCTGAAGGGAGGGTGTGAAGGGGACAGGGACAAACTCTTTTCAGTTGTCCCGTGTGACAGGGCAAGAGGCAATGGGCAGAAACTGAAGCACAGGAAGTTCCGCCTGAACGTGAGGGGGAATTTCTTCCCTGTGAGAGTGACAGAGCAGTGGACCAGGTTGACAAGAGAGGTTGTGRAKTCTCCTTCTCTGGAGATCTTCAAGGCCCRCCTGGATGCAACCCTGTCTAACATGCTSTAGGTGACCCTGCTGAGCAGGGAGGTTGGACTAGATGATCTCCAGAGGTCCCTTCCAACCTTACTGATTCTATGATTCTATGATCTCTCTTCTCACACTCTTTTGGAAATTAATGAATCTTATAAGCTTTTTCTACATGATAAACTCAGTTTTAATAGAAGGGCTCACCTCTAGCTCTTCTGTCTAGGAAGGTAAGAAATGTATGTTTGAATTCTCTTATGTTTGGAATGAATTCAATAAAGCTATCCAGTTCCTCAGGCAAGTGCTCACCCATTGTCTGTACAGCTGGGGACAGGTCACTGTGCCACAGTGGAGTGAATATAGGCTGAAACCCCTGACTTTGCATAGACACAGTTAGCAAAGTGGCAAGTTTTCAGAAGTAGCTCTCTTGTCTGCATATTTTCTGGCTGACCTGTGATTCTCAAGAGCCTCCTACTGAGTGAAACAACTCTCTATCGAATAGTGCTCATAAGTATTTAATTTTGGTGTGTAAATATGATCCTGTGAGCCAAGTGCTTAGCTCCTTTAATGGATATTAACCCAGCCAACTACTCTTGTCTCTCTGCTCAGAAGGGATCTAATCTGCTTTAATTAAAAATATATATGTCTCCATCGGCTCTCCTAGGTTCTGTCTACAGTTAYTAACTAAGGTTTTCAGTATAGTCCTTATATATATTATGAAGCACATTAGTGTGCTTTTTTTTTTAACTGAAAACTTCACATTCAGTGTTGGAGTACAAAAGAATATTATCTATGGGCCACACGACAAGATATCAAAACACTTATGTCCTGTTCTTCCAGTTTGTTTCTGTTTTCCTCTTTGACAGTTTGCCTCTTCCAGCCTCCTGCAACCCTTCAGTAGCAGTACTGAATTCCTAAAACTTTTGCTATTTGTGAATACTAATTGCCCCATGAGCATCTGATGTCCGTAGTACCTTTAGAGAGCAATAAAATGTTTCTGAAGAGCGAGGCACCCCACAGTCTTGTCTCATTAAGGAACCTTGACATGTATTAAAAGCAGACTGATGCCAGAACCCAGCTCTATGTGTTAAGAATGGACTAAAGGTTAAAAGAAAGGTTGAAAAAGGAGTTAAAAGGGCAAGCGACCAATAACATGTTTGAAGCATTCAGCTCGGTGAGTACGGAAAAAACAATCTTAGTTTTTTAACAAAACTTCTAAAGAAAAAGGTTTCTGCTGGGGAAAAAGAAAATCTTGTTTATGAATATTCATCTTTCTTCTCCTTTACCTCAAGGAGACACTCTTCAGCTCGCTGGAGCATCTGTCCAACTGGCTGTTTATTTCAGTTCTGTGTATATTCTGCTGATAGCTGTACTGTAGATTCCCATGCCAGATACTTGAGTTAATTAGCTTGTGGGCTGCTAGTGTCAGACTTGTTTAGTGTAGGAAAAATAGCTGACAACAAATCATCACTGTGTGAGATCTTGATTATTGTTTGGATGCACACAGCAACATGCTGGCATCGCCTTACGAGTGTTTTCAATCACAGAAGAGATATTCTAATGCAAACACGATAATGCTGGCTTTTTCAGAAGCGAGGACTTGGATCATTGTTGGACTATAGTCTAAAATTCACACATACATTACATACATGTGTTTAATGGCTTAGGAAGATTGACTTGAATGCAGGTTGAAGATTGCAGGAAGATTTCTTCTTTTATGTACATCTATCCAACCTATTACTTCTTTACATACTGCTCATTTTCCACCAAAAGTGCTACTGTTTGCTTGAAGAAAATATAAGACTGATATTCAGTTTACTGTGATTTTCCTTGCTCTATATCTATCTTCTGCTGCATACAGGTACATTACATCAAAGTATCTTTCCCCTTGAGGAAAATGCCCAAAGTTTGCAATGAACAGGATTGCAAATGACAACATAAGGAAAGAATCTTCTGCAGTTCATTCTTTTGCAATATCTCCAACTTTGGGGCAAACTTTGGAAAGGCGTTGTGCTTTAGGTTATATGAAATATTTAAATTCTGTGGCTTTAAGACCAAGAAGATATGCATACATTTATATTATTTTTGCTTTTGTTCTTTCATCTGGACATTCTTGTAGAGTTGTTTGTTGTCTCCCTTCAGGTGTTGTGATATCCAGAYTCCAGACTGCAACTTGGCTAAGTGTTCGTTAGAAAATAAATAGGATAAGTTACCACCTSAAATGTTGCGTAATTTTTTTTTTTCAGTTTCATCAAGATTTCCTGTTGAAAATAATGATTTTCTTCTCATTGCATTCATATCACTCCATTATTTTATTATCAGAAAATATACACACCTCTTTTAATTAGCTGAACAAGTGCTAAGACAATCTTAGCAACTGCTGTAATATTATATAGAAAATGTGGTCCTCCCATGTATACTCTGTATTAGGGTTTTGCAACTTCCGTGGTCTAATCAGGAAAACAAAAGGAGGTCGTGAGTATGATCTTTCAGCAGAAAGCTAGCTGAGTCAGGATATAAGAAAGCCACAACTTAAATCTCAGAGGATACTCCAATGACCTCTTTTGACCTGAGGAAAAGTTGCTTCTGAATCATGAAACCTCAGGGGCTTGATAGCTGAAGAACCGAATTGCAGATAAAAGAGCTTCTGTGCTTTGAGAACTTGCACAAGTGGCAACCAGTAGGTCTACCATGTAATTAGTTTCTTTATAAGTAATTAGTATAACACATAATATGGAACTCTCAGAGTTAATTATACAACATACATGCCTAAATTTATTTTATGGGTAGCAATTTGTGTGTTGTGTTGTATGCCTTAGATCCGTAAACAGGAAAGAGTTTTTGGTGATGAAACGTGTTTATTAAGTTACATAAACAGACCAAAAATTCTTTCACATATCTTTTAATGGAAGCAGAAAGTGGCAGACATTAGGCGATGAGGAAACGCAATGCAAAATGGCATGCAGTTGTTAACCTATTATTATTATGCTCAAAGATATAGCAAAGCTAGAAGAGAAGGGTAATGAACATCACAGTAATATTAGCAATGACTAGCTTGAAAAAATCCTGATRAAGAGATTTTAGAAACTATGATACTAACCAGACTTCCAGCCTTCCCTGCTAACTTATAAGGCTTATAGATAAGTCAAAATATAGGCCCAAATTTAATCTCTTCATCCTGAATGAAATAAGGATGCTTACTTAAAAGATGAATAGTGTACTTCCAGAAGTTACATTCCTCCCAAAACATTATCACTTCAACTTTAAATTGCTGGATCTGTATTGTTAAGCACTACAGTGGGGTAAATCTATTTCTTTAAATCACTTTGAAAATTGTGGGGAAGTACAGAGCTGGGGAATTCAGAGAGGCATGGATTATTCATTGCAAACACTCAATATATTTTCATTAGATTACGGTGGTGTAGCCAATCTGATATGACCAGGGCACAGGAAAAAGGATTCTTTAAAATACTCATTTTTTCAGATGGACCTTCTGGACAGATTTTCTWTTGCACAATGTGATGTCTCATTGCTGTGACTACAAAAGTGTCTGAAAATAACTTGATGGTTCCAGACTAGTTTCCAGGGCCTATATCACAAAAATGGCCAGCAGTGAGAGCACAACATTCAGAAACTCTAAGCCTTGAAAGTGATCCTTGCAAATCAGGAGAACGTCAGGTTCTACACTGCTGGTATTAATTCCAGTGATAAATAACTTTGTGGAACTATCTGTTCAGGACATTACAGAACCGAGCCAACTAAAAGAGCATCACATATCAAATGGTCAGAGCGCAAAAGGGAGATGGATGCCAGAGTTTGTTACTAGTTACAGGATATAAAGCAGTGTAAATCACTGTGATAATTCCTATGAGATTATGATAATTCAATTAACACAAATTTTTAAAGTAGTGATAAATACAATGCTACCACTGGTCCAATTACTCCTAAAAAAACAACCAAAAGAAAAAGCCCTCCTACCCTGAAGTAAGAGCATTAAGAACACAATATAATTCAACACCTGCTTAAAATAACCATTACATAACAATTCTTGTGTGATAGCTGCAGCTCTAACAGTAAGAAAAACTGCAATTAGCTAAATAATTTCCTATAATTGAACAAAGAAATCTACAAAATACACAAAAAAATGCTAGAACATACTGCCTCTGAAGATCCCAGATCTGTTACTTTAGAACAAGCACTTTATGGGCAGCCTTTGCACCTTTTCAGAACTTTATGTTTCTTCCAGGTAACACATCTGTAGTCTGACCTGCTTTTTATAAATAAACCATACAGATATCACTTTTCAAGCTCACACCACAAATAGACAACCTGTTTTATCACTTGGAGCGCAGTGCTTCAGACTGCATAGAACCCTGTTTAACTTCTTCCTCTTATGTTTCTGAGACAAATGATAAATTAATATGAAGGCTGTAGGTAAGGTTGCCCAGGAAAGTAAAGCAGACCAGTTACTGTTGGGAATTTATTGATGAGGGTAACATAAGAGTGTCCAGTCTGGATCTGAATTAATGTTAGCCAATGATTTAGGCACAGGGATCAAGAGYGAACTGAAGACAGTGGTTGGATTCCCTGATGCAGAAAGCTGCTGAGATTTGGTAGCAGTAGTGTTGATTATGGATCCCACTCAAAACTGAGTCTTTCCRGGGCTGAATAAAATGGAAATGCATGTGCTACACTGAAAAGAGAATTTGGAAATCTGTGATAATCTCTATTTCTGAGGCAGGGTTTGCAAGATAAGATATTAGCTTTTTCAGTCAGCTGATATAGAGAGAAAAAACTTCCAGGCCCACTAGTCTTTCTTCAAAGTGTGGTATAAAATTTCTAGCATTTTCTCATCTATATAAAAAAACTTACTTACTTACATTAATTCTAAATCTAATTGATAGATGTGAATCCAGAAAGAGCTGCCTATATGCTCTAGCTATTCTACTTTAATCCCTCTCTGATAAGTGTATATCTATGTTTCTGTAGGGCCTAAGCAGTAAGTTAAGCACCACCTTTCAGTCTGATGAACGAATGAACTTTATACCAATTAATACTGGGAGCCAGACACTTATCCAAAGTAGGAAATTCCTCCTAGCCACATAAGTTCGCAAGTTAGATAAAGAGCAATGTAGCATATTGAATGATTCATACATGTGAACAGAAGGTTTTGAAATAAAATGTTGGTATAATACATTTATAATTAAGGATAACCACCCACTCGCTTCATGAAACTGTGTATTCTCCCCCTGATTGCGATGGAAGTTTTCTTTGTACGTCGGGGGAACAATAGACTGCTAAATGCAGAATTCCTGTAACACAGTACAATGCTAAACAAGAATTCTGACTAAACAGCTAACAGTAGGCAACCATTAGGCACTTTATTCTGAAACAGCCATCCTACTCAGGTTTCTTTTCCTTTATAGTCTAAATTGCAGCGGCTATAACTGGGAACTTTGAATGACTATTTATGAACTTTTCAATACAATTAAGTTACAACAGTTCAAAGAGCTTTTAAAAAGGGTTCTTTGAAAGACAATACTAAGTCTCCGGGTAAGCAGAAATAAGGAATCTAATTTGTAACTTTTTTCTAAATTCAATGTTCAGCAACCTGTAACAGCAATCAGGTGAGCACTAAATTATTTTCCATTCCAGTCAAATGTTTCTAAGGATAGAGCTGAGAGAGGAGAAAGAACAAATGGGAACAATTTTCTGTGACTCTTAMTATTTTTTTAATTAATCTTTAGCTGCTGCTGTGCCTGCCCAGTTTTTATGACTGGTATCTGCAAGTGGTCACAGGGTTGAGTTTTACTGGCAAATATATCAGCAGAAAGCAAAGTTTGGGGGAGGGAGAGWGTGTCACACGTGCCTTTCCAGAACTGACAGTTTCATTTGCATACACTAGCCTGCACGCCAGAGCTGCGTGTGCACACATGTAGACAGAGTACAGCTAAGCAGCACAGCTTACATTTCCAGTTCTTGCAATTGCTCTTCAGGGTAAAATATTGCCCCCAAAAATCAATTTTCTTGCAAACACCCTGAACCTAACCATAATGTAGCAGATAAATTATTCATTGTTTCAATATTCACTAATCTCTGCTTATGTGGTTGTGCTCCCATCAGCATTTTGAAAGTGAACCGAAATAATGGAGCCTACCTATGAGTATAATATGAGCTAGTGATTCACAAAACACAGTTTTGAATTCAGTAACAAGTGTTTTTATCAACTGCTTTCTAGTCCTACTCTGAAACATATTAACATAAAATGTCCTTATCTACCTAACAAAGAATGYTTTGACACCAGCTTTGACAGACTTATTAAAATCAACTTTACTGTTGGCCACTATCCAAGGTGCCAGGACTGTACAACTGGTACAAGTTCTCTGTACCTYTATCAAAATTTCAGTTGTACCTGTGCACCAATAAGAGATTTCTTTAATACAAAGTTCTCAATGGTTTCGGTACAAAAAAGGTATAACTACATAGCCTCTACTGCAAAATTACAATTTCTTGGCAGTTTCTAAGTGTAAAGATGCTAAACCTTTGACTTCTAGTCCTAGGTGTCACTATGAAGGACTAAACACTGTTAGGGCACCTGCTGATGTTAGGAATGAGTTGAGCCCATGCCACATGACATGAGCACAACGTGCTCTCAGACCAACCGGCTTTTATTTGGACACTCTTCATGGTGTGCCTCCAGCCTTTGGGCTGATCATTTATTTGAAAGAATCAAAAGCAAAACCAGAAAAATCTCCCAGTAAGGCAACAGTATCTCAGGGCTGGAAGTACTAKAAACATCATAAGAAGCTTCACTTGAGAGGATTCCTTCTCAATTTAGTGAGCAAAAGAACATGTTGGTAAACTTGCCAAACCAAAACTAGCTGATACATTTCCTTACATRAATACCTTTTTACCCCTACTTTGGGAGATATACTCTTGTTGACCTAGGTCAAATATGAACAAGAGAAATGCAGATGGTAGATGATTTAGCCTYTACAGCTATTCACATTGAATCACAGGATGTCAGATACTTCATTAAAAATCTCAAAAGCTACTATCTATCTCCAGGGCAAAATGTAGTCCGTACAGCCTACAAAAAGGAGAATGTGTTCTCTCCTTTCGCTTCCAAGTAATTTGATTCCCAAGGAGCTCACTGGATAGCTTATGATAAATAGTACAAAAAGGGCATTTATTACGAAAACATTTGATGAGAGGAAATAGGATGATATCTATATGAATCTTAAGGATCTTAGACATATCCTGTTACAACCAAGAAGCCAGGATGGCAGACAGAACTCTACTCGTCCTTCTCAAGAATATTAAAATCCAACTTCTTCCCAGATAGCATCAATGATCAAAAGGCATAAACAATCAGGCTTTCTATGCTAATGATTGCACTGAAATACTTCCTTAAGTAGTTTAACCAATTAGAAGGGGCAGGAGCCATTAAAAGGAATCTTACTAGTGTATTAGTTATTCAGAATCCTTTAAAGAAACTTCTTAGTTTTGGATCTCATGTATCACTTTTCTTTAAGACTTCAGCTGTTTTTCTCTTTTTTTAAAAAATAAAAAACTATGCAAACACTTAGAAAGTATGCAGCTACCAGCCTCCTTGCTTTTATTTTTATTAGCTTAATTTGCAAATCATTGAAAGTTAATTTATTTGTGGTTCATATATGAAGAAGAACACTTGAAAGTTCAAGTAATAAGTTGTTTTGGGGTTTTTTTCTGTGTGAGCTCTAAGGCAAAGGATCTGTAATTGCTATAATTGGAGGGACAGAGAAAATCTCTTAAAATGAAATCACGTTTCTGTAATTAGATTTCATTAAGAAGTAGTGTCAGGGTAACAGTGTGTTTGAAATAACACAAAAATCTTTCAGTAAAGAGTTACTGTGTTGTATTCAGATGAGAAGGGAGTGGAGAAAAGGGGGTAGTTTATGCCGCAAGAATATCACCAGCAACATGTTTAGTAGAAAAAGCATTCTTAACTGAATGTGCCCTCCAGTGCTGATTAGATTAATTCTTGGCAAATTTCAGTCATTATACATTATGTTAACAGAAAATCACACTCAGCTATGAACTCTATTTCTGCCACATGTTGAGCAATCAGTGCTGCAGGACAGGAGGAAATATTCGGTAACTTCACCATGGTCAGCTCAGAATTAACAGGAGCATCACATATGTTAGTGCAGACTGCTTAGAGTGTGTGTGATCCCACTGTGCACTGTTCTCTCTGCAGTCAAGCAAATTAACCTAGTTCTAGTTTCGGTCTTGTTTGTTTTATATAGTGTGATTCTTTTAATGTTAAAAAAGAAAAKAAAAAAAGGCAGAAACATGCTTACACACGAGATTAGGTCAGAGGGGTTGTCTGGAGGGTTTCCTGAACTGTTTCTGCTATGTTCAAATTAATATGCCATCAGGGACTCGCCTCACGGCACAACAGGCAACTCTGCCTCCCAGCTGCGGCCGACTGTCTGAACGCATCTCCTCTGCTCCTCTGCAAAGTCAAACTTCAGCCACTYAGATACACTCCATCAGACCAGGTGGAACGTATCAGCCCCTCCRAGCTTGAGAAACTACCCATGAAGCCCTTCATGACAAGTACGGAAAGAAACCCTGGTGACTAGCTAGTCACCAGTCTCCCAAAGCAACATTGCCTTCTGAAGGGAACGTAACTCTTGCCCAGCCAGGCTGCCAGGTACGTATCTAATGCAGTCCGGCTGTGTCCTTGTACGGCTATGCACTAAGCTGGCTCCTACTAATTTCAGACTTCTGGCCTTCATACTAACCTGCAGCGGACTCAGCTGCAAAGCAGTGCCTTACTCGCAACTTTGCTCAAGCTCAGGGTAGAGAATGAAATCCTGGAACCACTCACTTTTTTTCTTTTTGGCAACTTTTTCCTTTTTTTTGGTCAGGAAAAAAAGAGGTATTTTGAAGTTGGAACTTCTAGTAGTTGCATACCAGTCTCATAATACTAACACCCATGCATAAACATGAGTGCACATACTGCTACCTTTAAAGGAGTTTGGTTTTATCTCAGAGCAGAACAGGAATGTTTAGAGAAACATAAAAGTTTTGTAGGTTAGAAAAGCACTTCCCACACAGCTCTAGCCTTAGTGATGGGAGGTCTCCAGTGCTACTTAATATTTTAAACAATTTAGATTTCAATTAAATTAATAGAAGGGAAAATGAAAAGAAAGGGCTGGGAGGAGGCTAATTTTTTCCTATCCTGAGGGAAAATTTAATTACTTAAATTGTTCTTTCACAGAGGAACGAAACAATTGCAGCAGTGGGAACATTTTAAAATGTCATCCAATCTACTTCTGAGATGCAATTTTATGCAATGAAGCATCATTTGTGTTCCACATCCCACTAATTTACTCCAAATTAAAACACCAGTCAGAGTCCACTTTTGGTGCTACTTAAAAACTTTATTAGGATTATTAACAGTCATGGCTAAATTTTTTAGGAGCACCTAGTTGCTTTAGGAACTAAAAACACTTAAGTTGTAAGTGCAGCCATTCACTAGGCAACTTAAGCATTTAGATCCATGCCTCAGAGGCAGGTTGGGCACTGCCTCTTCCAGAGGGCTAACTACCATGGATGATCTGCCTGGGAAGCCTAAGCCCAACGACTAAGATCTACAGTTGTAAAATGCAAGATTACCTGCAGCTTTAGAAATAAAGATGTAGAAGAGGACACAATGCAGCTTTCCAAAGAATTAAGCAATTTAGATACCTAAGATTGCATGCATACAACCATCTGTACAGCATCTAACTTTGATACCAAGGTACAATATCATATAACATTGAGTAATGAATGATTATATTCCAAGGCTGTTAGGCCCTACTGATTTATACAGTCGGTCAAGATCATTAGTTAAAACTGAAGTACAGTCTAAATATATTCCTTAACTTCCTACACACTCCGGCAGGTCTTACCCAGGGATTCTGAACCATTTGGATAATTTTGCAAATGTTAWCCAAGATCTGGCCTGCTGTCTTCTGCAAAACCTAAACACAACAAAGTGCTTTCAGAGAGATTATTCRCTTTCTCTCTCCTTGTTTTTAAGGAACAATTCTGTTTATAGCTGGTAGGGAAGGTAAGCACTAAGAACTCATATTCAGTAGTCAAGATTTTTATCTCAGAATAAAAATATATAAGTAAATAATGTTGCATAGAGACAGCACATCAAATTAAAAATACATATATATATATAWAAAAACATATATACACATAGCCAACATTTTCCAAAATATGCTACCTTGAGCTGGTTCTTGTTCTATGCATATGGAAAAAATGAGGTATTACAGGAAATGCCCACCATTATTGCTGACGAGATAAACACTACGAAAAAGGTCTTGAAATAGATTCAGAGACTGCTCAAAAAAATCACTGTAAGCCTTCAGATTTTGGAAAAATATAATCTAAGTTTCAGTAAACCAATATCCTTTCCTTTCGTTTTTATATATGTGCGTGCATCTCATCAATTTCTTCACTGAATTCAACTATAAACTAATACAGCCATGAATTTCACTAGGTTTTGTCCCCTCTTCTGAAGCAGTATGTTAGTGATGACATCCCAGTGCTTCTATGTGAATCTCACCAGGAGTGCCAGATTTCTTTTAAAATTTTGACTCTTTTTTTTCTACCTCCGTGAGAAGTCTGGTTGGCAAAAAATGCAGCTGAAAGGGGCATGTTCACTTTCAAAAGTCAGTGAAAGAGAGGGGGTGTGGAAGAGAAGCTCTTTAATGTTGCTCAAGAAAATACTGTTCAGTCAAACTCCAGCAGTGTACYGCCTAATTCCTGTCTGCAGCAACAAAGTTAAAGCTGCATGTGTTTAGGGGCGATTGGCAGTCTCTTCTGGGTTCCTTCACAGCACTGTTAATCTTCACTAATACTCTCCCATGCTTCATTTAATTTCACTCTCAGGGCTCTTTTTTCAAATTCTTCCTCAAATCTTAAACCAATGCCCTCATTGTTTAGGATTCCTTTACCCTGACAAGGCTGACCTCAGATATCCTCTCCTCTTTCCTGCTCTGCAGCTCAGGCACTCCACTTACTCATTCATATGGTAACCACACATAATGGCCTCCACATTAATTAAGTAATTTTGGTTCTTTAAGGTACTACAGAGGGGTTTTCAATCTCCCAGTGCCTTTCAGGCCTTTTTTTTTTTTTTTTTTTTTTTTTTTTTTTTTTTTTTTTTTTTTTTTKGTGAGTGGTCAGAGAGCTCATGGAAGAAGAGCCAAGAGGAACACGCTCTCTCTGGGCTGTTCCTTTCATGCTGCTTCAGGGTAAGGCCAAAACAACATCAGCAAGTCTAATTTTCCCCAGTAGTGGATGGGCAATGACTAAAAACTCTCCAGATAAATTTGTGTCAGATATACACTTAAAAGCAAGTGAGCGCAGGAAAGAATGAGAGTGCATTTACAGAAAAACATACGCCTGCTGTGGGACTTAGAAGAGCCTGCTTGTTTCATTGCTCTTGGAAACTGAGTGGTCTAAAACAAAAGCAACAACAGTCTACCTTTGCTTTATGTTCTCCTTCTTTTACTTTTGACACTTTCAAATAATCAGACAATTTAGCATAAAATCAGAAGGAAAAAAAAGAAGCAAAAAATGTGCAGTGAACGAGGGGTATTACAACAATTGCTGATCTCTTTAGCAAAGGTATTCTTCCATTGTACGGATGAKACAGGCGCAACAAGAAGATGTTTGGGGGCTTGTGGGGAGGAGGTCGCAGATAGAACTTGAAAAGCAAAAAGCGGCAGAAACTTTATGGCAAAAGTTWTTTTATGAAAAAAAAAGTAAAGATTAATGTTACATAATCAGTGTTCTAATATGATATAGATCGGATGACACTGTGACTGTGACAATCTTAGAGAAGCTCAAGTCCAGACCAGCTTTCTGCTGAACGAGTAGGCCTAGATTACTCCCAGATGGCCAACTCCAGAGAGGAGCTTTGGAGTGGGCTATTGAAATCCAGGCACTGGAATACTTACTTRGTGTGACTTAGTAGGGAGCAACTACATTTTAATTATTTTATTTTATTTTATTGCTATATGACAAGCATGTGAGCTGAGAAGCATCACAACTGGCAGTAGTTAGACATCTTACTGATATTCTCAGCAGGGCCAAGCACAGTCGTCTCTCTCTGGCGACTCTCTCGTTGGCAAATGGTGTTGCAACATTCAGGACAAGTCACGTGTAGTGCTACCACTGTGCAGCAACCATTCTGTTACTAAATAAAGCTGACTTAATTTTCTACATTCTTAGAACTCATGTCCAATGTGATCTGCCCACCACATCTAAAAGCATTTGTTTACTTTTCATGCAACCATGCTGTTTAGTTCTCAGATGACTGTCTCAGAAATTCTAAAGAAATTCAAACAAGTCCCATGAAATAAGTGCCAACATTCATAGGCACTAGTCTCTCATGAGAGCTAGTTCTACTCCAAAAGCTTTGAACTTTACTCTTCATCCACACTGTTCCTAATCCTTGTCGTATCATTATTATGTGACAGACACAATAATAATAACTCTTGCCCAAGGTCTGATTTGGCAGCATAAACCTAACTGTAAAAACTTTCAAAAGAGCCAAACAGACTAAAAGCCAAAATCAAAAAAAGAGAATGCATAGGTTTTGTGGAATTAGACCTTAAATCTTGTTTTCAAACGAGAGAAGCACCTAGGAACCTATGTCACAACTCTCAGCAAGATACTGGGTATTGTTAACATGATACCTAGTATTAAAGCAGTTTATTAATACTCATAGCAGTATGGCTCACTTCAATCTAGAAAGGGAAGTAGCAGCATAGGAAAACAACAACTTAGGAAGTCTTTATAGCTGTATATACATAAATATGCTTTTTCTGGGATGTAATAACCTGTAATAAGGCTGATCATACTGGCAAGTCTTCTTTCTCCATAATACATACTTTTCAGAAAAGATAATGACAACTATTAGCAATACATACAATGTTATCTGAGCATTTTATCTGAGAGWAGAGCTATACCATTATCTTTGTGTATACAAGAACAAAGTGAGGTGAAACTAAGGTCAACAATTTAAAGATTCTGGATTTCCTAACTTATGKCCCCATTAGAAGCTTGGAAGCTCTCAGTGAAGGGAAAAAGAATTTTTTGTTTTACCTGATTCATGGGAAAACCTTAGGTTCATTGATACAGTCAATTGATTTCGGGGTAGTCCTGGACAGAAAAGAGAAAAACTCAGCCTGCAAAGCAATAATTTGACTGACTGCTCTCTGCAGCTCTAAATTTGCYCATCACACATTCACATCAGCACTAGCTCCAACTTAGGACAGCAACAGGAGCACATGGGCAGAGGCTTGCAGGACAGCAGGCTCACTCATCCCTGGCTTAGAGCAGGAGCCAGGGTACCACATCCTCACTTTATGGCGTAGCAGAGTAAGACTAAAAGTCAGATAAACACTCTATCTTCTGTCAGAAATGCAGTTGTGTACCCATTCTGGTGGGCACTCAGTCTAGCATTAATCTTTATGGAAGTGAAGCATCATGGGCCTATCCCAGGCCTGACACTGTACTGTGGGAATATCCCACACTGACATTTCTCTTGGAGATCGACAGAAGATTTGAGAAAATACACAGCCGTCAGCATTTTCCTCCCCTTCTCTGAGCTGCTCTCGSATCCAGATAACAATCACTCCTCTTGCTCATCTTAGACTGAGGAAGCAGTTTCAGCAACTCTGACGTGAAGTCTATCGCATCCTGGCTCTCATGCTCCACCTTGCCACTTGAGAGAAAGCTTGCAGAGATGGGCCAGGTTCTCAGCAGTACGGCAAAGGGTATCACATTTTATAACATGTGTTTTGCTATGCCATCAGAGAGTATTTGATTCTTTAAGACTAGTAGAAAAACATGAGACCTGAAGCTCATTTCAGGTACTGGTTTGCTAAGCAAAGGTTTTTCCTGATATTCCCAACTATGCCCTAACTTTCATTTCTGGGCTGTACCAAAACTACAGTTGCAGTAGTCTTTCTGAGAGCACAGCTCATGACTTTTGCTTATGTACGGAAGACTGTACATAAAGAAACTGATCTGAATGATTGCTGCATCTCCCTCAGTATTCCTCCTGCCATAAAGCCCTTCAGCCCCATTAACAGTCTGTGTCTATCGAGAGTGACTAATCATCATGCCAGAGAGACTTCTGTCATTTCCTGATATAGATATCTGAAAGGTAGGAGAATCTCAACTAATTACTGATCTTTACTGTAATTTTAAAATCTGCACTATGATTATTTTTTTTTAATAATTTAGGAAGGACAATTAAAAAAATACGAAGCTTACAGATAGCTTCAAATTTTGTACTCTTGTAGAGTTGCTTGTATGTATTGCCTTATTTTATTCTAAATTTATTTATCCTTTAATTTAAAAGAGAGACTTGAACACTATTGATTGAATATTTATCGAGATAGAATTCTGTCATGAACAAACACAAACTGAAAACTGTCAAATTACCTGTCAGTAAGGTGCGTTTGCTCTGCATTTTCAAACACATTTATAGGAGTCTGAAGGACAGAAATCAGATCCCTGGAAAACAGTTTGCTATGGCTAATTCTTTAAAAAAGAAAGATACTTTCACATGTTTAGGAAGATGAGGTGATTGTTTTCATTTTCTCTGTATGTCACAAAGATGTACTTTTAACTGAATTTTTCTAAGGATTGTGCATCCTTARTACTTCTGAACAACCAGGTCCTGGGCATCTGAAATAAGTGATTATCAAAAATTAGACTTGAAAATTTATTCACAGGCTTTTCATAAACTCCTGATATTTCTCCTCCTTGTTTTCCATTTTATATTTGCTCCACTGTTCATGTTTCTAGGTGTTAGTAGACATTTGATTTTACTTCCCCTTGCATTCAAATTGACAGCATAAAAGATTTTTAGGTTCTGGGCCAAGCTGTGGCCTCAGCTGTGCTAATGTAAACCAAGCAAGTCCACCCACTTGAGTTTCCATTAGTGAAGGTGTAAGCAAGACTTGGCTCTCACACCTTTAAATGTGCCTTTGAACTATAATAATCTCATGCTGGGGTCTCAGAAGCAGCAATACTCAAGTGAGTACCATGCTAAGTATAGGTGTGAGTCCACTCCTGTGCAGCTTTTCACTGAAGCACAATTTAACAATTGTTCGGTAAAAACAAGAGCTAGATACTTTGACCTCAGTTTCCAGATTTACCGTTAGATTACGTATTTTTCTGCAGCTGCGCAGTGAGTCAGACGTACATTCACTTACAATCTGTGTACACAGTGTATAACTCTGCACATTTCATAGGACCAGCCCTGTTCGCCTTGTGTGTGTGAAACAGAAGAGGTCACTGTACCTGAAACAAACCTGAACTTGAAGATAGAGTAATAAGTAACCTGAATACAAGCAAATAAAGCAATCTGGCTGGCCCAGCTGTCAGCATGAACCAGCTCATTTTCCTCACTGAACGCCTGCAAATCGGCAAAGTGGAAGGGGTAAAGGACCTGTTTTCAGAAAGCCTGAATGGCACTTTAGCTTGACAAATTCAAACCTGCAAGGGAACCACGGTGCCTTACCAGGTGACCCCACTTTTCCCTTCCTACCTCCAGGGAGTTCCCACAATCTCCAAGTTCCCTCTCCCAGCACTAAGGAAGGAGGAAAGAAGTGTGCCAAGGTGAGAGTAAGTTTATGGCCTACCAGCTGTGTGAACAAACTCAGACTTACAGAGCTTCTGTGAATCGGGCTAACTCAATGAAATATCAGTGGTCAAGCTTGATGCTTTATTTCCTTCAGTATGAAGTTCTACTTACCATAAGTGTGATCTGGAACAGCACATGTGAGACTGCGAGGCAAGAAAGAAATGAAAATAGAATGTGATGGTACGTGAAATCAACTCCATGCTGATGTGATAATACATTCAAATTTCTCATTTCTGTAGAAAGCTGACCACAGGCACTTCATCAATCAGTATTTCGATTTGTAATGTGTTCCGTATGGTTCTCTGTCATTACTTAATGGGGAACATCCCCTCTGAAAGCATCTGACTCGGAGCTCTGCATCAAGAGAGCTGCTCATGTTTCAACCACGTTTCCCAGAAACTGAACACTCAGCAACGTATTCATTTTAGTGACAACCACTGCTAATGAGAAACAGCCAYGCATTCGTCAAATCTTTTACAATCCTGTTACATTTTATATAACGGGGGGAAAAAAAAAAAACTCAGACTCATTTAAATGACAACTGAATCTTTAGAATCTCAACTTTAACATCCTAAAGCCTATTCTGAATTTGTGTTGTAGATGTCCTTTTCTTATGCCTTATAGCTTCTCTCACTATTTTGATCTCTAGTTAGGTCAGTTGTTCTGACATATGTTCTGCATATCAGAAACAGGAAGCTGGGGCATGAATTGGTGGGTTTATCAGAAGCTGAGAGCTAGTGAAAAAAATCAGTAAGAACATCAGAAGTAAAAGGCTCACACAACAGTCACTGACTGTGTTCATTCAGAAAGGCCAAAAGAAAGCAATTAGAAAAGCTGAAGCTCTTTATTGGAAGGCTGAATTATTTTCCTGCATCAGTCTTCTTTGCTCAGAACACTAGGGAATTACTGATCTCAAACCTAGTCTTTTTTTTTTTTTTTTTTTTTTTTGTGTATGTTTGTGTGTGTGTGTGATAAAGAGGAGCAACTATCCAAGACTGTAAATTGCTAATATATGAAGCACAACCTTAACTAGACCCACAAAGTGTAAAAGTTATGAAGGAACTAAAATTTTAGCATTCATGAAAACACTCACTGTTCCAGAAGACCAGACGTACCAGGCGTTACACCCTTTTTAAAAAAAGTCTGTAGTGGTTATACAGGGCATTACTTTGAAATGCCCATTAAAAACAAAATAATAAAACAGCTGGAGGTTCAGGATGTCACAGAGTCTAATCAGCAGGATTTCTGCAGAGAAAATTTATGTCCCACTAATCTGCTAAGAATTATTTAAATCTACCAATAACATGGTGACATAGGACAATTTTATTTTCAGAGTGACCCTGACAGAGACAATCAAGATACTGGGCAAGACAGAACTGTGGTAAAAGTGAGAGTAGCAGTCCTTCTGGCCAGGTGACTATCCCTTTTCTCCCAGTGACTTCAGTGGGACCAGTTCCAGGAGTAAGTGCTTACAAATGGAAGTAAGGGGTTCACAATTGATTACATTTATTATGTTCACCTAGGCAAGGTATAATGATGTTGGCTTTTTTTTAAGACAATTTAGTTAACAATACTTTACCAGCARATTAAATCAAGGTCACAGCTGACCTTTTAGCTGTTATGATAAATTCAAAGTATGATTAATTAGCACTTTTCATTTCTGAAAACACAGTTCCCAGGAATGTATTACATTTCAGCACACTAAGAAATATTACATTTGCTTCCTAAGTTCACTGCCTATGGCTCCTCCAGAACCTATCAGTTTAGCCTGAATAGCTCATATTTTTTATTTACATTTTTTTTTAGTTATGATCTTGGTTGTTGGTAAACAGAGAAAGAAATGAAATCCTAGAATAGGAAGAGACACAGAAATGGCCCCTAACATTTGTTAGATTATTTACCAGACTCAAAGGGAAGAGATAGAAGCTCCGTTAGCTGGGATGTTAGACACTGGATTAAGGAACTCCTAGMAAATACACTGTGTCAGAAGAATATGAGCCTCTGAAAAATTATGCCCAAGACAAAGTATATGGCGTATGAAACCAGGAAATTTCAAGAGAATACAACAAAGGGATTACAAATTTAAAAGCCTGCTGTCCAAAGCAAAGGAATTGAGATAGGAGACAGAAGAAGAAGGACTGGGACTAGAAATTAGAAGAAGGTGCTTAAGGCAGTGGAAGGGACAAATGAAGCCCAAAGAATAACATAGCATCAGAGAGAAAGAGGCCTAATTTCTCTCCAGTGAGGTTATTTCTGTGTAGGCTAAAAGAGTAAAAAGAAAATATGAGGATTTGTACCTCACAGTGGGCAGAAAGCACTACTATGTAGTAGAGAGGCAAGGCTGTCTCACACCCAAAAAGGTTTCTATAGGTTTACACAAAGGACAGCTACTGAGCTTCAAAACAATAACAGAGATCAACTGACAGAACAAAAAAAWGGGAGCTGACAACAAAAACGAAAGAAGAGCTTTGGTAGCTGAAACAGCCTGGAAGCAAAGCCAAGGCAATAGCAGCCTGAGCGTTGCCGTAACGTCCAGGCAGAGTGCAGAGCACCCCGAGCCCATCACAAAGCCTTGGCCTGCAGCATCCGGGCCAGGTGGCAATGTGGGCGGCACTGATAGGAAGTGGTGCGAACGACAGGGCAAATGTCAAGTGTTAGGCTAATCCAGGTACCTAATTTGCAGGTGCAAAACATAAGGGTGAAGTTATGTTGTATCAAAACAAGAAGCAGATTTGAAGTACAGCTAAAAATGACTTTTACTGTGTGCTTCACCGCACTACTTACCTCTCAGGGTTACTCTCCTGACATTTTAGTTGACCTCATTCAAAAAGTTCATATGTGTGCACTGGCGGATTTAGTCTTTTGTGGTTCATTCCTTTGCTGTCACAGATTCCATGCGGTAAAGAGCCATTAAGCTTTAGACATCAAAACCATCCACAGGTATAATATATGTATTTCCCAAAAATCTCCTCAGAGGTGAACTTCAGCAACTATATTTGTTCAGAAATGTTTCCTTCTAAGGACTCATTTGTTCA
This sequence comes from Rhea americana, assembly GCF_003343005.1. NCBI lineage: Eukaryota > Metazoa > Chordata > Aves > Rheiformes > Rheidae > Rhea > Rhea americana. The sequence continues at coordinate 2,680,039 of NW_028186579.1, forward strand.
TCTCTGAAAAACAAATGATGTTTGAATTACAATTCAATTAAATTGTATTAAATACATTGTAATTTAAATTTATTCAAGTTGAATACCTTGAAATTATGTTCAACCAGTCTGATGCTTGTTGAAATTTGAGTGAAACTACCACAGGTATTCTTTTTTTCCAATATTTTAAAGTTTTCCTTCATATATCTATCATATTTTAGATACCTGGAATCCAAGAAGCTTTTCAGTGGCAGCAAAAGAGCCATTCCTACCAACATCACACTACCCGACACGGCACAAAAGTGAAAATTATCTCAAACATCTGGTAGTGATATGGAATAGGTTAGAAGTGTTAGGCTTATGTTATGCATAATACTTGTCTGTTGGAGAAAAATGAATACAACTTTAGTATACAGAAATGTCATAAAAGTGGGGAAAAAATCTTGATTTCAGGCAGATTAATAACTGTGTATCTAGCTTGTTCAGATATAATCCAGCTTGCCTTTCATTTGAGAGAATTAAAATGTATGTGTATGTGTGTATACATATATTTCCAAATATACATTTGTATTTCTGAATAATAGCAGTAAATCGTAATCCAGTGATACTAGAAAATGCATAAAACAAATACAGCTTTTTTTTTTCAATTTTTCTTATTCAAATTATTGCATTGATGTTAAGTGTGATAATTCTATCACCCTCTCCATAGATGGTGAACAGATTCAGAAGGCCAAATTCTTACCAGCTGCTGGCAAACACGAGTCCCAAAAAATGAACTTCACGTGCACTACCTGTCCAAAAGGGTTTCCTGATTCAAGCAGCAGGTACCATCCAGGACTTCCTTTTCTCCAGGTCTCCATCCTCACCATGGCCGAGCCCTGCCGGCAGGGGCAACGTTCATCTGGGGTGTGGGCAGGGTAGAGGGCACGAGGGGCAGCGGCGCCACGGGGCCTCGTGGTGCCCGGCTGGCCACTGACAGTTCGTGAGGGCCACGTCCACCCAAGGAAGACACGTCAGCCTCTGTCCTAGGCTGCGGGAGGTGACCACCAGCATCCCTGGCTTCAGAAGGTGGCCGCCTCCATCCCTGGCTTCAGGAGGTGGCCACCAGCATCCCTAGCTTCAGGAGATGGCTACCTCCATCCCTGGCTTCAAGAGATGGCCACCAGAGTCCCTGGCTTTGGGAGATAGCCACCTCCATCTCTGACTTCAGGAGGTGGCTGCTTCCATCTCTGGCTTTGGGAGGTGGCCATCTCCATCCCTGGCTTCAGGAGATGGCCACCAGAGTCCCTGGCTTTGGGAGATAGCCACCTCCATCTCTGACTTCAGGAGGTGGCTGCTTCCATCTCTGGCTTTGGGAGGTGGCCATCTCCATCCCTGGCTTCAGGAGATGGCCACCAGTGTCCCTGGCTTTGGGAGGTGGCCTCCTCCATCCCTGGCTTCAGGAGATGGCTGCCCCCATTCCTGCCTTTGGGAGGTGGCCACCAGTCTTTCGGCATCTCCCTTGGCCAGGAGTGCAGGCAGCACCGGCAGGGGCTACCTTCCCCCCTGCTCCCTTGCCAGGATGGATCCCGGCATGGTGCCCTGGCACCTTGCCCAGAGTAACTTCAGCCTYTCCATCTCCGCCTGAGTTCAGCAGCTCCTGGATAAAGGTCTAGACCTTACTGATAGACATAGAATAAATGACCAGAACGCAAGCTTCACAGCGTCCGAAACAGGTCGTTATCCATTGCACACGGCTATAGTTCGGACCAGGGGTTCGGCTTCCCGGCCGGCGGCGCCCGCCGGGGCCGACGCGCTGCCACTGCAGGGCCCGTGGCCCTGGGCTCCCCGCTGCTGCCGCAGCCTGCCGGGGCTCACGGCTCGCTGCTTACGAGCAATACGCACTGCCGCTGTGCCCCATCACTAGCGACTGCTTATTAGGATTACTGCTGTTACTGTTAAGGTAACTAGTAGGAGGCTAAACCCCAGGTTCCCAGCTCAGGTTTTACTCACACAGTATTATTCTCCCTAGGTAAAACCTGACCGTGACATGATTATTTAGTCAATATTACGTTTTCATTTCCAGAGCTATGAGGCTACGCTATCGCTCTGTGTGTGCCCATAAAAAACTGACCGAGTTATTCTGCGAGAAGAGAGGAGCTGCCACTCTGTTCCTCCACTCGGAGGCAGGGAAAGTAACTTCTGCTCACAATATTGTTTTGTTTTGCTTTTTTCACGCAGGAGTCAGAGAGCGGGTGACTTACRTTTCAGTTTGCGATTCAGCAGCTGCCTCCTACTGTCCCCCTGGCTCACAGTTTGGGTGAAGCACTATCGCCAYGATCTTCATCGTTCGCGGGAAGGGCATAATTAACTGACTCCTCATTTCACAGCCTTATAAAACGTTCTTGTGCAATCGGGCTAGACAGCATTTAGAAGGGGTGCAGTGAAATCCAAGAACTGGCTTGTGAGAGGAATTTGCAGTGTCAAAGGAAAAAAAAATCACAATTATTCACTTCTTTTGGTTCTKCTTTAAGAACTGGCCTTGATATGAGGTTAAGATCAGTCTAAAAGGATCTTCCCACATTCATAGGTGAATATTTTAAATAACTTTATCTTTGTTATGTAAGCCTCTTAAATTTTCTTAACTTTCTCTTAATGTAGAATTTGCTCTTAATTCTGGCAGATCAGTGTAAGTAAGTCTGCTGTGTAGAAGAGTAACACTGAAGAAAAAAAAAAGGTATGAGCTATGACCATCTGAAAATATTGAAATAAACTTTGGAAACAGAAATTGAGAATGATTTAATGCAAAAGTTCAGATACTGCCTCTCACCACAGTCTTATTTTCCATGGTTTCACAAATAAAGAATACTTTCACAAGGTGGCTGATGAGACAACCAAACCAAAATCTCTGAAGTGTAGGTTCAAGTCTCATGTGCTCAGCTGCAGAAAGTCATATCCCCYTTTCATTAAGCATATTCAGAACAACCTCCTAACAAGGTTTGGGTACTAYCTTCAGCTAAACTTTGTGGATGAAGTTAATGAATGCATAAAGTAGCTTAGGGACTTAGTAGAGAGGCCTTAATTTCTAACATATTAAATGTTCCCTGTGGGGACCTGAGACTTATGTCCCGTTATCAGGCCTGACACTTGGCATGCCCTAGTGTTCAGCACCTCTCACTAACTTTGAGTGAATTCGTGCCACGCTGCTTGTCGGGTGTGACTAGCTTAGCAAAGCGGTCGATTTTTAGATCTTGTTATGGGTATACTGAGTAAGAAGGATTCTACAACAGCTGTTATTACAAGTTAAAATAATAATCACTGCCCTAATTTATGTGTTTATTTACATTGATTACAGGAGAATATTCAACACCACATTTCCCCATAAAAACTGGAAGCATCTCCCAAAAACACAAAATATTTGTAATGCTTAAGGAAAAAGTAAGTTGCTATGTGACAATAAAAATATTGCCATATCTATTACGATCAACACACTTAAAGAAATACATGGAGCTTCATAAATCTTACATGGCTTGTACAGTAAGCAAACATTAACTAATTAATTAATTGTCAAAAATTATCAGATTTTTTACGGAGTCAAAACAAACATCATTATTCAAGAAAAATTATGGAATACATTTCTTGAAATACAAGAATAAAGAAAGTACAAAATACAGAATTGGGAAAATATAAATAAATATCTTCTTGCCTATTACTTTTCTACTGATTAGACACTTATTTCAGAGTATATACAAATTAATACTTATCATAATTTTATAGTGTGTTATATAAATATATCATTGTCTTAGGAATATACAAGTAGCYATTTCTTATTTAATGTTATTCTCCTGTAGAAACTTAAAGAAGAAGAAGGATGTACCAATCTCATTATTCATGTATAGAGAGGTCAGCATAAGATGTGATGAAAGGCCTTATTTTATATATCTTTGGATACACAGGTTGCACAGTAATTCTGACATCTTTTAATTGTTATTTTCTCTGTTGTTAAAATAGGTGTCAAAAAATGATGTTAGGTAATTTAATTAGACTGGTGTCACCTAATAAACTTCATTAGAGTTCAAAACATGGCCTTTTCGTATCTTTTTTAATCATTCACTGACTGCAATGTGCATATGAATAATTCATTACCGGCAAATAAAGTAAGACCATAACTGATTTCCAGAGATGYTGCATATTTATTCAAAAGGCACATTGTTTCAAAAACCCTTTCCTTTAATTTTTTAGTGGCAACTATTTTTCACTGAACTTGAGCTAGGGAAGTCAACATAAAAATCAGCATTTTTTACAGCAGCATGTGGCTGCTGTTTAGCTGAACACACAGCTGTTTGAACAGTCCTTTGTGAATGTTGTTAGGGAATGCCCACAGAAAGCCTGTTTGTGTGCTTTTCTGGTGGGAGTGACGGGGGGATGGGGGTGCTTCTTTACATTCACTGAGACGTATCCTCAACTAATGTTGTACAATCTCCTTCCAAGTTTTGAATCTCCTGGCACATTTTTATGCTCCCTGTTGACCTCATCATCATATAAAACATGRCTTGAAGAAAGGAAAACCAGGTGGAGGCTCAATTTCAGTGCTTCCCATTCTGCCCTTACTGTTTCTTCCCATCCGGCTTCCCTCCCTCTTCTCTTCCCTCCCCCACTTCAGTTACCCACCAAAAAGCAACAAGTGAAAAACTAACCAAGGAAATGTTTCACAAAAAAATTCCATGGCACCCTCTCCCCAACAAATGCATACAAAAGACAGCCTTAGTAATAACCACAACCATCCCACAAATCCTAAAAACCCTACATAATGAACATATGAAAGTGTGAACTGCTAAACCATGTTATTCAGCTAGTTCTTGGCAAAATAGTTTTACATAAATAGGTTTGGCATTTGGATAGAAATAGATGCTTTTCTCTTTTTCTTTTTAACACACTGGAAACAAATTATACTCAGAGCCTGCTCTAGCATAAATAAATGAGAGCTAACATATTTTTAACGTGATTACGTTCTGAAGTGATGTATAGAGGCGCATAGCTACAGTAAGTGATTCCATGGAGGGAAGGGGGGAGGGAGAGGAAAGCCCTCCACGGATATGATAAGGAAAGCTGGGATGAATTGTGGGCTCTGTTCTCTGTTATCCAAGGGTGGCTAGCTGTTGCTGCACTAAAGGCCTTTATTCCCTGCCTGTGGGAAAGTGGTGGGCGAAGGCTGCGTTCTCAGTTACACTGCACATGCAGATTTTAATTAGCTGGATTAAAAACAAGACCGTATCATGTCCTTTAGCAGTATTCTATCTAGAAACAAAAGATTTTCTTTCCTGGCTTCTGCAAGCAGCACAGTACAGCATTAATAAAAAAAGGGTCATGGCAGTTCAAGATGAAAGGTCACACATGACAGAAACTCTATGTGACGGGGACATCATGTTTATCTCTGTGATAAAGGAGCTCTGTCCAGGCAGGTCAGCACAACGTGCCTCAGCAATAGGAAAATATAAACATATGGGCTGGATAGATAGTGGACAGGGGAGTTTGGCAAAGTAGGTTCAGTTGTGGAAGCAGAGAAAAAGAAAACGGAGAATTATTAGAGAAACAATGAGCTGAAAGGATCTAGCTTGAAAAAAAGATAAAGAGGGTCAGAAAGAGCCTGAGATGAAGCCTGGGATTATGGCTGTATAGCAGAGCACAGAACCTGCACACTGCGAACAAAGCGTGGAGCCTGCGGTGATRCCCTCTGCGGAGAGGCAGGAAATACCAGCTTGGGCCACAGTCCTGCGTCCTCAGGCACCACAGGCCACTCACACCCGGGCAGGGCTTGCACCCTTCTGCCCACTAAAGGCAAATGTAGATATTCTTCCCTGYGCCAAGTTGCAAATCTCTATCTGATTCCAAAGGCTCCCCAAATTGTAAAGTGCTTGAATTGTGTGTTTTTTTGTTTGTTTGTTTGTTTTTGTTTTTTTTTTTGATTTGCGCCACTATGATTATTAAAACGGCCCAGGCTCACTCCCAGGGGGAAGATCGAAAAAAATTCTGTTTACTTCCAAGGGAGCATTAGCAGCCCTCTAAAGCGCAGCCTTGCAAGGCTTTGCCCTGGAATGCATCAAACACTTTCAACATCATCCTTATCACTGGGAGGGAGATGCAGGCCCTCAGCTTCTTTCAGGATCAAACTGTGAAAATAAACACATTATGGCCTTGCAAACCTTAACTGATGTAATAATCTCACTGGTTCTGAGTGAAGTTATTGCCATATGCAAGCATCCACAGGAGCATGCTTCAGGCTTAAAGAGCAACATGCGGGGGAGGGAAAGGAAGACAAAGGTAGATCCGTTCAAATGTTCCTCCTCTGCTTTGATATACTCCCTGATTTCCTAAGTCCAGCTCAGAAAAAA
>NW_028186579.1:2686432-2694638 GCF_003343005.1 Rhea americana
AAAAAAAAAAAAAAAAAAAAAAAAAAGATCCCTTTCTGTGTAAACAGTTCTGGGCAACAATTCCCTTCTCTTCTTCATAACATTTTCATTAAATAGGATTCACACAGTCCAGGCCAGGTATGACTACGTACACATCAGGCTTCATAGTCTCTTTCAGGAGACTGATCCATGAATAGGTCAATTAAGAAACAAAGAGCCTTTTTAACCTAAAAGGAACATTGGGCTAAGGCATACAATCAAGTTCTCATGGTTCAGCAAGGTGCTGCACATCAAATGACTGTATTAATTAACAGCACACTCCTAGCCCGTAGCAAACCTGAGGTTAAAAATGCATTAGCTTAAATGTCGTTGAAATCAGTACTTGTCAGCTCCAGTAATTCAATCATATAGCTGAACTCTATGAAAAGTAAAGGCTAGTGCTAGAAACCAGAAACCCCTCTGGATGAAACAATACTGTTTTTCATTTTGAGCAGCAATTCAATATAGTAGTTACCTACTACACAAACTGATAATGCAATGATTAAAAAGTCCCAGTTCTGCTGCTGCTGAGATCATTGGGAAATCACAGTTTAATTCAATAAATGTAGGCCATTTTCTGTAATCTCAGTAATGCAGCATGGCCTAATAGAATCATTTTGTATGATGAGCTTTTTAAACCAACTTGGTCTTCACTGTCATTTTTCTTTAGAATAGAAAAAAAAAGATTATAGTATGAATTACCTGATTCTTATTTATATTGCTGCAGGCAGAAGTCTAGTATACTATTGTGAAGGATAGTTTTACATGGGTTAGCTGGGGTAGTAGATATGTAGAGTTAGCCCTAGGAACAGATAGCATCTGGTATCCAAACCAGCTTGGCCATCCCCATATGACWCCTCTGGCTTATCTAGACCCAACCTCAGTGCAGTGAATGTAAAAGGATCTTGACCTGGGGTGAATGAACTCATGTCTGTTCTACAGGGTTTATTTAAAATAAATTCTCTTCCCAGATATGTGAAAAAAAGTTGTCATGGATTACAAAGGGAGTTTTATGTTCACATCAGTTCAGAGTGCTTACGTGACCTCAAAAGCCTGAGGCATTTGTATCTGAACACCTCATGGCCTTTTTATTTTATTTTTTTTATTATTCAAATGGGATGCTGAGTCACAGAAGATCTAAGTGACCTGCCTGATGTCATATGAGMTCCTGTATCAGGGAAAGGAGCTAAAGCTGGCTTTTCCAGAACCTCAGCTGGTTTGATAACTCTTGAGGTCATTCAAAACTAACAATTAGTTTTGAGCAGATGACAACCCAACTTCATTGCTGTATGAGATTAAAARTGTTCATATCTGTATCCATTTGGCAAAAGACAGAACAAGAAAAAAAAGAATCCAAAAATGAAGGCGGTGAACAGACTAATATACTTCTCAGTAGCTTCTGACCACTGAGGCCAAGAGTGGTTGACTCCTGGCAGTGTGACCGAGATTTCACTCTGACATTAGATGAACTAAACAGGACCAACAAGACATAGGCCTGAAATCGTCCATGCTACTAAATTGGTCTCTGGTATAGTTTAGACCAAGCCTGCCTGCACTCCTCCAGACAATGCCAAAGCAGAGTTTGAATATTAATCTGTGTCAGAGACTATCCCCAATAGGTATTTTGGACATGACCACCATGATTTGGAGGGTAAGAAAGTTTAGCTGTGTAAACACAACTCTTTTACGCCAGCCAGCCTCAGAGAAAAGTCTCTGACCAATTTTACTTACCAGTTTAGATGTAGCCAGGTGACCCGGTCTTCTTTTCTTTTCCAGTCGTACTGAAGCTGGCAATCAATTTGCAGGGCAAACATCAGCATTGTGACATGCCTTACTGCAGGGTGATGGTATTAACATGATTTGACCATACAACTTGTATAAATGCAACACAATTCATTATATTTTAAAGAAAAGCGCTATTATTTGGAGAGTAGACTGAAGCAGACCTAGAAGTAATAAACAAACCACAAAACGAAATGATACAAATAGTTGAAGAATGAATAGGTCAGTTTGTTTCAATTAATTCATGGCTAGTTCTCTATTACTATGAAGCTATCTGTACAGTAAATAAATATACATCTGGATAGTCCTTTTTATAAATAAAAACTATAATATTATGTAAATTCCAGCTATCACTGTTAACATTAAAACTATTACTTTAAATATAGTAGAAAAAATGATAGGTTATAGATGGAAAAAAGAAACATTTTAAACAAAGACCTTCTCGTTTAAAGCAATAATCATCAACATGTGGCTTCCATGTAGTCTGGGGCAGCTGCAACAACATTCATATCTCAGTGTGCCTGCTCTTAAGCAGAGCAAGAGAAGTGCTGAAAACAGTAGCATTCCTCATGGATCTGCTCCAGATCCCACAGAAGTCAGTGAGAATCTAGCCTCCATGCTTGCTTTCACACTTGTGCAGCACAGTAAATGTTGAGCAAACAGACCACAACTATGAGGCTCGCTCTCAGCAGTTAGCAAACAAAAAACACTTTAGACTCCCTCTCTAGAATCAGGATTTTTGGGGGTGAGGGGAGAAAGAGAAGTAGAGAGGTGACACCAGAGCCATCTGGTTCCTTCAGCTAAGTCTGTCTTGCATTAATCCTAACATTTATAAAGACCTTGAAGTCTCTAAAATCCATCAAATAAATAACCATGGTGGAGGTTGTTTATGGGGGGGGGAGTTAAAAGAATATTGTTTTTATTTGTTATTACCCTTAATATTATGGCGTAAAACACATTTTTCGTAACAAGATATCAAAGCATCACAACATGAATGTGAGTCTCAGGCTCAGCTGGTCTACATGTTCTGGAAGGATCATTAGTTTAAAGTGTCCACTACTGGGAAGCAAGAAATAACGGCATCTCTCAGGAAATTAATTACTCTTTTCAGCTCCGCACTGGACTTCTATTGCTTCTATCCCCCTTAAGATCATTTTATGGGGAAAGAGCAGGAAAAGGGCTGACTGAGATCTTCTCCAAAGAACACTGTGCTGGATATGAAGATAAGGGCTAGTYCACAGAGAAGATAAAATCCCTCTACAGCTGCACAGTGACAGACCAGCTACTAAGGATTGTGAAAGGCGAGCTCTGGCAATTTAAGWTGTACATCAGAAAGACAACAAAAGCAGATGTGGACCTATGCCTCAACTTTTCCAATATCCTTGGTGCACATGAGCCAAAGTTCTTAAGGAGRGGTCCAGCGTACACATTTGTATTTACCTAGAGGTGAGGTGGATTGCAAGTTTGTCGTGTTCAGCCTGCTTAGCTTTCCCACAATAAAAATATTCCAGTCAATGTGAGTCAAGTTAAGAAGACAGATCCTAATTCTCCACTCAGGCATATTCACTCAGATTGTTTCCCCCACCTCCTCCAAACGTAGAAAAAYAAAGCATGTTAGGAAGCATGCCAGGCCTCCTATAGTGGTACATGTCAAACACTTCGAACTGAAGAAATAATAGTCTATCGTGTGTGAATTTACAATCACACTTGGGGGAAGTGAGAGGAAGTAAACTAATTTCCAAGTAGTGTCTAAATTAACTAATACTATAAGCAAATTATATGGTACATTTCTTTTTAAATTTGATTGTATTTTTGAGATTTAATTTCAAGTTGAAGGTGTCCATTCCCACCAAATATACCCACAAAAATGGCCTATGTAAACCTCATTTGATCCTAAACTCCAGAATTACCTTGACAAATGACAAATCACTGAAGAAAATCCTAACTGTGATTAAATCATACAAGTAAGGCAACAAATGAGAGACCTATTTAATTTCTTGCAGATYAGTTCTCTGCAGATCAAGAAAGAATAAATATTTTCTTGAGGGTCTCAGAACCGATACTTAGCACTGTGGCATGCACAATGCAAACACACTTTGCTCCCAAAGACCTGGCACCAGCATTGCTATTGTATAACACAGCTTTAAACCTGCTCTGAAGCAATGCTGTAAATCAGGAATCATTCCACCAAAGTCAATGGAGTTAAATGACCGTAAAACTGGTATGAGAGAGAAATCAGGTTGTTAACCTCTAGAGTAGAGCTTGCATTCCTCTCACAGCCTCTGTTTGGTCAGGCTATATTATACTCATTCAGAGCCTTAAGCTAGAAAATAGGTATTTGATTGTAGCTGAGCTATACTTGCTATAACTTAATGATACCAAACTTTTAGCATAAACTTCTTGGCCCACATCCAATAACATTGCCTAAATTGGAATGGAGGTGTCTGAATATCTGCTAACCTCAGACAGTGCTCCAGACCATCTTCTCTGCACACTGTCTAACTATGTGAGAACWCAAAAACAATTACACGTTTCCTTTTTTGACTTGGAAGTTCCCGGGACATTTCCCCAGAAACACATCTCACCCAAGCAAATGAGAGAGAGAACCAACCTAGCAGAGGGTGTTGTGCTGGTAATAGATAGTCGATCCTCGCTCTTGAGAGTAGCTTRACATTTTATGTTATACTATTATTGACTGAAAATAGAAAACCAGAGCTAGGAACCAGAGCCTTAGAACATCCACTATCCTCTCCACTTTTTAAAAGTGAGTTTTACTTGCTGGGTATTTTTCTCAAAAAAGAACTTTTTACCTGAATTGTCAGTGGGCCAAGATGCTTACTGTTCGCTACTGGATGGCTGAAAGGCATTTCACATTTGCTGGACAGGAGCACAGAGGCACCTTTATTGTACTGTAGGATTAAAAGATGTAAGTATTCAATTTAAGTTGTCTAAATTGCTCTACAGAGGACATAAACTACTTTAAATTTAAGCAGCATAGCCCTGTGCRTCCACAGGTTATGATCCAGCCAAGAATAACTCCTCTTTAGAATGGACTTTTAAGCTCCATTAAAATGTCACATTAATGCTCAGTAGCAGTCAAAAGGCAATCAGGATGTCAGGAGTTTTTTGGAAAAGTATAGAGAACAGCACACAGGATATAAATTAGTGGTGAATAAATTCATGGTGAATACTGTGTACTGCTCTGATCCCCTCATCTCCAAAAGGGTATGCCAGGACTAGGAAAGCTAAAACAAGGATTACCTAATGTGCAGAAGAGCTTCCCTGCATGGATAGCTTATGTCACAGAGGATTCTTCAATTTGGAAAAAAAAAGATGATTGATGAATATTTGATGTAAAAATATGAAAAGAAAGATGAAGGTATATAGGGAACAATTATTAAGCATTTCTCATAGTGTAAGAACTAGTAAGACATCCTAGGCTGATTGAGACATGCTAGACTAGGAAGACTAAGGGACATGAGTGGGTTTTTTTTTTAGTTCATTATTATGTAACCACACAATACTGTACAGACCAAAAGTATAAAAAATACAAAATACAATGAAATAAACTCTTAAAGGTCCATCAAGAGCTATTGAACACAGAAACATGGAATCCCTCAGTTCTTATTTCTTTGCATRCATTTTGAAGATCTGAGCATTCACTGCACTTAGAAGAGGTTCTAAAAGCCTCATCTTTTCATTAAGTTTGTAAATAGCCTTAGGATTCATCGCAATACAAGGTAATATAGTATGATAACAGTTTTACATATATACTCAAAGGAAGAAATATTAGCTAGCAGTTAAGAAGCTGCCACATCCAGATTTTAATTTTAAGTAAGTTCTTCAAAGCTCATAGGCATCTGGAGTTTATTCAATGATTATTATTACTATTAGCTATGTGTTATATGATGATTCAATAAAAATGGGAAGCATACACAAAAAACTATTCAGGATCCAGTGCCTAATTTCCAGCTATATCATCATATTAAGGCATTTGCTCAAAGTATTCYAGTTTGGCCCTTGTTTGACTGGAAAAGCATGATAAGAGCGATCCAAAAAATCTGAAAAAAAAAGTCCAGGAAAATACACAGCTTATATTTTTTGCAGCCAGATGTCCAGAAAAACAAAGACAAACTGCAAAGTTTCTGATCAGCCCTTAGGCCGCTGTCACTGCAGGGAGGGGAGGAGGATGTCGGAGAGGAAAGGGAAGGAGCACTGGCCTACGTTAAGTGGGTGCATTTCTAGAGTTTCGCTGAGCTTTCACCCTGGCTGCCAGGCCACCCTGGCACCAAGTGCTCCTTCCACAGTGTTTCAGTTTCTGTTTTCTCCAGGCAGTAAGGAGCTTTCTGTTTTATCATAGTGTAAATTTGGGTCTGGCAGATGCAAAAAAAAAGTGCTGTTCACTTTCTCTGGGAAATGTAAACAGCATCACACCCAGCCCGCACTACCAGTGAGTGTAACAGCAGAAAAAGCTTCAGTTCATATCTGGATTTCATGACCGGAGCTGCGCCTTCGGATGAAAAGTAAAATAATTAGTTTGAGAACGCTCACCGATTTATCCTGCTGGCACAAATACCTTTGTTTTGTTTTGGGGGATTTTAAGGACCTCGTCTCACATTTTTGGTTATTTAAAAGGAAAAAAAAATGACGCTGGTGTGTAAAAAAAAAAACAAAGCAGCAGAAAACTCTAAAAGCATTCAGAGAGGGTGCAGTAGTTTTAGCCTTCTGTTTGTGTGATTCCAATAGGTGTATTTAAATGTAAATGTTACCCTTTCACCCTTGATCCACCTATTCTTTCAGCCAGCAGAAAGAGAGCATTCATGGTATAATGTCTCTATGAGAACAGATCTTATACTTAATTTCTCATGTGAATCAAACTCTTTTATAACACATTTTTGTGAGATTAAAAGAACAATATTAGTCTAGTGGCTCAGCAGCCAGATCACTGCCCTGTCACATGGGAGACTGGGGTTCAAAGAGATGGCAGGCAACTTAGCTGGGAAGTGCATGATTGAAACTGTAGTCACAGATAAATAGATAGATTCAGTCTTCCACTCTCACAGAATAGCGCAGTTTTGCATGATCCACCCTCCCAGGCCAGCCAGAACCATCCTCCATCCAGTTCCTTACCGCCTTACCGGAAACTCTGTCCAGCTGCTGGTCTGTCACCGGGAGTCATTAGGAGAAGGTCTTCAAATCCAAAGTCTTTAAAACATTTGCATTAGCTTGCATTTGTACTGTGGGGAGGATTTTTAAGTAGGAGAAGGAGGGTTTTTTCAACAGGTATTTCCAGACAACTGCACTGTGTCCCCCCGATTGCCCAGTTTCACTCTCATGCACTGAACCATTGCACACTCAGTTTACCCATCCACATGACACGTGGCTGTCTGAATTGCACGGCTTGCAAGCAGGTATTGTCTGAGAGTGTTACTAGAGGTTGGTGTGATAACAGGTTTGACAGAATAGCTCAGACCCCATTATGTCAGGGCAGAGCCCCACTGAAACCTAAGGGGCCCTAAAGGCTCTATATTAAAGGATTCATTTGTAGACTAGAGAAGATGACTAACTTCATATTGGCTAAACAAGTTTAAAACTACGTTAAGCAGAGGTCAAGCAAATTGGCTTGTCTTACTTTGCCCCAGTTGAGACAAAATAATGCTTAATATTTTTTTTCAAATTTGATTTTATTTGGGCTGGAGCATGACTGCACATGACAGATCAGACTGCACCACCTTCATGCAGCACTGAATACTGCTGGTAGCACATCTGTAAGATGGCTGCAAGATGGCTGCATTGTGAATTGCTGAATATTTAGCACTGTTGATTGCTACGATTATTATTTGTTTTGTGATGCTACTTAGAAGATGTAGTGATAGAGATCTTTGTGCAGAGTGACATTCAAATGCTTAACAATAAGGTATTTTCCTCCTCAAAGCATACAGCTTAAGTCCAAGCCATGTTATTTTCTCATTCTTTATATGTTGTGTGATGCAGGACAGAGAAGCTTATGTATGCCACAAGTGCACTCACCAATGTCAGGCAGCCCTGCTCACTTCCTTCACTACCSCTTCCCTTGATATACAGCATATGTCTCACTGTGGCACTAAGCACATGAAAACTAAGGGGAAATAGGCTATTATTTTAGGAGGTGCAGGACCAAGCACCTGGAACCGTGAAATACTTGGAAAGAACTTCTGTAAATGTTTTAAGCTGTAATATATTAAACAATTAAGAAGTGTTGGTATTTCTGTGCTTGAGGGCATTTAAAACAGGGAAGTCCCCTTTAAAGGCACCAGAGTGCAATGTGTATAGTCATGCTCTTTAAAAGAAAAACTACCTCTTTTTTTTTCCCCCCTTTCAGCAAAAAGTCCATGTTTCAGCTGACTTGCTCTTTCAGCAGAGGAAA
>NW_028186579.1:2694672-2701912 GCF_003343005.1 Rhea americana
AGAGAGAGAGAGAGAAAGAAAGAAAAGAAAGGAAGAAAGGTCAGAAGAATAAAACTGGTTACCTTGAAAGCGCTACCGAAGTAATTTAGAAAATAGTTTTGATAATGCATTACTTGTGTACCTAGGATTGTCAGCACTACAGGTTACTACAAGTTAATCGGTAAATTGCTGATACTGGCTACAACCAACCCTTAAGAAATCCAACATGCCTTACGTCTTAGCTTCTATTTTCCTGAGAGCAATAAATCAGTGTCCCTGCAAAATCAAATTAGCATGAAAGAATAAGAACTTAATACTGACAATYCTTAGCTGAGCAAACATTCAACATTAGAGTGTAGTTAATGAATGCTTAGCTACCTCTTTGAAAGCTCTTTTTAGTGTGTTTAAAGTACGTGAGAATGCAATATAAGTTCTTTTAGATAGGCAGACAAGCAGAGAGACATACAAACACAGACATGTAGTATACACATACACATATACATACACATTTATTCTAAACAGACAAGTTCTAGGAAATTTTACAAAAGAAACAAGAAAAAAAATTACCTACTGGTTTCTACAACGCCAATAAATGCMCAGATTCTCTGGAAAAAAACTTAGAGCAGTCTGTTACAATATTTTGAAAGAATGTTTTAACAATCATTTTCACCAAAATATTTTCTGACAAAAAATAACGATTTAATACTGGCACTAGTAGAAAATGCCTGTTTCAAGTTGCATGTAAGAAACAAATACAGGAACTGGCAACTTCTGTGCAGTTTTAGCTTCTACCAACTAATTATAGCAGGCTTTTGCTTTAATCATTTATCTCAGGGCAGCCCATCAGATTTACTGGAAAAGAAAAAAAAATGTATTAAAACTTAGTGAGTTACTGGAATCTTCTGGAACTAAAAGCTATACAGATGGTCTGCAACATATTTGTATAGAAGATGCCCAATTGTTGATGGTTTTCCAACTATTATAGTAGCATAGTAAGAAGGCAGATACTGGGCAGTGAGCACTGAGCAACTGTTGTCGCGGAGCCTTCCCCTCTTGGCTGCTTCCCCACTCACCCAACGAGCAGTTTTGGTCTCCCAGAGCGGAGACAAAGGTTGCTTTGGAGAAGCGGGGAAGCCTCAGAACACCATGTAGATTTAGGGCTGGATAGAAGGTATTGTGCGGAGGCCATGCCCATTACTCATCCGCTGGCAACGGGCTCTCTTCCTTTTGTCTGGAAAGACGGTAAACTTTCAATGCCATCTGAAAACAGAAGGCCTTTCACGGAGTGCAAGAACTCTGCCATCTCAATCATGTGAAAATATTGTAAACACTTTCCCAGCCCCCATTCAGCTGTCCAAAAAGCCGAGCTGGAAAACACCAAACAAAACAGGAAGGAAAGAAAAGGGTGTGTGCGCGCACCTCATTTTAATTCATATTTTAACACCAMATAGGAGTTTTACTTGGAGTTTTCTTTTTTCCCTTAACATTAGTGAACAGTGTTAAGCAGCTGTTATGGAGGAAAGGCCTATATTTTTTTTTTTTTWARAAAAAGCCTATTTTATGATCTATTTTGAGAAAAAAATCCATGCCCAGCAGTTTCTCTCCAGCGGAGCTTCTCTTATATTTTGTTAAAGCTTTTGCAAGAGTAGWTTTCAAATGTGCTATAGGAATTCGTATTGTCTTTCAGTGCTCAGACGAACTTTTTACAGGAGAGGCCTCCCTCCAAACATTTAAACAACACAAATGCTGTATTCCTGATGCCTGTTAACCTACAGAGGATCAGACAGAATGGCAGCATGGGAAGTGGCTCATAGGGCAGAGTACGTTCACAGAAAAATGGTGCGTGTGTGTGTGTGTGTGCATATATTTTTACGTATCTATCAGATAAACAAAATATACAAAAGCATGTGTTTCAGTTTGCACAAAATTGTTAAACTGCACGTTTTGCCTGAGGATGCCTGCTGTATAGGTTGTGCTGGTGCAGTATACCACTAACTCTGGACAATTACTCAGTTTCAGTCAATTACTCAACTCAGTTATGTAACTGTGATGTGGCTCCTTACTGAAAAAAAGACAGGCTCATTCTCCTGAAGTCATTGAGTACTTGAGATTTCACAGTAACTTTGAAACACAGTAACTCATTAGCACGCAGCTTATTCTGTATTTAAAGTATGAGAATCTCATTGCAAGTTCGTCAGCTTAACACTGGAGAAAGGCAAATAGCTATGCTGAAAGTAACTAGGAAATACATTTTGTTTCCTTGTATAGAAATCTTGCTCTAAAACAACACTTCAGGCCCACATTTTGATCACAAGTCAGTTCTGAAAACAGAGCAGGAGCAGGTATCCCTAGTGAGCCTGGAAGCATTCCTTCTCCCTTAGAGATAAATCCTCTGTTCCTGAGCTAGAAAAAGTCCAGCTGCCACTGGTGACTTCTAGAAGGATGTACTGCTGCTTGCACTACTGTCTTGGAGAGTAGTTCTTCTGAGTTTTCAACAGTAYTCAATAAACATTGTGCCCTGACAGAAGGTCACCTCTGACGGGCAGTGAGAACTGACTCCTTCAGAAGCACACAGTGCAGAGGCCAGGCTCTTCCACCTGGTTTCGCCTTAACCTGCCGTGGATGCAGACAATCTCCTAACCAAGAAGGAGAACTGATTATTAAAGCACATTGTACAGAGATACCGGTTTTTAGACCAGCTTTGCTGTCCAGATGAAGACCAAATGTGAAAAGACACAAATGCAAGTAATGCGTGAACCCGCATACATTCAAGCACTCTTGGTGCTCAATTTTCCACAAGGAACACAAAGATGGGCTGTGCTTTGCCATCCTTAAAAGGCATTTGCCTACAAGAGTCCGTGTGTACAAGGAGCGGGTAGATCTGGGAGCTCACAGTCCTCTGGGATGTTTCTCAGACTGCTCATTAAGATGAAGTTGATTTGTCTATTTCTGGCATCTTTGGACTTTCTGCTCTGCTCCTTATAAAAGGAAAAACCTATGCCTTTCCCCATACTCCTCTACGCACTCCCTTACACCAGTGAAATCGGCAACTATGCAGTAAATTAACATTCATGTTCCCTATTTAAGTAGAATTTGGGGACTATAATGCACAAGAATGCATAAGGAGTTATTACCCAGTAAGTGCTGGATGTGGCACACTGGGAGGGCAGGTTCCCCTCACCATCTCCCAGTATAGCCACTATGCATTAGTATGGCCTAATAAAAAGTTTCGWAAGTCCAACACTTGAATTTCATAACTAAAAGAAAGAATGCATATTAGTAAACTTGTAAAGTCACTTCGCCTTCTACACACACAGTGAGAATAGGCGATAATAGGCTAAAGAATGAGGAAAAGTATTTGCCAATGACTGAAACAGGGGTTGATAAACTGACTGATGCTTTACATTTAAAGTGCATTCCTTGAGACTGCCTTGCACATGCTATCTCAATGCTCCCCTCCCCCCCATTTTATAAAAAGAAGCTGCAATAAATTAGAATTTTATGAGACTCCAAATAAAAACCTTCACTAAAATTGAAAACAAGGCATGGCTGTGTAAGCATATGGAAGTTTTATGAGAGGAGAGGAAAAAAATGATCCCAGAGCAATAAAAAATCTGTCCCACTCTTTCTTGGTCTTTACAAATCACGAGTTACAGAAGACAGATGAAATAGTGGTACATCTTCCAGAAAAGAGGTATTATAATTTTCTTACTCATTCCCCTGATGCAAGGCAGCCTAATAAGAACTAGTCTTAAGATTCATTTTCTGACTTTATAAACTATTTTAAAATTATATATGGATGGAAATTAGATACCTTTCTGCTTTGATATTTAGTTCAAGGGTAACCRAGCAGTAGTGGCTTCCTGGGCTTTCATATAGTTTTCTTTGGAATTGAACACTGGACCTTCTGAATTCTGTTATTAGCTTTTTAAATGTTTTATGGGTTAAAGGCAGTTTAACTTAATTTATGTCTTCATCTTTGTTCCAAACTTCCAAGTGATTAATTTTGATCACTRTACATACATTTTTACTTCAATTTTTTCATCTTTTCTCCCCTTCTGGTCACATCTCCAGGATGGTGTGAGTAACAGATTTTGCTTACCTAAATGATAGAGTGGCTGTTAAAAGTTGTTTTGCTTTGTTTTTAAATACAATGCACTACATTCCAGACATTTCTCCTAAATACAGTGGTTTGGAACTCTAGCTATGAAATTTGGGTCTGGCTCTAAATTGCTGCAAAATATTTAGAGAGAGCTTTTAGATTTTTCCTCTCTAAGATAGCCCAGACAGATTTTTAAGTGATTTCAAAGTATGTGCAATGGATGGTAAAGATTGCTCTCTATGCCCTATCCCTCAAATGCCAATGGCAAATATATTCKGAAAAGAGGGTGAGAAAACAAAGGTGAAGATGACTCATTTCAGAGTGGGGAAGTATACTAATAGAAGAGAAATCCTTATGGTCTAGGCAGGCTTTGCTCCTACAGAGAGGTTGCTACAAAAGCGCGACGCTCGTAAGATTCACTCAGACTTGGAAGCAAGAACAGACATAAACAACATATAAAGAGCAATATCTAAAGGGGGGTGGGGTTTTGCATTTTCCCTTAGATATAATCTTGCTGAAACTCAGGAGAGACCCCAGAGATAGCTATGACTTAATCAAGCACCACGGAAATGCTGTTACTCCAAAGAAAAAAATCAGTCAATATTGTGARCAACACACAGCTCATTAAAAGCACTCAGCAGCATGCTGCTTCTGGAATTCGAAAAGAATGAATCTTCTTCGGCCCTCTAGCACAAGATTGTACAGTGAAGAGAAAAGAGATCTTCCAGACCTTGAACAGCACAGGGCCTTTCTCTTTTACTATAATTCTGAATGTCTCTTAATTTCTTTTTTCTTTCTGTTTTGGCCCTAAGCTCAGTTCCCTCTGTACAGTCCCTGACTTAGTCAAAAGAGGAAAGTGAGACCAGTACCATGTAGGAGATTCTCCTCAGACATCTATAGAAATGGGTGCACATCACAGTTTTCATCTGTTCCCAGATACTGAATACCCGGAAGATACTCATAATTATTCAAAGATGGGCCATCTGAAAATACCCAACTATTGAACAAACATGAACTCTTACACTTCTCGAAAACCACATGGAATGAATTTGTGTAATAGTAACTTGCTAAACTATCTAAGAATAAACTTTAATGTTAGGGATGTGATAACAGGCATAAAACTTTCATTTTCCATTCATTCATATCTGTAACATAGTCCGACTTTTTTTTTGGTTCTGCAATCCATTAATAATCCCTATGGTTTCACCCTAATTATTCAGTCAAAGAATATAYTCACATCTAAATACTATCACAATTAAGAGCACAACAGGAAAAGTCAAGTAGTCCTGTAGGTCTCTTAAGGTCTTCTGCTATGTTCTGGCTCAGAAACCCAAGCAAAGGTAGGACTCCTTCTAAAGCAAGGTACTAAACCAGGCTTTCCACCTTCTCTGAAGTATTTTCTAACAACCATATTAGGTGGCTTTGAATCCCACTCTGAAGTACAGAGTCCTGTTCCTATAACGTTGAAGGAGCACAGGCACCTAATTCAGGTCTCAGGATTCTCTGAAAAGGGAGATGGCTGGAAGTCTAGCGTTGTGGATCTAGCCCACAAGTCCCCAAGGCAAATCTTGAAATCTTGCTTTTTATGCAGTTTATTTTGCCTGTTGMCCTGAACATCTCTGTATTTCTTTTSTCTGTTTGGGAGATGTACAACAAGTCTAAACACAGCTGTCAAGTTCTAAAATCACCATCAAAGCTCAGTAAAAGCTCAGGGAAAACCAATATGCTTTGTTAAGCAGCACTGCCTCAGATCTTAAAGGGTTATACAATGAAAGTAATACCCCTTTGAGATCTGTGTATGGCAAGCATTACCTAACATCCTTAGTCAGAACCCCACTGTTTATGAGGTGATGAGAAAAGAATACAGCTCCCTCTTGGCAGTAGGACATCGCCACTGCCCTGCAGGAAATTTTTTTGTTATATTTCAGATATATTGAATCTTCTAGACATTAGAAAAGCAAAACATTCACTGTGCACTCTGGTGCCATCACCTTTCATGGTCAGTTCATAGGTTCACCAAGGTCACAGAAAAACTCTTTTACATCATAAGTCTTACCTTTAGTCTGTTTTATTCCRCCACAGGAACCCAAAATATTTAAACAGATTTATCAAACCAGAAATGGAAATATTTATGTTTGGAACATTGGTATTTCTAAACATTTCTTATTTCTTTCCTTTCCTACTGATACCAGTCATTGAGCCCTGTGAAATGTTTTAAAAGTTACTTCTCAGAAAAAAATCTCCCTCCTGCTTCTTATGTATAGTTAAGGCTTTCTACAGCACTACTGGTACTACTACTAATATATTTACATATATTTTCTTTTATATATGAATTTTTCTTATACATCTCAGTATATTTTATATCTCTGTATATTTTTAAGATCAGAGTGAATCTTTATGATGATCTGGTTTGACCATCTATATAATACAGACCGCTAAATTCACCACCTTGTCAGTGCACTGATCCCAGTATACTTTTTTAAACTACAGTATAGATGTAGACAGATACCCAAAAAACTGTAGTTGGAAAATTCACTTCTTTTATTGGTCAAACAGTCAGGGAGGAATTGTGATATTGTCCCCAGGTTAGAGGTGACATAAGACACCTACAGCAGCTGTTTTACTGGACAAGTTTGGTCCTTTCACCTCCAGACCCTCCAAGTTCTTCTAGGAAGAATCCTAAGCCACTGTACGTGATATAAGGAATATGAGATGGATGGAGGCAACAGGGTCAGGCAAAAAAGCATGTGTTGAAATGCACACTGCATGGGTATAGCACAAAAAATTTTTTCATCCAAAACATGGGATGAGTTGCCACACTTTTGGCCTTAGAGGCACCCCAAGTGAGCAAATGAGCCTCAAATCCAACATTTGCTCATGTGCAGCAGGATGGATGATGGAGCTAGAAATGTCTGGGGTAATACAGACATTCCTCAGCCAAGTAAGACTCTGCTCTTGTATCGCAATCATGTATTTTGACTTCTGCTGACGTTCCATTTTAGCTGACACTTTGCTTATTACCTGATAACAGGGTGTGTCYCTGTTCCACACTGCAAGTGTGAGCAAGGATCGGGGAATAGTCTAAACKCCCAGAAACGGGAATGATTTGCAGGGATAATGGAATATCATCCTCATTTCAGATTATTAAAAAAAAAAAAA
>NW_028186579.1:2701924-2752383 GCF_003343005.1 Rhea americana
CAAAGACAAAATGAGACTAAGAAGAACAAGTTTTCTCCTGTAGAGAATCTAAAAATGAAAGAGCATAAGCTCTCTCCTCCTGCCAGATTGCTCACCAGGAGATAAAGACAATAATCCGGCAGGCACAGAATGTTATTTAGCAACAAAGAAATTGAGACTACAGCCTGCCATTTTCCCTCTGAATATTTCTTGCCATTTTTCTCAGAAACCCTCTTCAACATGAGCGGGATCAGCTCACCAAGCAAAACCACCTGGTCTGTTCCTATGCTGCATGGTCTGTGAAAGACGCAGGAGACTGGATGTGATAATAGGAAATAAAGACACATTTGAGGCATTCAGCAAGTAAAGGAAGCTTAATGCTCCTCTGCTGGGAACAGGGGATTCCTCAAAAAAGGAAAGGGGAGAAAAGGGAGAAGGCATTTTAGGCAAAGGCAGGAAAACATTAAGAGTTTTAACTGATCTACTATCAAACAAAGTGGGGGAAGAAGAGGAAAGGATCACTTTTCTTTTGGTAYAAAATAACTATTGTATGGCATCAAACTCTGCCCTACATGAGCATCCCAGGCCACCAGCCAGCTAAACGTGTGATTCAGGTATTCCAGAAATACACACTCTTCCCTCGAAATGATTCTTTTCTAATCTAAAGATCCCTCTCCCTTCCGTTGTGAAACCCACTCTGCCTGCCAGCAAGGTACTGTGTGACTGTGGGCTCCCTGGGACTGTTTCCCCACCCGTGACATCCTACTACGAGCAACTTATCTTCGCAAAGTGCCTGGAGGTCCACAGAGGAAAAAAAAGAAAACACACATACCACCCTTACCTCCTCCTGCTAGTGCTTGGCTAGGCTTGTAATTCTCTACCTGGCTTTTGCTGTTGTACCCAATTCAAGCCCAAGCAAATTCCAATCCACACCTCTTCCTGAGGCTCCCGTGTATTTAAACAGGTGGGACCAGAATTCCTGTGCTTCCTGAAGGGCTGTTGCGGCTGAAYGAGCTTCTAATGCAATTCTGCTACAGGTATCAATTAAGACTAGGCAATGGGGAATTTCAGGCTGCAGAGGGACAGGGGCAACWTAGCAGCCATTTCTAGAACGCAGGCGCAGGCAATGTCAAAAGCAGCATTCAACTTCTCTGTAACTTTCTTAATTCAAGAGACCCTTGAGCCAAAAGACCATTAGTTGGAGTCATTGCATAAGCCTAATAACAGTCTTTTTCTTTCTTTTTTTTTTATTTAAGGCTGTCCCACCATTCTATTATCTGTCATTAATTTTCCATATGTTTCCCTCACCACTGCTCTTAGGCTGGGTTCAGTTTACAGAGCTGGATCAGATTTCTTTACAAGCCAGGACATTTGCTGGCTTGCTTACTAGCTTGAGGCCAGTTATGTTTGAGTGAGGCCCAAGCAAAACAAGTGAGATTTGGTGACTTTCCAGTGAGTAGGCACCAAATCTACATGATCTGAGGTTGTTGTTTTTTAAAAGTTTAAAATTCTTAAAGCAATAGTTCTTTAATTAT
Organism: Rhea americana; assembly: GCF_003343005.1. Taxonomy (NCBI): domain Eukaryota; kingdom Metazoa; phylum Chordata; class Aves; order Rheiformes; family Rheidae; genus Rhea; species Rhea americana. Next base: position 2,703,439 of record NW_028186579.1, read on the forward strand.
TTCAGATTGTTTTTTAAAAATAACTGCTGGTTGATACTTGCTCACATATTGCAGCATCTCCCTGCTTACTTTAAAGCAGAGCTTTTTGTTCTGTTTTCTTTACATTTACCATAATGCAACAGTTTCTTGGTTATATATTTTTATGAGTCACAGATGGGCAAATGTACTGGTAATTTTGGTAGGAAGAAAATGATGAGAACAAGATCAATGAACCATTATGTTTCCAGTATTTATACTAGTTAATAAAATCAAACATTTGCATCTCTTTCTCTTAAAAGCATTCAGATTTAATGTGAAACCCTCCTCTAATTCAAATCTGACTTCTAAAAACATTTCTTACACTGCCACAATCAGTAAGTCAATAAAAATAATTAAAAGGGAAGTGGTCTTCCAATCGAGCCTTAAAAATTAAATACTGCCTTGTCTGAATATTAGCAATCCTCTAACTATGTCCTGCATTATTTTCTTCCTTTYTTCTGTTTTTCASTTTGTACATCTTAGCTCAGTACATCTGAAATACRTTTTAAATGCTTTGGGACAAGGATACTGTAAACTGGAAAGAATATTCAGGGGTCTTATGCTAAAGTAGAATTTCAAAAGTAATTGGACACTGAAGCACCTCCAGACCTTTCAAAATCTCCCATCAAATACTCCTCACTGTGTACGCACAAAAACTAAGTTTGCAGAAACACAGAACAGCCCAGAGAYGACACACAGTGAAAATACCAGTATTGTTTACTGCATTTCAGGTTTAGGCCAACAGCTATACTGTGGGGTTGCACACTAGTAAGCAGTAGCTTGAAACTATCTTGAATGAGAAAGGATTCCCACAAAACTATACATTTCATTTGTTCTTATCTGTTCCAAAGAGGTTCCTCTGATTCTGCTTCATAAATTTAAGCATTGTATTATAGATATTGTAACAGATGGGATGTGAAAGTTATGTGAATGCTGAATATAAAGATCATGTTACCCATTTTTTTTGTTATTATTCTTATTTAATAATCAAGGTAAGTAAGAACAAGACCCTGTATAGCTACGGATTTACACAAATACAGATAATTATTTTGGTCTTTGGACACAAGCAGGATTTAGGCATCACACCACTGAAAATTTCAGCTCCAGACTCTTAGTGTCTGCTTGCGTGCCAGAATCCTGAGCTTTGGGAACCAAACAGCTTAGACACCCGAAACAGAGGGCTTAGTAGGAACCACCTAAACTAGCTACTAGGCAATGCTGAGTGTATTAGAACTATCTTAAACCTCCCTGGAATTTAGTTGCCTATCTCAAGTCAGGAATCTCCACCCTCCTCCCTAGTTACCCAAAACTCCTCCACCAAATCAGTAAGAGAATTAGGTGCTATCGCTGCCAAGCCTCTTTTATGCAATAGTGCTACARCTGGAGCACTCCCACTCTGACTGTGGGAGATCCTTGTTCAACTCCCTGAAGGCATGAAGGGATCTGAACCTGTATTTTCCACACCTGTGCTAAAAACTATCAGGCTATAGGTTATCCTGGTCTGGAAAGTTTCCCCTCTTTCCTTATAAAATTGTTTCCTTTTGGCATACTGAGGAAGTGAACCTAAGAAAATGAACCTAAYCTAAACTGACCGCCAAATCAGCTCTTCTTTTTCATTTTTTTTTTCTTCGAGTTTAATCTTTTTAGGTGACAATTCATTGGCTAGCTGAGGTTCTTTACAAAATAACAGTAAATAGTTCCTTAAATACTGCACCATTACCATGTCCCAAATTGCACATGTACTTCCCCACAAAACAAATGAGAGTTTGATAATGGAAGAGTTAAGTAAATAGTCCAATGTTGAGAATAGAAAGCAACAAGGATAGCCAACYCACTCAGGCCCTGGGAGGATTCTGCAGAAGCCAACAGCACTACCCACCACACTATATACGTTTTATAATTTATGACATGGGGAGGAAGGGAAAAGGATAGGAAGAAGGAGAAGAGTGGGGAAGAAGACAGAAAGAGCTGATGACAAAAGTAAACTGATCAGATAGGAAAAGGCAGATTTGCAAGTCACTGCCAAAAATGTAGCTGTTAGGTCATTATACCATGTAGTATGGATGGAGAGTGTAAAGAGGGAAGAGGAGGGCCCACACACAGAAATCCCCGAGAGCACGACAGAGACCAGAACTACTAGGGATCTACCAAATAACCACTAACAACCAATAAAAGTGGAGCTGAAAGAGAAAACGGAAAATTAGGGAGGAAAGCTGGGAAAGAACAGTCATTAAAAAAAAAAACAAGATGGGGCAAGATTTCAAGGAGTCAGTGGGGTGAACAGCATTAAGAGCAAGAGACAGGTAAAGAAAGATGAGGATAGAGAACAAACTTGTGATTAGATCAGGAAAATCTCAGTAGGGGATTAACTACACACTATGGGTTTCTGTACTTAGATACAAAAAGCTTTACAAACCAGAYTGTTGGCAAAACTTCACGAGTCCCACAATGAAATAATTCAAATAAAAGCTGTTCACTGAAGTTATTTTTGGTGGGCATTTTTGGATCAGAGCTTAGAACTGTTGCGCACAGTGTAATATACGCCAAAAGTCCTGCCACTGCACCCTGCCATACTTGGAAATGTGTTCAAAAACTGGAGTAGAGAAATGATATCGACTTTGCACTTGAAGGACGAGCCAGTGTTATATGTTTCAGCTGGAGGTCAGGGTGCTGGTCTTGAGCCATTTCTCCTGGAGGCAGGGGCCCTTTTGGTTGAGCTTAATCAGGGAGAAGTTTGTCCTGTGGCATACCTTGCAGCAGGCAAGAGGCTTGTCTGAATTATGTTAACTCTACACTCAAAAGATATCTGGAAAGGAAGATTTACAGATCTACATAGATTCTACAGTACCTGGGGTGTAGAAGTATACAAAAAGTTGTATCRTGCAGTGACCTTCCTATCAGATGAAATGAGGTGCTGGTAACAATTATAATTTCACAGCTGAAATGGGCTGGCAAACCAGATGGTGAAGCATTTAGACACAGCAGAAAAATATCATTCCATTCAGGTATAACATTTTTATTTTCTTACGATGGTATTCCTCAGAAGACTCTGCAGAAAAACAGGATGCTTTTTTTAATGTTCCCTCACCACAGGATTTTACCTCTAAAAACTGTTGTTGCAAATCGGAGACAAACAGAAAACTGTTCACACAAAACAAGTAGACTCAAACCTCTTTTCTAAAGCAAGAAGTGTGAACCAGAAATTTCAGAGGAAGAGAGAGAAGGCACCTTTGATTAAAGACATTTGGGCCCAGAACCCATCACTGCTTGTCTGGAAAGTTTGTAGATACCTAACTAAATTCAAACTTCTACAAACCCAAGCACTAGGCATGTGGCTTAAACATGCAGCTAAAGCAACCTTGAAGCAACAAACAATAGTCACCATCAACCCACCAGGGACCATCACCTCCTGGGAAGAGAAAAGAAGAGTGCTTATCCAATTTGTATACTGTTCTCCTAGCAAAATCATACTCACAGTATAATGCAGCTTTTCTCTTGCAGTAGAACAGTGCCAGCAACTTTTTCCTCAAGAATGTCTCCTTCCTTCAGCACAACAGCTCCTGATGACTCAGAACAGGGCAATTTGCCTTCCTTTTCTCCAAAGGTTACTTTTTCCTCGACACTGGACAATGCAGGTTGACCTTATTTGCTGTCATGCAAATACAGCCTCCAGACAATAACTTCCCAAATCAGGCTTTTACTGAAAAATAAAGTAAAACAATCTGAGACCTTCAAAAAAAAAAATCTTGATGCATATCTTTTTTTCAGCAGCTTAGGGCTATAGAGCACATAACTTGGCCATCAAAGTGTTAACTAGCATATGTGTGAGGGCTGAGACTTTTTTTTTTTTTTTTTTTTTTTTGAACTGTTGTATTTCTGTCATCTGAAAGTTAAACACTGGGTTAGAGAAATACAAATGGTGGCTTCATCCTCAGAATGACAGCAGAAAGAAAAATATTTGCACTTTTTTCCCTCTAAGTAGAGGATTGGAAAGGAGCAGCTCTCTGAAGACATTCCTTTATTCTTTTGAAAGCAGGAGTTCCGCTGCTGAGACTGTCTCCAGCCATACGTTACTAATACCCCAGCTTCTCATGTCCGTAGGCCACGCTGCAAATACTGTTTTCCCAGAAATCACAATGTTCTTTGGCTTTATTTTGTGGACACCAGACCCCCTCCATGCCAGACCCCTGCAAAAGCACCAGCAACTTCTGTTTAGCTGGCCCTCGGGAGCTAAACCGTGAAGCTGCTGGAGCCAGGACTTGGGCAGAGCTCACCTAGCCAAAGTCTTTCTCTAGCTATACTCRTGCAGTTGAGTTACACCCTCCACTACCCTCAATATTATTCTGTGCTACAGAAAAAAATGAAAAGCCTATTGATCTTTTTAATTCAATATCTGCATCTGAGATTTCTGGGGTGAAATTATGACTTCCGAAAAACCAACACCGAGCCTGTGTTCAGACAAACTGTGTTTCATCTGACACTGCTTCACACTTTTTTTTTTAATATATAGATAAACACCTATAAAAATAACCACATTGCTCTCTCTAATCTTTTTCCTTGAAGTGCCCCTTTCCTGCAATACCCATTTAAAACCTTAGCTGCAGTGATTAGTGCTGCGCTGAGGCTGTGCTGATCAATATCACTGTGCTCGTGCTCCTTCTTGGCTGTCTCCAACTCTTGCCTCTTTGTTTTATGTTTAGACTGTGAGCTCGTTAGTGCAGAGATTGTTTTTGTGTTCTCAGTTTGGACAGGAGCAAGCACCATCAACCTAAGCACTAAGCTAATATAAATTATCAAGAAGGAAGACAGCTTTGCTTGGTTTAAGAATAACTACTCTCTTCCTGACGTTTCAGATTTTGCTGTGCAGAGATAGGCAGAATATTATTTGCACAAGAGACATAAGACACCCATAAGACCCAATTCGAATCTGCAGCATTCAAGACTAGAAAYGATTTTGAATGCTTTGACCTCTCACTAAAACTTGAGATGTCTTCTTAAAAATGAGCTCCCTTAGGTCCTTTTGGCAGAATACACATCATAAATGTCACTTCCAGATAAAACTTTTCAGTTTCTCCTGCCTGGATTCAGAGGAAAATATATTTATTTTGAAAGCTCCAGGGGTCCCCAGACTCAGGGCCAGATTCTGTTCTCACTGGCAGGTCTGTGAAACTAGAGCAAGTCCACTGACCAAACCGAGCTTCAGGAAGGTAAATCCACAGTGAGGAAAACCACTATTTAATACTTTTACTTTTTTATATTTTCTCTTCCCTATACAAACTTAAAAAAATCCCACCTAGTAGTATATTGCACTTGGTGCATAGCTAAAGCTGAAGTGCACATCAACCCACCAAAGAGCACAGAGCCCCACGAGAACACCTCACCCATGCTGTTCAGGGGTCCCTTGCACTACTCTGTAGCTGTGCACAGAAATGATAGAGCAGCTCAGATATTGTGGCTGTCTTATTTGATGTAGTTGCCAAAGATAGACATTCTGCTACCCCACTTATTTTCATAYTGTAGAAATAAGAGTTACTGTGGTAAAAATTTCCATTAAGCAAGCGATTCCTAGCCTGAGCCCTCAGAGATTTTTCAGTTCTTGCTAGCAGGGCCTGTTGCAGCTGACCTTAATGCAGTTTACACAGACAGGCTGATTGGCTCCCACACTGGAACCAGCCAGCTAGTTTGCACAAGTCTCTCATTCTAAAATATGTGTAATTTATTTGAGCTGATAGAGAGGATAAGAATCAACTGTCTGTTTCCCAGTTAATAAAAAACATACAATGAGAGCTGAGCCCTGCCAGCATATCTTGTTTACCCAAAAATGTTTGGCATTAAATGTGAAATCGGAAATGAACTCATTATCTGATTATTTTCATTCTGAAGAATTAACTGCTTTAGGGGAAAGGCTTGTCTTAAACAGTCCCCTTGTAGAGATGACTAATTGCAAATATATATCTCTGAAGAATACAGCAAATTCTTGTGACTCTCAGGGTAGGATGTAACACTATCAGTTGGGACAAGMACATCAGGAGTATCCTCTCACATGACTTGTTTCAAAATAGAAGAAAATCCATTTAAGCTAGCAGCATTATGCTCATATAGGTGAGAAGAGAGGAGTTTCAAAACAAGCCACATTCTGCAACTCTTATCCAGGCAATGTGGATAAGTGCTTAAAATGTATTTATATTAGATTTTCCCTTTCTCTTCCTAAAAAAATGTTATATAGCAACACGAATATTTATAAGTTTTTTTATACTTTCATTAAAAAACGATCTTCTCAGTGGTATAAATTGGAAGAGCTCATTGAAAATAAAGACAATTAGTAATTGAAGTAATTGAAAATAAARACATAATTTCAGACATTGAAGTAGATACTCATCTAGAGGGAATAACTTTTTAGGAAGTTCTATTCTAGCTCCAAACTCAAGTCACTCTGGATTAAGAGAGAAGTGCATTCAAGATAGCCCATGGGGCTGCATCCTTTTGTTTTGTTTCTTGCTGTTCTTTGCTCCATTCTCATCTGTTTGATCTCAGTTTTCAGCGTTTTCTATTTAGCCCTCTCTGTAGCTAGCTCCACAGCTGCTGCTCCTTCTAGGGTTGCTGAGTGCCTCTTCTGTACTCAAAATACTGCTTTATGTTCCTATACTGTGGGGACAGGACTGAGTTTTGAAAAGGGCACCATGTGGCCCTCCACTGTGTGTCAGCACTGCGCAGCTCCTCCACTGAACATTGGGCTGTGTTCCTTTCTCCTCTTACTGAAATATCCCCATCCTCATGTACCCTATAAAAACAACTACAATATCATAGCATGCATGATAAACTTCCCCTTTCCCTTAACTACATTTTTTTTTTTTTTTTTTTTTTTTTTATTTGTTAGGTAGACGGTTTGGAAAAGCCCCTCCTGCTAAGAACTGGACATTAAGAACAGTAATTGCATTCTTTCCTGAATCATGGTTTTTTTTTTTTTGCTGGCCCAGCAATCCAAAGGCAAAAACATATTCAGTGGTGTCCAGGAAGGTGGCAGGCCAAACATCACCAGATGACTCTGGGCTGCTCAGCAAGCCAACAAAATGCTTTGTAGGCTTTCTGCAGCCCATGGGCTGTGTGTAGCACAGGCAGGGGCAGCCCAGATTCTTTCCTTCCAACTCAGCCAGTATAGAGMGCAGGGACCCAGTAATTAGCCAGCTGAGTCATTAAATCACTATACCACTAGGTCTCTATCACTGAGGTCAGATCTTGTTCCATTATAAAATAAATGCTGCCAAAGCAGAACAAGTCAGGAATGAAAACTCACTCTTTCTGGGTGGATGTCTTCAGGGCCCTCAAAACCCTGCCACTAGCTTTTCTAATCCCTCCATAGTTTAAGTTCTCTCTTTGTTAGGGTGAAGAGGGAGAAACAAGATCTCCAGTGTCCAAAGCATGACTTTAAGCTTATTGAATAGTTTTAAAGGACAGATCCTGTCCAATGCAATATTTGCTCCATGTAAGCACAGAAGAATGACACAGTATTGCATGGATACAGGTAGGATTTTGGAAAAAAAAATGTATTATTACTATGAAAAAACATGTAATACATCAATTAAAAGCATATTGTGAAAAAAACATGAAAAACTTTAGATTCCTACAAAAGATACACATTCCCAGCCCAGTACTGATGTGATGGTTTCCATATACTTGTGTTTGTTCTCTTTCAAGTAGCAGCGCACTCACGAGTGCTTTCCTCCTCTCCAACAGCTGGTCTAAGGCAGCGAAGGGTCACCAGTACTGTTCTGTTTCCATTCCTGGAGACTCCCTGCTCTGGCAAAATGCCACACTTCCTGAGGAACTTTCTTGCCCCAAAAACTAAAGAAATATGCCCTATTTGAACTACTAAACTTTCATTTCTATCTGATGTTCTGTCAGTATGGGCAGCATTTTAGAGTCTGTTTAGGTGTTTGTTCCTTTTTCTCTGAATCCCTGAAAAATCCCATTTGGACTGAAAGGTACAATTGAGCATGAGCATGAACTTCATGAATTCTTTGGTATGGCAAATATAAGCTTTTAAAACAAAGTATTTGTGGTTTCTTTCCATTAAACTGTAGAAAATAATTAACCAGAAAGTGTAAACAGTCAGCAAACAAGAACACAATAGAATAGGCTGTTTGACTCTCTACTCAGCCCAAAAGAAATAGAAAAGAGCAGGAGTAATAATTTTCTCAGCAGAATTTGTCATAWGCGTTGTTTGCTCATATCTTTCACATCTTGTTCTTTCACAGCCTATTAGACTCTGGAGTTAAAACTGCATTCTTGAACTTCCTTCTGTAATCATGTCACCATAGCTGTGTTTTTATTTCATTGAATATTAAGGTTTTCATTGTTTTTTATTATTATTAATATGTTGTCTGAAATCAATTCTACAAAGTTGAAAGTTGTATCTGCCTCCATGTTACCACAAAAGTACAACAGAGCTGGTTTCCATTCTTGATGTTGCTGTTACTGACACCTTTCAACACTCACAAATCTGTTRAGGAGTAAGGTAAGAAATAAGGGCAGTCATAAAAACAATGACTGTCACCTGCTAGTTTCTGATCAAAGAAATCAGCTTCTTGCTGATTATACAYGTTTATGCACAGAGAAGAGCAACCTCTTCTTAATATTTCCAAGGGCACAACACAAGTYACAACTGACTCATTAGCTACAGTTTCTGCTTTTAAAATGTATTTCTCTTAAATTCATTTGCTTTAACCTAATTTTGGCTTGAGAGATACCATTATTCTGACCCGGTTCCAGTCACCTACGAAGAACACGAAGCTGAAGACCTAGTGTGACATCAAAGTTAACTAAAGACTCCTAGTAAACTTTAGCCCTCAGCAAGCTAGCTCACTTATTTCTACCACACAGTACAGTGTCACGTAGACATGTGTAGAGTTAGATGACTAATTGTCCTTGTCTAGCTTTATACTTCTGCAGCCCAATGGGTGGGGACATAAACAGCAGGTGGAGGGCACTATGGTCTTCCTGAAGAATAACTAATTGATTAGTCTTACAGCAGATACCATAAAAGACACAAGTCAGCTACAGAGCCAGCCACAGTCATTAGGGAATCACTCATTCATAGTTTTAGCCATTACTCAAAAATCTAGGTCGGAGTCCTGAAAGAAACTATTGTAATCTGAAGMGCCTACATCATTTGTAAATTTTCACCTGTAAGTTTTGTGCGTCGTTGAAATGGCACAGTTTGCCCTAAATGACAAGCTACCTTTCAGCCAAGGGTTCCTCTTACCACCTCTCAAACTTGAACTGGATTAAACAAGAAGGAAAGCCTGAAATGGGAAGTTCCTTGGAAAAGGAGCTTTCTCACAACATGATGACATGGAAGGATGAAAATGCCTGTGTGCTGAACGAGGTGGGAAGAACCCTTCCAGTCTGCTGCCTCCTATCCTTCTAGAGCAATTAACTAAGGAAAATGTGTTTTGAAACCAGTTAAACATACCATTAGGCTCACTTCGCTAAATGGTTTATTGAAATTTTGTTGAAATTTTCCTCTTCTTTTCTAAGGAAAAATGAGAAACAAAGATCACAATTTAATTTTTAAAGGGTACTTAAAAAACTATTCAATCTTCTCCATGAAGGAAACATAGCATGGAGAACTGAACCTGTAGGTACTGGCAGCAGAACTGAACATAGATGAATAAGCTGACATTGCCTAACATAAAGAACTTAACCTAAGGTTTCCTCCTTGCCAATAGGAAGACATAGACTTTTACATGATACGAAACTCCCTCTTCCTTGAACATACAAGGAACTCAGACTCCTAATTTAGAGATCTGACTGAGGTACTTAAGTTAGCTGGTGCAAGTACATTTCATCGTGTTAACAACTTATTTTGCTTAATGCAAGCTGTAGGCATTGAGAAAAGTTAGCAGGACAGTAACTACTGAAATTAAAGAGCTACTTCATCTCTAAATGTGCTAGGTCCTAAATCACAATGTCTCTCTGTGAATGCAGTTTTCCAAAAGCCTGGGACACCAGAAATACAGATACCTATTWCAAAAAAATTTCCCCATGTTTCAGCTTCAGGATCCATCAAAGATGGAGGAATCAGCCTGTCAGTGAGCTGCGGCTCAGGTGCTCGGGACTGGATCACGGTCTCATTTTCAAAGTTCTCTCCCTTCTGCTGTGCAGCAGATACAGAATGCATGGAGTGAGTGTGTGCTCATCTCCAGGCGCACGCCTAGTCAGTATGAACTTGACTATTGGTGTCACAGTCTGATCAAGAGGTTCAATAAGCTGCATATCTGTTACCATTCAGTCCATTTTCAAGGGTTAATGAAGAAGGGTAACAATCGCTAGTCCTCTGCATTTGGGTTCACACTTTATTATTGTGATTAACCCTCTCTGTTAAAGAATGATCTACTCACAACAGAATATGTTGAGCTTTGTTTTCTGTGAGCTTCATTCTTGAATATCATATTTTGTTTTTCTGATAAAAATATGTGCAAGAGTATTGTTTGTTAGCACCTGGCATATTCAGTGGACAAATTCCAAATATACTTGCGTACAGGAGTGCTTTTGTTTGTTGTCCTTTTGGGGTAGGGAGAATTGTATGAATCAGTTTTTCCATCAACAGAAGTTCTCACATCATCTGGAGTAACTTTGTAGGTGTGGGTACACAGGCTGATTTCCATATTGCTGCTATTGTTGTTTAGTTTTTTTGTGATTCTGTACCCATAACTGAATGCTAAATGCCGGGGAGGGGAAGCTATTGAACCAAAGATCAGGCACATACATGATCTATCACAAGATTTTGCAAATTCTACTGAAATACTTGGATTGAAAAGATATTTTTCCCCTCAGGTTGCATGTTGAAGTGTGCCATTGACTTTATTGCACGTAAAATAATTTCTGGTCTTAGTTGGCCAACTTTTTAGGGTCYCATGTTTACTCAGAATATAAGGCAGACTCTTCTGTGACAGCCAAAAATATTATCTTGGAGAAGTAACAAATAAACAGATTCTATTTGTCTTCAGGTTAATTTGGAGGATGAGAATATGTAGCAGAAAACATGTCAAGTTGTATTGCAGGCTCCTGGGAAATTAACCCATTTCCATCTGCAACTCTGGAACTTGAGAACAGCAGCAGAAATGGCCAACTAGCTTCCAGCTGAGTAAGTGCACATTTTATAAGCAGCTTGTTTTAATGAAACATTGTTCTATGCTATATTGAGGGTCCAAGCCCTGTAAGCAGCACAACCACCTTTAGAAAAATTTAAGACTCAAAGAAGCAGACAAATCATATTTGTTATTGTCACAATTGACCATCAATGCCCACAAAAGCACTTCAATTGAAAATCTRTATGTCTTATGCTGAAGGTATCACAAAATGAAGAAAAATACCAAGCGATATTTCAGTCAGACTAAGAGGCCTCTTCATTCCACCTCTTAGGCCATCTCTGAAGATAGTATTAAATAGTAAATTAATTTAATTTAGATTGCTGCTAAGGTGCAARGTTAGAAATGTAAGGAAAAGATGCAATCATATAGTTAGATGAATATTGTTTAAGATGAATATCATTATTTGCTCTGAAGTTTTCAGGGCAGGTAAAGGGCACATAGATTCTTCTCTGAAGAGTTTATAACCCATGTCTGCAGATGATTAAATGACTTACTAGTAACTGGAGGTGCGAGAGAAAAGATCATAGAAACACAGATATTTTTAACTGAGAAAAATGCACATGCAGAGGACAAAAGAATCATTTCTTCGGCCTTTCCATAAGAAACCTAAATGGATGATTTAAAAAAACAAAACACTTAAAATATATTTTGGATTCCAAAATATCTTTTGGAACTATCCACATGCAAGGGAGATTGCAGATATATAAGATATGGACATTGCCCAAAAGTCAAGGACACTTCTGAACACATGTAATGGCTATTCTCATTAGCCCAGATGAGATGAAGCATATCCGAAAAGCTCATAGCAGCAGTCCTATCACAATGGCATCTGTAGTGCACAGATGATAGCTATCATAAGACAAAGTTAAATTTGTGAAAGGCATGTTTTATAAAGCTTGCTGCTGTCAGACCAAACAAGAGCAGGTTCCAGCCCTGGTGGCTGGCTGTGACGACCTGTACACATTTCAAAGCATTGGCTTAGCCCAGTCTTTCAGGAGTCACTTTCCCTGTCCTACCCTCTTGTGCCACAGGACATGCGAGACCCATAGCCTCAAGCCTTTCTGGTCCTGCCAGTCTGAATTCAAAGCTGCAGCAGAGCAATCCGTTTGATGCTCTGCTTCCAAAACACTCTGTTTCTGTCCATTTGTACTTCTGTTTAAATAGCAGAAGGTCTTCTGCAGGCTTTGCATGTACCCCAGTAATTCCTAAGATTTTTAAGCCCATTTGCCTCCTCTTTTTTTTTTCTCTGTCAAACTGCAGAAATAACAATGACAGTCTCATGGGAAGAAACCACATCACAGAATTATATATTACGGAAGGAAGATCAAGTGCTGCCATCCTCACTGTATCATAATGTCTAGTCCTCTGTTGATGCCTCATCATTAGGGATTCCTGCGTTAGATATAGGAAAATAAATAACCACTATTTCCCCTGCAGTGCTTATAGCTTCAATGCTAGAATTGCATGAAGAGTAGTAGATTGTAGCCATCCTACCCCAATCTGCAGTCTCCTGTTGGATTTTATGAACCAAAGTGGGGGGGTTTCCAGCTGATTATTTGGGAAAGAGATGAGAGGGGAAACCCCCAGTATGGCAGGAAGGGGAGTTAGTGAAACAATAGCTGGAACCCTGAGTCATTGCCAAAGCCATGTCCAAACATCAGCATTAGAGAGGGCATACGGTACTGCAGAAACAGCCAGCCTCTGGAGAAGCTGCACTAAAGGAGACCTGAAAAATGTTCAAATTGGAAGAATTAAAAATCCTTTTAATCATTTTGCAAGCATGAGATCAATATCCCCAGGGTGGTTTTAATTTGGTAGCTACATTTTGCCAGACTCTAGTGCTTTTAATTGGATTTTAGCCCATTCTTCCTTCAATTACCTGTCTTCTAGAGTACCTTAAGCAGTATTAATTGACAATTCTCTGCATACCATTCTCTGTTACCATATAGTTAGTATAATAATTTTCTGTTACCATGCAGTAAATTAGGACCATGGAGTGCTTAAAAGTGTTTCTTGATTTAAGACTTATTATCATGCAGGAAGTTTGAAAAATCTGGCAAAGACAAGGAAATAGAGTCAAAGAGCTTTAGGATTTGTTGAAATGCCATAAGATAATGCTCTGTTTGGGGCATACAGCGAGTCTGACTGTGTGTGTAGTATGATCACAAAGCCAGGAGGAAAAAGGGAGAAAAAGCTGAGCTCACTTGTCTACCCAAGGCCAATCTTTCTGGTTTTTAATGCAGCTTTTGCTCTCACTACGTGAATGAAATCATACTTGGAGAGAGCGTGTTCTCTAGGTCAGAGCTGCAGTCACAAGATTGCCTTTTCTCTCTTGCCATAGAAGGTTTTGCATTTCAGGAGCTGGTGAAACAATCTCTGCGTAAGGTAAACAGGACTCAGTTCAGCTGCATATAGTTGATTTACCCAGGATTTTAAGTTAGCACTAAGAACTGAAAAGCACTTTAGGTAAAGGCTCAATTTCAGGGAAAGATATTATTCACCACATTTTCTTTAAGAATGAAAACACCAGCTGAGTCAAACTATTTCAAAGCCAGAATATTTTATGATCAGTTTAATAAATGGAAAAATGTGTAAACCTTCTCCTTCTAGAGCATTATAAAAATGGTATTACATAGGAGATTGATTTCCAGAGCTCCCAGGAGTACATTCTCTTTTCCTGATGCACATGTCTAAGCACCGTTAACACTGTTACCAGGGGGACAATATACATGTCAGAATAAAGTACGTGATCAGAACCTCCTGAATTACAGCTCCCTAATTAGTGTCCCTGTGTCAATTATCCCATCCCACATGTCAAATATTACACAAGGATTATATTTCAAAATAGACAGACTCTCTATTTGAAATATAAAATCCCAAATGGCTGTTTGATGTATATCAGTGTTATTATATCACATTTATCAGGTAAAAGATAAAACAGTTTTCCATATACCTCTACAATTCTAATGCTACTGTGCTTTTGATAGCATTTAATTTAGCAGTGCAGTTACATCCATGTATTTTCACATGAGGGGACATTTACTATGTAAAAAGGGGGGTAAAAAGGGTTTCACATTTTCGGCCAGCTTTTTCCTTTCCAAAATAGTAACAACACTGTAATTCAATACTCGAACTGAACCTCTTTGACCCCTGAATCCAAAACTGACAAAAAGAGGCAAGAAGGGGAGAAAAAAGAAAGGAGAGAAATTTTTACTTCATCACGTTTTCCTCACTTTCACAAAGTAAATAATTTGCATGTGTGCAACTACAATGTAAATGTATTTGACAGTGTTTTGGCTTTCACATAATTCAAACTTCCCCTAATAAACCTAGCTTTCATAATATACATGATTAAGATACAATTTACAAAACAAAATCAGCCTCGATTGATTGTAAGAAGTACATCTATAGGTGAGCAAAGTAATGTTGGGTGGATTCAACAGGGCAGAAGCACCCACCTAAATTAAAGTCTCTGTGTAATCCCTAAACTTAAAGTGCTTGCTTTGCCAGATGAAGATGAAATGGTGAATCAAGATCTAAATTATTTTACATCAAAGACAGCTTTTATATTTCACAATTTGTTATCCTTTAAAGTCTAATATCTGGTTTAACTTGTAAATCTTTAACTGATACTGAAACTTTTCCACATATGTCTCAATTAAAAAATCCTTACAGAAAAATGCCCTAATGAGCAAAATTACTGACTGAAACCTGAACTAAGAATCCTAATCATCTCTTAAGAAAATGCATAGAAAGCAATCTTTATAATTGTAAATATTGGATCAGAAACTCAGTCCTCACCATGATAGTTGTCTATTTCAGATAGAAATGTGCATTATCAAGGTTAATCTGATCAAATTTTGCCATCAAGACAACAACAGGCTACTCTTGAGCAAGCAACAAACAAAAAATTAGTCCCAGAAATAATTACAGAAATCATTTTAAATATCAAAGGGAAGAGGACCATATTTGGCTCAGGAGTGAAATTATTTAAAAAGAAGTCAAAATATAGCAAAYAAAGTCTTTGTTACAAAGAAATATCCCCAGTCCACACCAAGGGCTTCATGTATTTCATTTGTGAGTGCTGTGATGGCAAATGGAGTAAGCTAGAGGTAACTCGTTGAGAAAGAGGCAAATGCTAATAAAATACCAAGTACCTAAACTACAGTGCCCCTTGAAATCTCAGGCTGGCCTTACTCTGTATTTTAGTATTTTGTCTCCAGTTACCTTTTTCTTATTTTTGTCACTTCACATCAACTCCAGTAATAAAAGCTACATATCATTTTCACCCCATACAATCCTTTCAGTGTTGCTTGCATTCACTGATTCATCAGCATATACAACTCCTTAATAAGCCAAAGTCAATCTAATTTCCTCCTCCTCATATTCTCACCCACACAACTCCCTCTTCCATGTATTTCAGCCTTACTTCGAAGTAACTTCCTTGCCTGGCATGCTAAAATCCAGAAACAGTGTCTATCATTATAACTACAGTTCACACCCTGACCAGTCACAGCAGCAGCAGAATTAGACTATAATCTCCTAAACAATGTAGAATCTGTAAATCAACACTAACCAGATCTCTTTAGCATGTAGATCAATGAAGCAGTGTAGGGATATGAAGCTTCAAGTAGCTTTTCTAAGGTGAAGTCAACCTCCGGGTATGAATTTGTTCAGCTTGGATTTTTTTCTCCTCTGGCCTTTGCCCCTCAAAAGCAAGTCTTAAGAAAATAGTCTTTTATTGTATCCTGAAAACAGTAACTTCTGCTTGACAAAAGGGTAAAATAGTTACACACAAACATATGCTTAGAATACAGGCAGGACTAGGCAGGACCATAATAGAGATTAAAAACAATCTACCTTTCAGTACTACCCTGCCTAGCCTTCTTGACAGTAAGGATGCTTGTATTTCTTTACTCTAAAAACAAACAACAGTGGCTTTTCTAATCAAAGGAATAATAACATGTTACCAGCAAAAATTAACAACGCATTAAAACATTTATATAGAGTTGTTGTGCTGATGGAACACAAATTACCCATATCTTACGGAAAAGGTTCACAGAGAGTTAAAGAAATGGGGCCTGATGGAGTAACACAACGTTTCTTGGCACAGGACAGTAATTTCCATAACACAGTGTATGAGGGGTCTCTACTTGCAGCAATGAAGCTCTATCATGCTGACTGATATGTCATCGTGCACAATTTATTTGGGCTAGCCCAGTACCCATGGAAGTTGCTGGCTGCTTTATATTGGAAGTTACTTGAGACTTCACAGGTGTACTGAGAGTTCTCTTCCAGTAATGCAAATGGGCCTAAATATAATCTTCCACAGAAACGTGGGTAAGATCAAATTTTTCTTTCTCTGTCCTAAAGAAAAAGACCAAATTGAAGGCGTATAAAAGGAGTTTTAAAGCAGATTTCTGCTCACTAGTTCTCTGGTTTCTTAGCTTTGATGTCCGCCAGGTTCTTGTTTTCTGTTTTTTGTTCCTTAAGAGCTTGTGAAAATGTCTGGAATTCTTCAGGAATGGGGAAAGGTGTCAGACGCTGATCTGTTGACCACATACACTCAGTATGTGCTTCCCAAGGCTTCCTCTTAGTGATATTTCCGGAGTGGAAATTTAACAAGTATTGTAAACAAAAAATATGTAATCCTAACTCCTCTTTACACTCAGTTTTTCATGCCAGTGTGGACCAGTGTGGAAAGAGAGGGCCTCCAGAGTATCARCTTTAGTAGATGGGGACACACAGAATAGTGTGAAACAGTTGGGAGGTCTGGTTTAAACGCGTAACCTGAAACACTGGAAACTAGAACTCACAGCGGGGCTTAGCAACAAAATCAACAATATAGACAGCTCATGACATGTGATCACCAAAGCAGAAACAAGGTTGCTTAAATATAGCCTCAGTAGGTATTAGAATATTTCTGAGAAGTACACATCAAGCACGAGACAGATGCTACTAATAAGTAGAGCTTTAGCCATTTATTTTTATATTTAAATATCCAGCTATATTTATCTGAAAGACTTAACCACGCCATTCTTGACAGAAAGGTATGCCAGTTACTTACTGCTGTCTAGACAAAAAGATTTAAAACTGCGAAAGATAAAACCTTTGCAAGGGAGCATGGAAAAGTGCTTTAAGAGTCCGTGAGAAGGGCAGTAGCTCTACACTTGAGTCCCTAGAGCTTTCACTTCAAGAGTTTTGTCTGTTGGGTATACTAATTAATTCGTAAACAGTTTCCTAATGCTTGTTCTTGAACCTAAATTGTTTGGGTTTGGCGGGGGGGAGGTTAGTAAGTTATGAAAACTCTAGAAACCTGGAAAAATCAATCAGCATTACAGCTACACACAGGAGTAATGGCTGATGATTACCTGACATTTTTGGAGTTGTGACCATGGTGTGGTGAACCACTTCAAACCAGGACATAAAGATATGAATCATCTACAGTGAGAAAGCTGTCCCACTTCCAAACTTCTTAAAAAAAAAAAAAAAAAAATCCAGACTATCTGGACACTCACCCTAAGTGTTTGGACAGCTTTAAATGATCCTATGATCTCAGTGAAGAAATTGTTCTTGAAATGAGTTACACATTTCACCTCTATTTTTAGCATAACCATAAACCAGACCTGCTAAACAGAGGTTTCCCAATCTCTGCTACAGTAATTTGGTACCATGTGGTACAAAAAGCTGGAAGGAAGCAGAATACAAAAAAGTTACCACAGACTTCAAGGAGCAGAGAGGTATAAAGAGTTTCACAAGCTTCCCTAAATATTCAGAAATATATATATTTTTTGGATGGGGCAAATATTTCTGTACCACTGCTTTCTTTAAGCATTTCATTATCGGCCAAAACAAATGGCAGACTAACAGCAGTGCTCAAGCAACGCTACAGGATATCAGGTCCATATAAAAACAGTGTTTCAGTTTGACACAAAAATGAAATTAATACAGTTCATTCCTTGGCCCCTTGGTCATCCCCTTTGTATTGCACRAAAGATGCCCTGAAGGAATAACTGAAGACAAAGTCCAGCTGGTAAAAAAAATCAGTGCACTGACTTTATGCGCTCATTTTTCCCATTCTGCAGGGAACTATGYTGAGGATCAGATCACAGACACAGTGCACGGTACCAGGGCGCACAGCGCTCTGCAGGTCTCTTACAGCAATGTGCTTCTGAGCCTGCTGTAGACAGAGACAAGAGGAGTAAACAAAAAGGCGGCATTGAGTCAGACACCTTTCCTTTCCCAAAACTTTCCATTGGCCACTGAGCGAAAAYTAGCATTAGTGAATATTCTCCCTTATTCCTGAAGCAGATCGTCTCACTTCAGAAGTTACAGATTTGTTTTATTATACTTGTACTAACCTGAAAAAATGAGCTTAGAATAATTCCAGGCATATGTCAGTTAGCAAAAGACTTTACATGGCAGGAATGTTAAACAAATAACTTCACCAAATCTAGTTCTTACAAATGAGTAAATAATGTTTTTGTTGACTTTAAATTTCTTCTGTGACCGGGACTACAAAACTCAGTAACTTTCCTCATGGAACTATTCAAGATGAGCAGTAGTTGYAAAACCTATTCCTGTCTTTATGTAAAATTGTAGAACGTAGAGCAAGAGGGGACTCTAAAAAGTCATCGGGTTTGTCCTTAAGGCAGAATCAATATTTGTGTCACTTATGACAGATGTTTGTTGTTAATGATGGTGACTTCACCACCTCCCTAGGCTTTGCTATGTTTATGTTTAGAAAGATTTTCTTAATCACTATTCTGACTCTCTCTGGTGTAATTTAGCTTATTATTTCTTATTATGTCTGCCATGAACACAAAGGCATATTACTCCCTTCCTCTTTACATTTTTTTTTCCATTTTAATTATTACCATGACCCTCACATCTTCTTTTTTGTGCAATTGACTGTTTCTGTCTAAAACTTTGCGTTTCTATTGACTTTCATCTTTTTTTTTTTTCCAGATGATCTCATTTGGGATTCTAATTCTGTTTTCCTCAGGTTCAAAATTTCTCCATCTCCTGTCATATGCAAATTCACTGAGTATAATATTATTCCCTCATCCTCATCATTCATGAAAATTGTTAACAACATTTAATCAAGAACAACTCCCTGTAGAACCTTTTCAATATATTTCAATTAAATAGTAGAATTTGATAACTGTTCTCCGAGTGTAGCTTTTCATTCAGCTTTGTGTTTACCCTGTAAATTGAAGAACACTATGTTTCCTTATCTTTTCTGTAAGAGTATCATTCAATACTGGGCCAAAAACTAAGTAATGAAAAGGCGGGACACTTCACGGGTCCTTTGTATCTGTGGCCCTCTTACCTTGTCATAGCAGGAAGTCAGACTGCTTTGTCATGATTTGGTCTTGAGAACTTGAGAGCTATTCCCTCTCTCCAGCCTGTCGTCTAACTGCTTCTGAAAACTTAGGCCATTTGTTGCATGATTCGTGGGGGAGATTTTGGTGATTTTGTCATGCAGAACGCAACTGATAATCAAGGTTCCTCAGATACCATCATTTAACACCATGAAAATTAAGGTTATACAAAAACCAAATGACTGCTAAATGCTTTTTTTCTTTTTTTTTTTTTTTTTTTTGTCTAAACATTTTCCCAAATACTCACTCTAAAAGAAAGAAGTATCTCTAAGATGTCTTGAGTGAATATAAAACCATGCATCTCACACATAAATGATGTACCTTATTGATCAGCATTAGTAGAAGCATCCCTCTATGCTGATTTATGTCTCAACGCAGCTTTCATTGGAATAAAGGCCCCACAAAGTACATGGATATCATGTGGTAGTGAATCAATTATGCTCATTCGGATCATACTCAAAGCACTTATGTCATATTGTTGACTCCTCAACCACCTGCTCTTGTCAAGGAGGTCTGGCACACAGGCGCTAAAGCATTCTTGATTAGCTTCAGTCATGCCCTGTTCTGGTTTAAAAAAATCTGTTGCCATCATTTTCATATCAATATCTTTTGAATAGCCATCACTATCTATAGATGTGTATAAATGAGATGGAAAAGGTGCAGAAGAGGACTTAGGACATGGAGGAGTACATGCTTTAACCACCAGTCAGATGATATAGACTGTGCAAAAACCCGCCTGCTAAAATAAAATTCAGCTAAAATGAAGAGGCACAACATCCCTGACCGGACTTATTACTAATATAGATGAACTACTTTTCATCTGAAGTGAAGCCACATAGCCACATGGAGGCCCAGGAAGCACTCAGATGTAAGAAACCAGCAGAAATACCCTTGGAAATAACGTTGCTGAATTACTAGATTTTATGCAAAAAAAAAATGCAAATATGTATTGTATCAAAACAAACAATTCTTTTTTCTCTACCCCAACAATTAACAACTAAAATCACTAATCATTAATCCTAGTGATCCTAACAGTCACTAGAGTCACTCTAAGTCCAAGTGTGGACTTTCCCTGAAATACGGGGAAAAAAAAAAAAAAAAACAACAACAATAAAGGACAGTGCATAATGAGTCACATGAGAATAAAAATCAATTTGAACATAGTTTTTTACAGGAATCAATTCTATTTCATCAGGAATGTTACTAATATATCAAAAGGCCACAGAAGACTTATTGCAAAGCTTATTACTGGAAAGCACCTTTATATTTCCATGTATGTTAAAAAAGAGTCGGAAAATAGAATTTTCACAAGATATTTAGGAACTTTTCTTTCTTTTAGTCTGAGTTATTCCAGATTTATACTGAATAGCTCAAGTGAAAAAATAATGTAGCCTATCACACTTAGCGTATCAGTCCTTTGCTGAAGGCCTTTCACTTCTGGAGTTATTTTATGCTGCATTTGCAACAAATGAATTTATGGGGCTCTCTCTTTGCAAATTTTTCCAGAGTTTCAACTGCTAGATTTCTTTTCCCTCCAAAATCTCATTCACTTAGGACTTTATGTAAAAATACAATCTCTTCTTCCTGAATTTGTAGAAGCAGGAAAAGATAAAAAATATAGAGTAAGAGAAAACATACTTGAGCCTTGAGACCAAATGTGTCCACCTGCAGTAGTGTTTTATTGGACACGTGTGGGTTTCTAAATCCAGTAAACATGGAATGAGAGAAAGTAAAGCTCTCAAACCACAAATCAAAACTATTCAGGTCCTTAGGAAATGTTAAAGCTACACATGGCATTCAGAACTGGAGAATGTTCCATTCCAGAGCAGGAGTTATACTATGTCCCTGTCCATTTAGCCAAGAATTACTATTCAGGAACCAACAGACTAGTGTCCTGAATATCCTGGCAGGAAAAGTAATGGCACAAAAGGAAAATCTTAGGACAATAACTAGTCCCAAGGGTAGCAGCAAAATGTCTTTCCATTAGCTATGATTAAGTAGTAAGGCAAATATTCCAGTCCCTGCCTAATCAAGTTTAGCAACTGGCAACAGTAGAAAACGTAAAACAGTAATTCAGTGCCTTCACCCTCTCTATTACTGCATTACTAACTACCTATAAAAAGTCAAGGTGTAGCCTTGTGAGAACTTCCTGAAGATGCCACCCACTGAACAAAGACCGAAAAAGAACTGATAGGTGGAAAATCACATACGTGCTTCTTATTAAGTAGCCTATATCTACACTCCCAGTGGAATGGGGCAATTGCTTTCTGCCCTCTTTTTCCAATGAAACCACACTCMTGAAGGCAATTTCCAGAAACTGCACTTTTAGCTAAGGAGAAGGCATATTATAGGACACATATAGAAACTATGAATGGTAATAAGGCTTAAATTCTTCTGTTCTGGACAGATAACCTGTTGTCAATCTAGTCACACTTGGAGGAAATGGTGATATGATAATTACTTCTCAGTCCCTCCAAAGAAAGTGCTACATGCTATACTTTAAATAGGAGGGGAACATACTTTTTTATATATTTTCTTCATGCATTTTTAAGCCACTGCATTCCTTATACCACTGTGATGAAGTATAATGTGATGAAGTATAACATGATGAAGATGACACCAAGTATAGTGTCTACCTGATATATTTTAAGTGAGCAGCAATTTGCAGTGCATACACTTAAAGGAATTTTTGCAGTTATAKATAACACTGGTTCCTGTTATATGCCACAGACTTAAAAGAAGAAAAAACACAGCAGTCAGAATRCTATCAGCACTGCAAGGAACTTTGCAAAATACTGATCCAATGGGGACTCTTTCCACTGATTTCAGAAGGCAATGGGAGAAGCTCCAGTAAACATTATTCAACAACAAAAAAAATCACATATCCATAATTCCAGGGGGGAAAAAGTCATTAACAGGAGACCATTTCAAAAGTTTCATAAAGAGCAGAAAGGAAAGAACCATATAAAAGAGGGCTACAAAGGATTTCAGGTCGTATCATTGTCACAGATGAACCAAGAAATATGCACTTTAAGTATATATCTATTGAAAGCTTTCAGCACCACTGGGAAAATTTTAAACACTTTTCTTTTTAAAAGAAAGAAAATTAAAGTGCTGATAGACAAAGGGACTGTTAACATAGGCTAAAACCAGGTCGCACGTTCCAGATAAAGCCAGCAATCACAGCATCAGAAATTCAGGCAGCTCCAGTCTTGTGGGTTTTAAAGATTCTCTTTGCACTGTACAAAGAGCTACATGACTGGGTCAGGCAAGCCGTCAGCAACAACACAGCCCAGTGCCGTGAGGGAAGCTGCGCTTTGGKTTACCCGCCTATCTTGCGTTATGAAAATTTGGCTATGTGAGAGCATGTTGTGGTGTGTCAGAAGACCATTTCACTTCACAGGCATCTACACAGCAGAGGAATTTCACATCTTCATTGCATATGCAGGTCATGGGTACCAATCCCTTTCCCTCCTGTTCCATGAAGATACCTGCAAACAGCYGGGGAAAATAATATGCAGAACCTGGGGTCATCGTGTGCACACACAGCCCCTGTATTTCTTTTTTTCTCTGCCTTCCAGTGGGATGACCTGAACCCTACCCATTACRATTCCTGCCTGGAAATCATTCTGTTCATTCCTGAGGATTATAGCACTTTGCCAAACTTATTCAAGCACCTTTAGTCTAGAGGTTGAATTGCAAATCATGTAAGATCAAAGTCATTCTTGAAATTTGTGTATTTTTTCCTGTATAATAAAAAAACTGGAAAGCGGTTTATTTCTTTTGGTCTTGTAAACTTGCTTCTTCCTGTAAAGATGGATGAGGGGATTAAGGAGTCAGGTGTTTAGATGTGGCTTGCACAGCCAGCGCCGCTCTCGGGATTCCAGAGTAGTTAATCTTGAAAGGAAAATGAACATGTCTTTTAAATCCAAATATCTGGCTTCAGACATGCAATTTTAAGCTATTGCCCATTAGTTCCAATCTTAATAAACTAATCTGGAAAACAGCTTTCTTTCCCATGCTCATTTCTTCTATTAATCTGTTCAGCTGAATAGTTATAACAAGTAGCAGACATACAATTATATCATTTTTGCGCTCTGGTATGATTTAGCAGACTCATCACAGATTTAGGAGACAGGAATTTCTAAATCCTAAATTTTAATCTTGGTTATTTACGCTGTGTCTATTTTTGTGCGAAGTACTCAGGCTCATTACACCTTACAGTCCTACAGACATCGCATACCTTATTAAAAATAACAGAAAAAGCCTCTGCTTGAGAGTTTGCCTGCAGGAGCTTATCATGTGAGGAATAGATACATTATTGAAGTAATTCCTTTTTGCACATCTATACCAGCACAACAATCATTAGAATAATTAGATTCTTTTGTTGGCGAAAGAGCTCCTAGTTACCCATCTCTCTAGTTACTGGTCTTTAGTGAAGATAAGTTGCTGTCTTTTAAAACTTTTATGGGCTACAGGCCGACTCTTAGGACAAATAGTTCCTTTCTCAGTTCAGAATAAAAACCTGTTGCATTAAATTACACTTGCTGTTGCCATGCCAACATGATTTCTTTGCTCACACTTCGTTTTGCACTCTGAATGGCATGCCTAATAAAAAATCAGGACTTTCCATTTTAGCCATCTCAAATGTGCATCTGGACTCCATCCTAGACTGTAGGTTCCTTTAGGAAATATTCCAGCTTGAGTTAAAAATACAGTTCTTAAGGTCGCTAAGCATAATCTCCTAGCACAAGTGAATGTTAACACAAAGAAGTTTGATGGGGAACTACTATTTGGATTTTGTAATACTACAGAAATCAGTAGATCAGCAGTGCAGAACATGAAGCTTGTTGGCATCATGCAGGGTGCCTTTGGAATTTTTAGAAAGAAAGTGAAAAAATAGCTAACCTAAATCTAGCACAGAATCAATAGACAAAGATGAGCTACAGAGGGAGAACAGATGCTCTAGGGTACCTCGCTTTCATGTAAAAATGTTTGTAGTGTGCYTTGGATGACAGTTTAAGAAGTTACCCAGCTGATCTTCCTCATGCCAGCAGGACAGCCCATAGCAGCATCCTGCTGCAGAAGTGGCCTCGGCTCTCGTGTTCCCCAGTCTGTGCTTGGTGTATGGAGGAGGGTTCAGCCTTACATACACTCTCCCTGCTGCCCTGGGCACTCCTGGGGGCTAGGGGATGTACTTTACTTTATGCCTCACGGAGTTTTTTCCCAAGCAAAGAAAACAAACAGCAGGACTTGAGGACACTGTAAACTTTGCCCTCACAGCTGGAGGCAGAGTGAGGCAGTGGCAGCCAGCAATAAGGGACAGGCGAGAAGAAAACAAAAAGTGATGGAGAGCGACAGCCACTGCACAAAGAGTTCATTCTGTGCCTGTATTAAGAAGTCTGAGGGTCCCCTACTGGGGAAAAGAAACCATTAAAATATTCATTAAAAAGAATATCAACTTGAGCATTTGTTATTTATGGCGAGTCTTTACAAGCCATTACTCTTCAGATGTATTCTAATAAGTCATCKTGTACTCCCTGTACTGCTCCAGTCTGTTAGCAGACCAAACATCCCTCAGCAAGTACCAGTGCTGCTCTGTGGCAGTGGGACGCTCAGTTTACAATGAGGTTTCTTTTACATGCACAGCTGGGGTTGATTTACAGTTTGAGCTTTCGTAGCTGAATCCACAAGAGTATTTAATTTTAGATTATCCAAAAGAAGAAACTTACACTAATCAAAAATAAAGGCGAATATACGCTCCACAGTGCCTGCCTGACAGTGCCAATGTTGGAAGGGGTTAAAGGAGGGTGAAATAAAACTGGAATATTGGTCATGTGCACAAAATACCCAGCCCACCCTTCCAGATGAGCATCTGCTTTAGCTTCTCAGCACTGTAATACCAAATCCCTCAAGCTAGTTTTTCTGTAGGGTTTGGTCGTCATGTTTTTATCTTCTCCTGAATTTGCCAGTGACACAGTACTTTATCCACAGTTGAAATRCAGAGCAGATTAAGGCTACAAAGTTACCAATTACGTATTTCTACACAGAACGCATGAGAGGCCAACATAGAAGAAAAGTGACCAGGAGACCTGGCRTATAGTTCCTCTTTCTCATTTCTTACTGGAAGTAGATGGCCAACTGATAGTATACAAAATTCCCTTTGGTACATGAATTTGCTTTTTTCAAGACATTCTCCCAAATAAGTGTTTCCTTTCTTCCCAGGCCTACTGCAGGGCATGCAGTCTGCTGGAACATGACTTTTCCAAAGATCATTTTATTCACCTATGGCACTTGTCCTCCTTCTCAAGCAAACATCATTGACATGTTATTGATGGCTAGGCCATCTATACTGWTAAGTATAGATCCAAAGCTGCATCAGTGATGATCACCAGCTGCAGTATATAGTCACAGGTCTACTCAAAGTCTGAGGTCTGTCACAATGATCAATTAGTTCTGCCATTAGCTGAGGCAGATTCCCTTAGCAATGCAGCCAGAATGTACTAAAAATTTGTAAATAAATAAATTTCAGACATGTAAAATACAACTTCAGAAATTCTTCACTCCTCTTTATTATGTCAACCTTCAATTACAGAAGTATTCCTACTAGCWAATGTTCATTTGCACATGGATTCAGAGTCAAGATTACTCATAGAGTGGGGAAATAGCTTGTATTCTCTAAAGAAGAATTAGGGAGATTTCCAAAGAATTTTAATTTGGTAATACCTTCACACTTGACATGATTTTTTTTAGAGAAGTTAGGTTTAACTACTTAACAGGCTATACAGACCTACTGGACACCATCAGACAACCTCAACCTTAATGACATTTGAAAGGCACTGAGGTGATTAGTGAAATTAAACCAATAGGGAGCCTGAATCTAAAGTGCTTACATAAAATTACTATGCATCTGATATTTAGATCTTACTAAATTATGAGGATTGGAGACAAAATAGTTAACAATAATTAATATATCTCTGATCAAATCTCCTATACTGATTCTAATTMCGTTGCTTTCCCAGAAGTACTTCTGTATTCAGGAATTCTTTTAATTATGGGAAAGATAACTAGGCCACCTGAACACTTGATATGGCCTTAGTGATGCAAGATGAACAAGCATTAAAGAAAAAGCTAAACCTTTCTTTCACTCTTGGCGAGTCCAAAAGAGCTTTAATGTTAACAATGATTCTTTTTCAAAGCTGTTCTCAATTCCCTATTGTACAACATCATTGCTTGACATTGTTAATATCAAGGAAATATTGATATGGATGGATCCATGTGTTCCATCATTTAAATAGTAGCATAAGGAATAAAGAAAAGATGTGCCAAAGTAYGTAACAATGAGACATGCTGATAGCAAGAAGTCGGTGTAACCTTTCTTTATCCATATGGTACATGGTGGATGCTGGAGACAGTTTTTCTCAAGAAAGTTTGTGCTTCAGGCAGAAAATGAAGTTTTACCATGTACCGTTTTACTCAAATGATTATGTATATTCACCAGCTGCAGTATATAGTCACTAGTATATATTCAATATACTCAATATAGTCACTAGTATATATATTCATGCATATTCAATCATAACTATCAACCTTACAAAAGTTATTATTTTGCTTCAAATGAGAAGAATTGCTTTCAGCGTTGCAAAAATGGAATTTTACTAGATCTTCTTTTACAGCACTGAACTCGCACACAGTGTCCTAGGCACACATACAAAATCAATTGCAATTACAGACCAATATGGCATCAACTAGTAGAAAGGAGTAAAATTTATTTTCACTTTCAGTATAGAATTGTGCCCACATTGTGGGTAAGACTTGATGAGGGGAATGGATTAATTGTTTTGTTTTATTCTTGTGGAAGGAATAGCTATAAACATGTAAACACAGCTTTGTAACTTTTTTAATTAATACATAGATTATAAAGGAGACAGCTTCATATATTTTTTCATGATTTAGTCTGATTTAGTCTGTTATAAGGGTTATAAAAATATCAAGCATAAGAGAATGGAGAGAAATAAAATACTTTATTTAATCATCAGCAGTTGACTGGACACAACTCTTTTAAGGGACCTAAAATCTGTGTTCTGTCCCCTACATATGCATAGGTGCTGTCAGTCAGCCAGTTAGAGTATAAGAATTACCCTTGACATATGTTAATTGAGCTCTGTGTCTAAGAACGAAAGCATATGATAAGGATATGATATACATTTCTGGTACATTGAAACCAGAGCCCAGAGCAATATAGAGCCCAGAAACCAGAGTAACATAATACTTTAATGAATAAAATGAAAGAATTTCTATTCAGAGTGTGATTCTGTAAGTTACTATTTATAACTTGTCCAGTGTTACAGACTGACTTTCCGGCCCCTTTCCATGTTTCTTAATAAGAAGTCTGACCACACAAAGATCTTCTCAGACTCTGGTAAGGACCAGCAACAAAAGCAGAAATCTTGTATATACCTAAGAAAGGCACCAAACTTTTTCAAACTCTTCAGAAAAAGAAAAAAAGATCTTAGCACGATTTTTGGAATTCACATAGCTACAGCTTTTTCCTGTATTAGACCAATATGTTTTTGGAGATATGAAAAAGGCAGGGGCAGAGAAGAGAGAAGACAGACAAGGTAAAACAGGTGAAGCAGACCTCTAGAGAGAGGGGAACCTGATTACAAGTCACTGTGACCCACATTAAAAATCTTTGTCAGCACTAGACTAATGTGTTCAGAATTTTGTCAGTTGAAYGCATATTCAGATGAACAGATAAAATAGATTGAACTTATTACAGTTCATAAGATTTCTACTTTTCCAGACACAGAAAAGCAATATGAAKGCACAACTGCAATAAGCCCAGACTGTTCATTGACTTAATCATTYGCAACATATAAGATATATAGAAGATATCCAACACTTGTGTGTGTCACAGGACTCACTGGCTAAAGACTGTTTGTTTTCAGCAGATTTCCTCTATTACACCTACTGAAGTTACTTGAAAGAATCTAATATTCTCACTTCCTTCTAGGTAAATCATGCCTGTGTTTTTCCTCCTCGAGTTTATTGTCTTTTTCTGTATTGTGTTTAGATTGAGGTCAATGGTTCTGGGCTCTGTTTCCTCCGTAGCTAACTCAGTTCACCGCCTCTCTTCCAGTCAGGAAAACCAGAGTGTCGGTCAACAGCAAAGTGAAGGTCAGAGATTTCCTTGGCTGGCCTTCTGCTCCTTTCCGCAGCAGTCTGAGTCAGCAGGACTCCTCACAAATCAGATCAGCCTGATCTTTTGAGGGCACTCAACAGAATAAAACTTCATGACTGATGTCTCCTTTGTGAGAAATACAGTAATTTCTAATCTAATTCTTAACCCTAGCAGAGAACTCTTTCTTTGCACAGTGTTAAGCAATTCTCAGTTAAATATGGYGCATACCCTACCCTGGGAATTCGTCAGACTGTTGAAGCAGGCTTAATCTGAAATCTACAGACATTTAAATTTTGTTGAATGTCTAGTTAGATAGCAAACAAATCGGATTTTCTATTTTCTTAATAATGTTTTTCTTGAAAGTTTTGACAACTTGGTTGATCGAATTTTCACAATAGTTAGAGCTATCAAAATATGCYATTCTTGCACGGAGCTTTTCATTGACACTTGCCCTTACCATCCACCAAAAATATGCCATTGMAAATGGACAGATTTGTTTTACATCTGTAGGTCTAAACTTTAAAAACTGAGCATTGATTCAAGTTTCTGGTTATGCAGCATGAGCTAGTTTACAGATTTCAAAAAGCTTTCAATAGTTTTTGATATCCTATGGAGCTATCGTATCAATGCTATATAAGCTGTGATAAATGGAGCCTTATGAGACCAGAACTACCCTCAAGCAGTTGGTTGATGGGACTTCATTTTGTGAAGCCAATTTCTTTCTGCTGTTCCAGAGGTTGTTTTAAAGAGTTGTCTTTTTTTTACCTATTCTATGCCCCGGAGCAAAGTAAAAATGCCCTATCAGTCAAAATACAACCTCGTTATTAGGTAGAGAGATCTTAGCAGCTTTACCTATGTTAAAAAAATAAAGATAAATAACAGGATAACGATAGAAGGTAACTTTCAGTCTGATGGCCTAAAAGCTCTAACCATGATACTCTTGTCAAGAACAAGCTCCTGCCCCTTACTGAATTTTCTAAAATTCAGAGTGTTTAATTGTCCATTATTGTTAGAAGGGAAAGTTCAAGACATAGCATCTATCACAGCTAATGAGAAGCTGATTGGAGAACTGTATGAGGAACCCAGGTAGAAAGTGAGAGTCACAGCTGTGGATATTTCACAAATGTAAGGGCAAGATTGGCTGACAAGAGAAGTAAAATGCAGAGAACTACTGAAATAGACAGATAATTCAAATGCAGTCAGTAAATAAAGGTGAAGGTCTCTTCACAGCATATTTTAGGAATTTCCTTGTTTGCTAGCACAAGTTCTCTTGAGACAGACATGAACATCTAGTTTCAAAGGACCCATTACTATTTATTGCACAAAACCTACCCTGGACCAGACAGACAGCGATGCTGGTCAGGGATCACCTGAAGACACAGGACATCTGTGTTCAATTTCCTCTGCTTTCATCTTCAGCAAGACTAATATATTGTCATGTTATACCCCTTCTGCCATAGGTGTCCAGCTCCCAGAGGAGGTTTCCACAGGAGACAGGCAACAGGAATCCTACACCCACAACATCCTAAGGATCTTAAATCCACATATCTGGTCAGAGAAGAGACTAAACCCGAAGTACTTCCACCTAAGTCTAGATCGTTCTTATCTAAAGTGAAAGATAGGGCTTTGAAGGTTTGGGAAGGACCTTTAACACACAACTTACTGTTTCACCATCAGCACTAYCTGTGTTTCCAAATAAAAGCAGCCACGGCTGCTCCCTCTTGGGCTTAGCCTGCTCCCGTCACTCTGAATAGGCTGGCCAAATTGGACCCTTCAGGAGATGTCAAACCAGGCAAGCCTGTTTTCTGAATTCTGATTGTACTCTCCTGCCAGGACACTCAGTCCTGCCAAAATGGTATCGCTGCTGAATACAGAGAGTGGTACTTAATGAATTTAATGGCAAAGTTTTTAGTATCTCTGGGCTTTCAGAAACCAAAGTGATTACAGGTGATTTAACAAACAAACTGAAATTTAGGCACCTAAGCTTCACCTTAGGAACACGATTCCCTTTGTTGACCAGGACAGATGAGTCTGTCTATAGCTAGGGGCTGCACATAGCCTGGTAAATTAAGCAACATCAAATGCCTTTCCTGTTAAAGTCCTGAGATGGTTTTGGTCTGGATCAACCAGCATGTAAGGAAGTGCCAGATTATAGCTAATTCCCAAGCACAGTTCAGGAGTTGTAATAGGCCAGAGACTCCTCTCAAAGGCAGTTTGGGTTTTTGAGGGTAAGAGAGCTTAATAGTATGGGCACCGGTCCTTCCACTCTAGTTGCAAATACATTAAAAGCTAAGCTCCCTCAACATGGCAACGAGGGCCAGATACAGGAATCTTTTAATGTCTCAGCAATTATATTCCACAGTTTTTCAAGACAATAAATCAAAGATTAAAGAAAAATAAAAGAGAGAGAGAGAGAGAGAACATTACACAAGTAAAGTTATTTATTTTTTCCTGTATTGGGAGCTTTCTGTTCTTGGAGACAAAAAAATCTGCTAATGACAAGACATCTCATATTCTTATGTTATAAAGTTGCTCTTGTAAAATGGAAACACAGCCTCACAACTGATAAATAGCCAGAGAGAGCATTCACCAGGCTGATTATAAATACGTGCTCAGATAGCTYGGGGACTCTGAGGATTGGAATCACGAGATACTCTACATGGCAACACAGTTATTTAAATACCTCCTCTTCCACCGGGAGCTCAGCTATTATTCAAAGAGAGGAAGCATATTCATTCTTGAGTGCTCCAGGCATGGGACAGTTATGAAAAGCTTTCTGCACAAATGAAGCAAATGTGGTATCCCCCAGGGAGACCAAACAACAGCTTCTGTCACAGTCTCAGAAACTGCTGTACCTGAATGAATGGAGGCTAGAAGGTAGCTGGGTTCACGGACTGCAATGTTTATTGAAGTCTGTCACTGCCTCTTGAGGGTTACTTGTGTGGGTTTAAAACTTTATACAATTGCAATAGATACAGCTGACAGCATGAAAACAATTAGATTAACATATAAACAGTTGGGGCTATAATGCTATTAAAATGGACATTCAAGGAAACTGTAGCCATTTCTACAGTTGTTTTGGAAAGTCTCTCTTTGGCAGAACATGCTAGATTGTCATTCTAAATGCCTGTGCTTCCCATGCTGGTTTCCTGAGGAAGGGTTTGTGGACRGACTTGTTTGTTTATTACATTTTTTTCCCCCTCTTAGCCATAGCTGTGGATGCCCCAGCCATGTGAAAGTAGTCATTAATTGCCTTGTTTGGCCAGGAGAAATCTATAAAGAAACAGGCTCTTGTCCAGAGGATTCCTGGAATTTTCTCCTAACTTTGTGTAAGAGCTTAATAAAATCAAATTTAATTTTATGTAAGATTTGCCATAAGGACAATCTTAAATCTCTTTTTTGTGAGAATAGAGAAGAACTGAAATTGTGTTTACTATTCTAAAGTAAATCATATCAAATGAAATTCAGGTGGGACTTGCTAAGGTGATCATCCCCCCCAACTGCATTAAGACAAAAAGGATCAGACCCTTTTCAGATCTGATCACTTCCCAGTCCTCCAGAGAGGTTGTGGAGTCTYCTTCTCTGGAGATATTCAAGGCCTGCTTGGATGCAACCCTGTCTAACATGCTCTAGGTGACCCTGCTTGAGCAGGGGGTTGGACTAGATGATCTCCAGAGGTCCCTTCCAACCTTACCCATTCTGTGATTCTGTGATTCTATTATCTTATATGAGAACTGAAGAAAATCAGCACCACCTTCAACATCTCACAAACCCTGAAGCTGTTCTGCATGCATGTTTTTTCACTAAGCTAGCCTGAGACTGAAATAAACTTCTACCAAAAAAAAGTGGACAATCCCAACACTTACAACCTTCTGTCCTTCAAGTGTCAGCCTGCCTTTTTCTGGGAAACAGAAAGCAACCTGTTCTTATATGTTTCTAAAACAAACACTCCACTACACATACCTCCCCTTTTGGAGAATGGCATACAGAACAAACACCTAACAGATTTTAGTCACATTGTTTAATGCACTGTTAGAAGAGGAACAGATGCTACAGTAAAAAGTGCATTATGAAGTCAGTGCAGCATAAAACATAGTAAAATACTACCACTTCACAAGACATTTATGCACTTGGCACTGAACATGTGAAGCTTAACAAAATACTACCTTACATAGACTGYAAGTCCTATTTATAGAAGTTATGTCCCTGACAACACTATCCATCATTTTCTGAAGTCTGCAGTTCCATGCTATTTTTTAGCCCCATCTGTAGAGTCGACAACTGGTCATATTCTTACAGAGTACTACATGCAGCACAACATCTGAACACTATTGTYCTGATTGAATAGGTATGATTGCAGTATGATTATGGAGCTGTTCAGTGTTATTACATACCTATTGGGCAAAAGCAACCCAAAGTGCTATGCATCATTTCAGCTAGCTGGAAGGACTTAYCCATGCTTGTCAAATGAGGAATTAGCTGGTTTGAGTCTGACTAAATTACCACCCTTCCCCACGCTTCAAGATATCACTGGCTACAAAAAAGTTTTGAAGAGAAAGAAATAGAGAAACAGTTTCTGCTCCTGTCTCCTAAAGAAACCAGAACAACAGGCAATGTCAGTCCGATGGTGCTTACTGCAGTATGCTAGCTCACTGCCCAGTACCAGCCTCATTTTAAGATCCTGTTCTTCAGCACAGATCAAGGYCTGGGCCTTGTACGTCTCATGTACTACCTTGCTTGACAGCTTACCATGACCTAGCATGACAGCTGTGGTCATCAGTAATCACTGCCAAAAGGGAGGATCATAGGAGTGGGTGGAAAGGAAATCAGACGTTCCTGGCAGCTGGCCCTCAGCTCTGAAGCTTCCTTTCACCAAACATCAGACTGAAAACAGATCTCCGTTTGCTGAAGAGAAAAGTAAGGGCTTCCACTTTTCAATCACTTTTCCTTCRTGCAACATACAAATGGTTTCCTTTCCCAGAAGAGAAAAGGAGAAAAGAGAAAAGGCGAAAGGAAAAATGCATGTGTTCATCCAGCAGAGTAAAAACAAAGGGCCAGAGAACACTGTTCTTTACCGGTTTGTTACAGTCATTTTTGTTAGCAAAGGTAGGTTAGACAGGCAGGGAATGATGGCCCCTGGAAAGCAAAACAGAGACGTGTTTACCRTATAAACAGAGAATTAAAGAGTTACACAACACAAAAATGTTTTGACTTGTTTTTTGATGAGCGTCCTACACAGAAAAGAATATATTACATCAAAATTTAATATTTGCTTTTACTATTAAATTCTCACGTCAAAGCCAGAAATTACCTACAATGCAATTCYTCTCAAGGGCTCATCAGGATTGTCCCTACTCTTAAGGGCAATGAACCAAATTTCTCTCATAAAWAATTTGTCAGAATCCAGCTAAATTCCATGGAGTTTGTTACACATCTCTTGCAAATGCTAAAGAGGTTCTGCTTGTTTGGCTAAGACTGCATCTTTTTAAGAGTAGATGGAAAGAAAGTAAAAATGAAGAAAAATTGCCAACAGGATTGTGAAATAATACAGTCTACAAACCAACTGATTTGAAAACAAATAAGTAAAGTTTTGAGATTTATCATGGTGGACATAGCCACTAAATTTTGAAAATTTCCCCAGTATCTTGGCTTGCCTGTAATTTCAAAATGGCATTGTGAAATCACCCAGCTATGCACTCCAGCTGAGCCTGCTTAATTAGAACTCCTGAGCACTTAGACATATTTCCTTAACAGTTAATGATACAAATTATCACCTCAGGAGACAATAAAATATATAACATAGACTCTTTTTAAAAATTATTATTATTATTATAAAATTGAAACTCACAAAAGCAATAGCAGCAGCTCTCCAACTGATTTGTGTCGAATCAAATGGAATAAAAACCATCCCAGAGTTTCTGAGGTTGCACACACACATGCACTTCAAAACCCTCTCTCCAACCCCCTTCACCACCACTCTTTCAGCCAAACAAAAACGCAAAGATGTTTCAAGTACCATAGCAATGCTGACTTGGAGCACTGTGAATTCCTACCAAAAGGCTGTTGCAAGCGTAGTAAAATGATAGAAGGTTCCATTTATTAATCTGTGATGAAAACCAGGCTCCCGTTGATGGAAGGGGCAGGGGGAAAGGTAAAGATAGGCTTTTTTTTTTTTTTTTTTGAAAAGACAGCAGCTGAGTGCGTAGCTGTGTCTTTCTGTAGGTTCCTGGTTGGCAGCATTCACAAAGCACAAGTTATGTAATGCTCCCCTATCAGGAATCGGAGTTGAAAAACATTTGATGAAGTCTCATGCTGTTCTGGCCAAAGTAATTGTTTCAGATAATGAAAAGTCTGTATCCCCCTGATTCAGCGGTCTCGACCCTCTCCAACGGCAGTACTTCCTGCTCTCCCTCTAGCTTTTCCCCTCCCTCCCTCCCTCCWTCGCAACAACACCTCTCATTTCTTTAGGGAGAATAATCTTTTCCCTAAACCACTTCATTGGGTTCTGAGAGAAGAGAAGAAAAAGAAAGGAAAACACATGTAGTTTTGCCCCTCCTGTGCCTCTGARACAGGATGTTTTTTCCCTGCTTGTCATTTGAAAAGTTCCTATGTTCTTGACATGTGCAAAAGAAACCGCTGGAGTTATCATCAAAGATATATACATCACATGGCAGAATTGACAGAATGGCTTTTCTGACCTGATTTGCAGGGTAAACTGCCTTCCAGAAATGTGCTCATTTCTCTTGGAATCATTTGAGGTACATTTCCGGAAAATGTTGTAACTTTTCACAGAAATAATTATTGGATGACTTGTTGACTGCCAATTTCATTTGCAGTCACTCTGCCACTTTGATATCATTAAAATCAATCAGGCACAGAGATGAGAGCATGTAATTATTCAAGGTATCTAAATTAGGGTACATAAAGAAGAAAATATGCAGGACAGCTCTCTCTTTCAATCTGTACTCAATGTTTTTATGCCTGTACATGAACACATAAACATTAGTCGATATATTTCAACATGTAAATAACGATTTGCTTCCATGGTAAAATTCAAGTGGAAAAAATAATACAAGTTTTAAAATACTATTGCAATAAGATTCAGTATTAGTATAAAATGCCTTCATCAAATAACTCATCAAAATACAGAATTAAACTCTCAACACAATTAAACTGTTTCCTGTATAACTCCGCTTCCAGTACAGTAGTGAATACAACTAATAACAGCTTGTTCTTTAAAAAAGAGCAACTGAAATTTGATTTATGTCATTGTGTCTAAGTAAACATGAAAATTAGGACAAAGTATCTTTAGGACCATGACACTCAGTCAAAGGATTCACATTTCTTTCAACAGACTTCAGCACAGATGTTTGGAGCAAGGATATCTGAGAAAGATGTGTTTAATGTTAAAGTAATGATTTACAAGGTACTGGAAAAGTGTACTGATAGAAACCTTCAAAGCACAATTAGACAGATTGACAGACAAAATATCCATATGTGAATCTCAATGGATTTCATCATATGTGTTGAAATAAATGAGATGAAAGAGGAAGACTATAAAAGTTATTTCTAAAATAATAACAAAGAATTTTATTATTCTTTCAGATATAGTTAATTCTTAAAGAACTTAATCACCTTAAATTTATGAGGCTTTTATTTTTTAAGTATTTCATCTTAAATTTCAGGGATTTTGTTTTATTTATTTGTCTCTACTAGTTTTCTTTATAGTTGAAAGTGATAATTCCTAGAAAGAAGGGAACAGAAAAGCGTCAGACACCATTTATCTTGAATTCAGTATCCAATTCTTTGTTAGACAAAGTTCACAAGCACTTCTGTGCTATTACTTTGTGTCCTAAAAAGCCTCAAGCCATTGGTATGGAGGAAATGAAAAACTCTTTCAGTTAGAGAAACATTTACGATTATTACTATTAAGGAAGGAAGGATAAGCTTTAATCAAGTTTCTTTTCACTTCATTTATACCTTCCATTTGAGCAGCTCCTCTACATGCTTCAATTTCTTTAATGATAAAATGGGGCTAWATATATTAATGTCTTCTTAAAATGCTTTGAATTTTTCAGATCAAAATGGCTACAGAGATGTACTGCTGTTGGACCTATGCCTACAGAAATCAAATAACGTTCACAAATTGAAACATGGTTCATCGACGATGTCATCCCAACCAAGAGCTGAGGGAACATAATAACAGCTAAGGCAAGTGGTAGCTTGCTGCTTCATGCAAAAGCATCGTGAATGAGACATATAGGAGCAGCAGCTGGATAAGCAAAGGATATAAATCCCTGGTTGTACGGCTTACAGTCATTGAATATCAGAACATAAACAAAATAAAATTTTTATTGCTGCAAGGTTTATATAATTATGTTTCCTTCCTCCCTCCAGCATACTAAACTTTGAAATCTTAATGACTCATTTATTGTTGCATATGCTTTGCAAAATAATGCCCATTGCCTATGAATCAAAGCAAAACAACAATTTGCTGAAGATTCTGCTGGGTTTGCAAGGCACATGAAAGGCAGCTTATGCATATGTTGAAAAGTACCAACAAATTCTTCAAGTCTCAAATACTAATTCTGGAGTCTATTTTGAACAAGACTGTTGTTTAGCTGCATCATAGTACAATGTTAGTTAATATTTTAAAGCTTATATGGCACCATTGAATTAGCCTGGATTTAAATAAGGCATATAATAATGTATCTGGGCCTAGTGGTATGTACACTGCTACAAAACAGAAGACACTGGTATAGAACTGGAGTGACAACAAAATGAGATCCTCCATATTGTTAGGGAAAACAGAAATTCAACTGACCTAGATGCTGACATGAGTAAGAAATCAAGTTATGACCATATAAACCAGAATGAAAAGCCCAGCCCTGAAATGAACCCTTTGCAATAAACTGCTTTCTGACCAGTATCATTGACTTCAGAAGTGTTCATAAAGACACAGAAGCTTGGACAGTTTTCAAATTATTACTGCAGGAAGAAAATCTATTTTAGTATCTAATTTTTAAAACACAATTACAACATATTCATATAGCCAAACTTCCATTTTAGAAAATGCTGATCCAAAATATACAGTGAATTTAGGAAAGCTGGGCAACTGCTGGGAAACCCTGTAGTGAAAACAGCCATTTTCACCAGTTCACCATGTTAAGGCTCACTGCAAGGACTTCCATCAAAACAGAAAGCATCAAACTCTCATTCCTTCTTTGAAGAATTTTACTAAAATATCTCCTTCTAACCGAAGCTTCTGCATGCTTAGAAAGTAGCAATACACATAACTATTATAAGTGTTTTGACTCATTTTATATTCACATCTGATCACGTTAATTTTTTGTAACTTGTTAATGAATTATAACACACTATCGTGTTTGTATTTACCTTAAACGAAATTCTCCTTTTTCATTCAGGACTTTATTTTAATGTAGTCTTTCCACATTTCTCAGAAACATGTGCCAAAGTGTTTCAGCGGTGCATGTCATTTCACTCCCCTTTGAGTATCACTCTATTTTAGAATGTAAGACAGTGCTTAAAATAGTCGAGTCCACATTTGTTTGAATGTTGGCAATGTTGGCAAGATTCATCTCAACTACTTTTATCCGTCTAGAAGTTGGGTACCTCCTCTAAACCTCATCTAGGATTTCTTTACACTAGCCAATGGAGAAAATGAGGGATTTCCAGAGAGCAAATCATCTCAACCTAAATTTAGGTGACTTACATAGCTCAGATGAATCACCCTCTGGACACAGGTCTTTTTCTATTCATGTTAAAAATAATTTGTAAATGACTCAAGTGTATCAAAAGCCTAATTTAGGCGATTAAGGCTTGGTAAAATGAATYTTACCTTTACCAGTTGTCATCCACTTCAGGTCAGGCTACCTTAGATTTACACCATGGACTGTCCTAGGCCACGGTGAGACATATCACACAAAATCTCCACCCATTAGCAAGAAACAGCTTACGAATGCCAGATACTTCTATTAAGAACATTAACTATAACAGTCCCTACGGCATAGTGATTCATGAAATTACATTGTTTATAGCATCTTTATAATGAAGGAAAATATGTAGTTTCCAGAATAAACATTGAAGAAGTGCAATATTAGAGAAGTTTATAAGATTCCAAGTAGTTAATAATAAACAGGACAAAAACAACATCTCCCTATGTTGGCAGAACAACTTCTCATGAATCATGCACCTACTGTGAACAAATATTTGTTGGAGGGTTTTGTTGGGGTTTTTTGATGTGTCATATTGCATTCATATGATGACATCTGAGAAGAGAAGATGAGCAAGGAAAGAATAAATGTTTTGGATTTTAGTAATAGCCRTCTTTTAACCCTTGACAGGAGGGTCTGTTGCAAGACCTTCCAGAAGTACTCCTGTCTAATAGCAGTCCTATCACAGAGCCATCTGAGACAGTTACCTAAATAGAAAAATAGGCAAATGAACTCAAAGTGGAAAAAAATGTGCCCCAATGAACTAGTAATTTAAGATAGTGATCTAAGAGTTGACAAATACATACAAATCTCAACAAGAAACAGATTTTTACAGCTAGTATCAGCCTCACTAAGGGTCATCACAGATGACCTAATGATCTTGTGATCAGTACAGGAGAAGCACAAGCAAGATCAGATGAAAGCCCTGAGACAGCTATCTGACCATTGCCTGAAATGTTCCCCCTCAGCATTCAAAGTATTTTAACTCTCTGCACATGATCTCAGAAAGGGCTGATTGAAATGAAACAGCGCTTGGGCACTGGAGACACTAGATCACCCAAACTCCATTTTCCCTGACTCTCATGCTACTATTGGCAGCAAAATACTGTGGAAGACATGGTGGGTCACTTTTAACGTGATGATGTCCTGAATATTGTCGCAACTTGCTCTGAAAAGATTGGACAATGCTGGATAGCCAAAGGACCTTTTCTCATATCACCATGTCTGAAGCAGAAATAATGGCAATAACAAGGGGAATTTGGGGAAGCAAAGGGCTACTGTAGACATGAGAACTATATTCATGTCTAACAGGAGGGAAAGATCTTTCTCTCAAGACTCTTGCTGGTTATTCCTCACTGAGTTTCTTCTCTGAATGCAACATCCACTGCCTTAAAGCCAACAAACATGCACAGTATTGCAGGCCAGTGAGGAGGGTACAAATCTCAAGTAGAGCACATTTTCAGTACACCTCAAGATGGAGAAAGGACGCAATTGCCACAGTGTCTGGGACTATCATGAGCATTACAGGAGACGCTCCAGTTAAGGCAAAGAAAAGGCTACAAACTCCCTCCAGGTGTCATGAACTCACTATGTCTACCAGAACAGGTTTATGCTGGGACAAACACCTCTGGCAATTACAAGATATGTACATTGAAAGGCATGAACTGAACCTCTTTCTTAGGCATTTTGGCTAAATACTTTCTAAAAAGGACTGAGGGAAAAAAGAGTCAAAGTGTTATAGTTGTTAGTTTATCCTAAATGATCTGGGGGATGTGGAAACTTATGATTTCCACAGATACTATTTAACAACAACAANAAAAAAAAAAAAAAAAAAAAATAGAGCTGCTGCAACCAGAAAAAATACACAAACACTATTAAAAGGTGCTGAAATTATGGGCAAAAGCATAACTAAATGAGAAGGAATTTGGAAGTTCAGTTGAATCCATCTGGAAGAAGACATCCCCATGCAAATCCACAATCAGATGAAAAGTTCAAGGAGCAAAGGACACCTATGAGTGATTGTAGACAGCCAATTACACAACAGCTTCCAATACAGCTGCAAAGATTTCTACAGCTTTGTGTTGCATGGACATATGYATCTTGAGATAGTGCAGACTGGACATTTTAATCGTGCAATTTTGTACCGTTCCCATATGATTCTATATGGAATACAACAGATGAGCATTAGATCCGTCAGAACAATATGCTGAGAACTAGGGAAGTTTCAGACCTACGCAATGTTTTATAATAAATTATTATTGAATCTACAGTACTTCTAAGAGCTCTCAGCGAAAGGATTCTAAATTKCAATCTGGTAGTATTTTCAATGCAAATGTGAAGAATGGAGGGAATGAGTTATAATTGTATAAACAGAAAAGTAATGCATCTATTGAGGAAAAATATCTTGACAAAAAAGTATCAGGCTGGAGATTAATGTCTTCAAAAATTTGAAGGAATCTTCATTGCATGAAATTCCATTAACACTGTAGAAAACCACCGACTTTAATAGGTCTTTTACAGAACGTAGTTTTCAGACTCTGTCCCGTATTAGAGTTTTCTAACTACTGATTGGCATGAGGTGGAACCTAAAGAATCTAGGAGCAACATAAAACAGTCAAGAAAACTTTTCCTGTATTTTTCTGCCAGAGTCTCTTTTGAGGTTCTGCTTGCTGGAAGAGTAGAGAGTAGAAGAGAACTCCAGGCAGGATGCACAGGGCCAGTCGAAGCCCCCCAAGACAAAGCTGCGTTACTCAGATCTCGTACAGTTTCTTTGAACAAATAAAGAACTTGCCAGCTTTAGAATTTAGCTTTTCTTCCTGTTCGAATTCCGATTTTTCATTGTTTTACATCTTGCAAGGAAAAATTTCTCCAATGTCTGTTTCTTTCTGCTGTACTTGATGGATGCAGCATGTCATATAGACCTATCTTAATGTATAGACACATAAGAAGTAGCAGATGGAAATTAGTCACAAAGTCACTGCCTTCAGTAGGTCATCTGACTACTGTACCCCAAAAAATGAGATATCAGGTTTAGCAATTAATATAGTCTGTAATATAGTTTAACTGTTGGTACAGCAAAATACATTGTATTATCCACTTCATCTCTTACAGGATACGTTTCTACAATGGGAAAGATACATTTCCCCATAGTCCATCTGCACTGCTCTATACAGCAATTACTGTTAGCCTGCAGACGTCTCTAATCACTGAGCAGAGAGAAAAGAATTCTTCTAACTGTTGAGTGGTTTAGTTTCCCGAAATAGTTGACCTTCTTCCTTTTTGAAAAAAACTTTCCCTTGCTTCTCTCCTTCACTCCCCACCCCCTTCCGGCTGGCAGACATTAGAAGAGAGCTGGGTTTGTTTTCACGGTAAATGGGAGGCCAGTGACAAGACTGATCTCAGAGTTTCCAGCCATAATATTTGAATTCTTTACAGTTACACATGTGTAGAACTCAGAACCTGAACCAGTTCATTAAGAGCAACACGTGTAGAAAACTCAAAGCACCAAAAGGGTTTGAGCAGCAATAGCAAAGTTCTTGACCTGAAAGCAAATATTCCAGCTAAAAGGGTTATTTGGGCCAGAACTGCTAGACACTACAGCTGAGCCCTACAGGCACATATAGTGACATGTCAGATTTTCAAGAGCATTGAAAATCCAGGATCTCATGGCAAAATTAGACAAAKTCAGGCATTTTTAAGCCACCTGAAGTTGTCCTTGTAGGGCTCRGGAAGATAACTTCAAGGTCCACATAAAAAGAAGAGGAAAAAATAAACTGTCTTTCACAGAAAAGTTTTTCCTTATCTCCCACCAACAGACACAAATGTGTACCCAATCACCCTGACAATGATGGTTTTCTGCTTTGAAGTTTAGGTATAATTTTGACATATAGAACACTGGTTTCCAAACTTCATACTAATATTGCTGATATTAAGTATTTATATTGCTCATTTTCCCCAAAGACCTTAGGGTTTTCTTCTTCTACTTAGTGGGGGGGGGGGGTATATCATTGAGAAGATGACAAAAAGATACTTCCACAGGGTAGAATACAAACTAGTTAMACAGAATTTTTGAAAGTGAGCACTTAATTTTTTAGAATACCATTTTAAGATCCTTAAAAGGGATCTCATTTTATGCTGGAGAAACTCAGGACTGCTCCAAATGGAAGAGTCAATATTTCAGTAGGAAATTAGTTTAAATATATAGAATTTATTACTAAAATGTTTTTAACAGGATTGTCTAAAATGTCCAGATAATGAGGTCCTGAGGTAAAAGGCTGATGGGAAACTCCGAGCCCTGGCATTAACTTCATTAACTTTAACACCTTTATTAAGTGAGTGTGCAAGTCAATAGGTTTTTCTTCTTCTTTTTTTTTTTTTTTTTTTAATGAAGATTCTTCCCTCACTTACACATTTCAAACTGAGATTCATAAAGTACCACACGTTTCTGAAATCCTCTTTGTAGCTCATGGCCTTGCAGCTGGGAGCTTCGCTGCCCAAGGGCCCAAACCAAAAAGTTGACCCCAAGCCTGCAGACTCACTGGCACGGACATGGACACCAGGAAACCTCCTGTCTCCACGTGAGGCTCCCCAGTTCTCAACAACAGCCGCTCCCAAGCAAACTGCAGTGAGGCAGGCAGTGTTACAGAAAATTAAAAGGGTTCCCTTAAAAAAGGCACATTTCCTTAGCAAGCCTTTTTAGTTTCTATTGGCAGATCAGACAAAGCTGACACTTTTCAGTACACTTTGTTTCATCCCATTTTCTGACAGAAGACGTTTTGTGGGAAAGTCTTTGGACAGCTCTAGCTGTCAGTGCGTTCTTACCTTAAAAGCAACTTTTTGTTTTTATTTCAAGATTAGTCAAACAGAAAAGATCACTTTTCAAAAGTATTATAACTAGTGTGGTGAGCCTTACTGCTATTCTGGAAGTTATCAGGCAAACTTGAGTTTTGTTCTTATTTCCCTCTGGACAGTTGTGTGTGGTCCAAAACCTACTGATGAAAACATTCAGGCAACAGATACCAACAGGTAGACCGCTGTTGCTGACCTGGTAATATGGGTCATTAACTTCTGGCATTAACTTCTTTGGAGCCTTCATTCAATATGCATCTCAAGTCAGTGGCAACTGTTTCTATCCTGCCCTGACACAGATGCTTGCAARTGAAACGATGGTAGGAAGCAGTCTCATTTCTTTCAAGTTTCAAAAACCTTATTTCCATTTGAGTTTTAGAAAGACTTTGGGAAGTCCTAATTGTTCTAACTGGTTCATTCCAGGACAAACACAGAGAGAAGAAAAACAAGGCTTTTTCCCTCTTGTTGCAAAAGAGCAAAGCTGATCCAAAGCCTACTGAAGTGAAGAGAAGCAGAGGTATGTGATAAATCTGCCTTGGAGGTGCCTAAGCAAAAGGTTAYGGTACATTTATTCTTGCTCCATTTAAACCAGTTCCATTCAAATCCCACAAATTAGAGCAGTTTAGGAGTCATTCCAAATAAGGCCAGTTGGGGGTGACTCCTCTGCAATTGCATCCCAGTTGTGAACTGACATTACGGAACCACGTTCACGTTTACACTGTGCCCTCTCTAGGGCAGGAGACGACCCGCAGAAGCCCCCACTCCACCACGCGCTGACGGCTGCGGCTGCCCTTGTGCAACATGATTCTCAACCAATTCTGCCACTTTGCACCTCGAGAGGATCAAAGCGGAGATGATCTAGGATGAACCTTGTGCCTCAAGTGTTGAGAAAGTACATCAATACTTTTCACAAAAGAAAGACCCAAAGACTGCTCAGATCTTAGGACACCTAGARGAGACAAAATCTAATGATTTTGGCCCACACAGCAGCTATGTCAGCTTCATACATGTTACAAGAGTCATTCCAGTTGTGCTCAGGTTGCTA
Organism: Rhea americana; assembly: GCF_003343005.1. Taxonomy (NCBI): domain Eukaryota; kingdom Metazoa; phylum Chordata; class Aves; order Rheiformes; family Rheidae; genus Rhea; species Rhea americana. Next base: position 2,747,805 of record NW_028186579.1, read on the forward strand.
GGTTAATGACAARTAACCTTCTATTTTTTCACAGTACAACGGAGAGCTGGACAGATTGCTGCTGACGATGCTCATGTCCACCACAGACATAATGCTGACCATTAAAGAGTGCTGGGACTTAATGTGTGCATTTGCTCCACAGAAAATGCTTCTCCTGCCCAATATTCACATCAAATGACTTCTACACAACATTCCTGTCTTGTAGATTTTCCAGGGAATTCCGTATATGATTTACTCTGTTGCAAATAATGTRGAATCAACCCCAAAACACTATTATCCTTCCAAATACGATTTAGCTATTTCCTTGAATGTTTGCAGTTTATAATTTTTAATTAAAATTAATTGAGCTGCAGAATTCAATGTGCTATAGTTATTTTATGCAGTGTTATTCCACATAAAGGATTTGAAGATGGGAAAAAGGAAAATAATCAGTTTATTTTRCTCACACTCCATCTATCCCAGTTAGTTCATATTTGAAATTGCTAAGAACTGCTAATGTAAGAGGTTTCATAGCTACCCTTTTCCTTATCCTTATCCCTCTCATGGCCTCAGTCCTCAGCCCAAAATACAACCCTCCACCCTGACAGAAAATGTCTAAATGAATACAAATGCCTGTGGACAACTTTTTATTTGGCAGCTGTATAACATTATGGACTTATTATCCGTGAAAGAGTTCTACTTTCCTCAAACTGGAATTAAAGTGCATGAAGAAAACAAGAAAAATGCTGTTATTGCACATCACACTGGGTCAGGCAGCTTCAAAAACCCCAAGTAAAGGAGAAAACCATTTGCTTTTTTCCTGTGCGATCAGTGTCATCAGACCAATTGCTAATTGTACTGCTGAGGTTTTAAAGACCTCTATTCAGGTAAGTACTGGCMAAAAAAAAAAAAAAAAGAAGGAAAAAAAAAAGTCTTATTCATCAAAGGACAAGTACTTTCAAGAGTAGCCTAGTAACACAGAAAAGACTTGAAAATCCTCAAAGTCCAACCACCTATGGAGTGATCATGTGAAAAAATGTCAAAGAATCACTTTTGCAAATGCTTAAGACAACTGCTACTGAGTGGTAAATACAAAATACTGTTTAATTGCAATTTTCAAAAATTCTTCTTGCTTTCAGTCATTATATGTCTGTCCCTCTGATGGAAATGGGAATTCTTTCAGTTTTCAAGCCTGTGCTCTCCTTTCATTGCAATGAGGACCTAATTCAGAGCTTTAAACTGTGTTCTGCAATGCATAATTAATCTGGCTTCATAGAGACCTGGACAAAAGACCCCATTCAATCTTCAGCTCCTTCCCCCTGAGATATTGTTATTTCTAAAAACTCCTGCCAGCTGGGCTGRAGGGAAATCTCAGCACTGTGGGAGAATGAACAAACTACAGGCCTCTGAGGGATTTGAAGTAACTATCTGACTAAATTGGATTAGAAAGTAAGGAAGGGGAGGGRAAGGAAAGCTTATTCTAAAGTCTACAAAAGCTCATAAAAAATTCTTAGAAGATTTTCATATGGTRAAGGGGAGAAAAATATGCAAGTTTTTATAACAAAATGGAGAAAGAATTTTAAAACATGAGTGAGCCAATACACTTGGGAATGTTTCAAGGGATTATTGCTGGTATTATTTCAGCAAAACTGTTGTGTCTGCCTTAGAGCTTTGAAACAGAGTTTCACTGCAAAATCTGGCCTGCCCCACAAACCAAAATTTTCATAATTTCTTTCCAGGTATTTGATACACATCTCCTGTTTGAACCTATAATATAACCTAACCATAAGCTTCTTTAAATTTCCTCCCAAGCATGTCACAATTAAAAGCCTCTTTGCCCAGAAGAATTTCAAAGAGCCATGGAAAAACCAAATACAATCCAGCTAAAAGAGCCAAGCACCCTGCCTTCATTCCCCACAAAGTCCTGCTCAAAAGCGTGCTAGCGACGCTGCCCAGATCACCTGGCCACCTCTCACACATTTCACGGTATTTTTAGCAGGGAGGTGCACACTCCGGAATATCGCTCTATTTACCACCCGGCTTTTTGGATGGCAACAYGGAAAAAGATCGCAGCTCCGCTGGGGACGTGGGTGGCTCGGTGAAAGGACGTCCCGGGCTCGCAGCATCTCTGCCTCCGCTCCCGCAGTCCCCCTTCCCCCACCGCCGGGGCCCGGCTTCTCGGAGACCTCCCGCCCTCGCAGCCAAAGGCAGCCCGCCGTCGCCCTGACGTTGGAGTTGAATGAGGTTATGTGGGTGTAGCCGAGGACCAAATTCGGCTCTCTAGCTTCAGAAATACTTTCAAAAGCAAGATCTTTTAGCCACCYCGACCAAAACTTGCCATATTTTGATAGGCAGTGCGGAATGCCAGATTTGTCACCGTAACAGCGACAAAAGGGAACGACTASTTTGTGGGGTTTTACGCTTTAGAGAAGGTGATAAAATAAACGTATTCAGAAACRCCCGTGCTCTCACTGGGTACACTTCTACCGGCACCGCCAGAAACTTAAAAGGCAAACCCTGTAATAATTAATTCTTAATAATCCGCATAGCTTCCTCTGCTTCTCCCTGCCCTGCTCSGTCCCTCGCGGGCGCTGCAGGGGAGGGAGGTGAAATTCCACGGGGAGGCACAGCTGCTCAGCTCCTGCGCGCTGAACTCTCCTCCGAGGGGAGAGGCAAGTGTCAAGGGCAAAGAGCTGGAAACACCCCCGCAATACGCTYGCTTCTCTACASTCAGAAGGAATGAAAACATTCCCTAAAAGTTGATCTTCTTAGGGCTTGCGTGTTTCTACAGAGTGCAAAACAGCCCACTTCTCAGAGATCTGGTGCACACTAAAGATATCAGCCTGCAAGAYGAAAAACGCGCCCTWTTGCACTATACATCTGTATAAAGATCGGCACGAAAAATCACAAGCGATCTGAACAATCCTAATCAAATGTCCCATTTCTGTTCTTTCRTTATCATCATTTGCTATTTCTAGATTTATTATCACAAAATAATTTTCTAAACTCTCAATCAATTAGCCCAGGGAAGTTTTTTTTTAAAAAAAAAAAAAAGAAAGAAAGAAAGAAAAGAGAGAAAAAATATATTCAACAAAGTCTTTCAAACGAGATTTTTAAGGGTGCCACTTCATAAAGGAACACTTGCGTGTAACTTAGCAACAGCAACAACAACAAAAGTATTGCTAGTTCATATTCCAGACAAAAAGGGAAATGTTTAAAACATTAACTTGTTATATAAAATGCATACAGTACTTTTTCACTTAACACCACATTCCTTTTATTCCTGGGATGAAGGAAAATCTAGCCAGTAACGCCACACTTTCTTTCCTAAGCAGCATAATAATGAGTAGGAGCCACTTATGGTCTTATACATAATCCAGAGTCTTTGGATGTTGTCAAATCCATGTTGAGGGTATTACACTGAAAATCCTTACTTACAACAGTAATCTAACAGGTTTGAAAACCCTGTTGCATTTCTCAAAACRGACAACTAAAGGTTTACAAGTATGAAAAAGAAAAGCTGGGGAGGAGAAATCGTCCACAGCACTGCATTCAACTAAGGATGTCCTGAGCAACGCTAATACATAAGAAGAAGGACTGTCTAAATTAGTAGCTGACTTTTCTCAGCTAAAAGAAAAACTCTCCTGTTGGTCAACTAATCTAGCAGTATAGTAATAGTATTAGACATGTTCTTTCTATTCACAACAGTGRTATTCTCCCTATTTCAAGGCTTCCTACCAGGATTGGCAATGGAGTCTGCAAGGAGTGAAGGACAGAAGGTCCAACCCAAGGCAGCAAAAATCAGCTGCAACCCCCCTTGGGGCACCCTGGAGTCTGCCTTGCACAGGGTAAACCCAAGATAGTGCAGTGGTGGATGCAAGCCACCACAAGCTGTTCAGGCACCACATTCCCAACTGCTCTGGACATTTTCTAGTAAAGCTTAAGCAGCTCTGCTCATTCTCACCCTTAAATATCTTTCTCCAGTGTGTCTGCAGCACTGGGGATTGCATGGCAGCGGCTCACCTTGGCCACTGCAGGAGTCCCAGTCCACCCCCCACATGCCCAAAGCCAAGAGCAGAGCCAGAGCAACCTTTATGGGTGTGCAGGCCAAGTCCAGATTTACTGCTTCAGGGGAGTCGAAGCAGCTCTCTGTCCTCCCAGGGATGGCAGGGTCCTGGCAGTGGCACCAGGCCAGGTAGTGGAGTGAGGAAGAGGAGAGCCCAGGAAGGCAGGGCAGGTGGCTGGCCAGGTTTCTGCAGAGGGCTGAGGCCAGCTCCTGCTGGGAGGAAGGGGAAGGGAGGAAGGGAGAAGCCCCCAAGGGTGTGATCTGCTGTAATGGGAGCGGGAGAGCACCACAGAGCACCGTCTTCTGCTTGTGGGGAAAGAGGTCCTTCCCCAGTGGTGGCCCACTGCGGAGAAGGCAGGGAGAAGCCACTCAGACAGGTCACACTGCTGCACAGCTTCCTTCCCTCACCTGCAGCACGGGCAAAGCTTCTCTCTAGCTCCCCTGTGCCAAAAGCTGGCCCGGGCCAGAACCCTGAACTGAACTGTCCTCCAGGACTCCAGCGATCTCATTTGTTCCTTTTTTTTTTTTTTTTTT
>NW_028186579.1:2752482-2796497 GCF_003343005.1 Rhea americana
GCAAGAGCCCGCAGCTCTGTAGCATTCACTTTGTGCAGAGCACGCAGTGACGTTAGCGGGGCGGTTTTGATGCAGAACGGAGGTTAGGGTAATCCCGAGCCTCCTGCCCTGCCCTCAGCACAGAGAGCAGCCCCAGCGTCGCCCTCCGAGTCAGCTCTGCCATCTGTTCAGATACTATGTTGGAAAGCACAAGTGAGTTGGGCACGGCCCATGCCTGCACTCCCAGGCATGGGAGGACCCACATTCCCAAGCACTCCCTTCCCACCAGCAGCAGCTCACCCCAGGCACGGCCACTCTCGGAGACCCTCCTTTGGGGCAGTATAGACCCTGTCTTCCCGCAGGCGGCAAAAGCAAGATTTGCCCTTTTCCTCTCTTAYACCGTAGTCTCCAGGCATGTTCTTAGTCCTGTGGATTAACCTCCTTTTTTTTCCATCCCTTCTTTCCATCATTTCCCAAAATACAAGCCCGAGGCTTTTCTAAATATACTGGCTAGGGATTTGGGCCTGATTTTTTGGTTTTGGCCAGAGCTTCAGCTGTTGTAGCACCTCAGTTTAAGTTAATGGAAATATATGAGTTAACATTTGTAGATAAGCTGGCCCTTAGACTGTTAAGACAATTTAGTAGTATTCAGGCAGCTTCCTAGCTTGCAGGCAAAGGCATATAAGAAATAAAGATCAAAGTGAAGTAAATGAAATAATTAGGAGGTAAAAATGAGTTCGCGCTCTCCCTAAGCACTAATATTCAGAACTAGAACGGAGATAGATCCCTCCAGATCATTCACCCTACAAGCCTTTCATTCACACATCTCCAAGAGYTGGACTACTCTTATTTCTCCATTAGAGAAGCAAACCAAGGAATGAAGAAGAGAGAAGATACGTCCCAYGTTACAAGAAACGCCAATAAGGAACTGGAAAGTCTTGGGCACAGCTTCCATGTCCACATGCATTTGTGTAAATTCGAGAAGCTAAACAACTAGCTTTCTGCCACCTTGCACCCAGCCCTGCTCCCAGGGACCCCCATACACGGCCTCCCTCCCTGAGGGCTCCAGTCCAGCTCTGTCTTCCCCCATAGTCCCAGCATTTTAAAACTTCACCACACAAACATCAGGAGAAAAGTTAATCACCTTTCATTAACTCTGCTTTGGCTAGCAAATTAAGAATGCACTAAAAACTCCAAAAACCTCTTGAAAAGGGATAAGCAATCATCAAAAGGGGAAACACTTCTTTTCAGCAAAACAATTTCATCTGCTACAGGGCAATTCAGCTCTGGCTCCTCAAAATCCACTGTCCCTCTCATTTCATAGAAATAGGTCATTAACTTCCTATTTGTAATGCTTACTCCATGTTTTAGAACCATASTCAGAAATACCTCTAAGACTATTTGATTCCCTGTTTTCTCTGCTTCCTCAAAACATTGGATTTCAATTGACAGAAATCCTCAGAACAAAACAAGTGTGCAACTCAAAGCAGCCCAAGATTCAGGAAAATCTGAAGAAAAACTAAAGGCTCAATTTTCCTGTCTCTTACTCTGGTGTCGTCTTGGATTTACACTGAAAAAAATTTGAGAAACTGGACCATCATACAGAAGGTGGAGGCCTTTCTTCCATAGGTCTGCCATATAAACCAAAACAGCATCAGGTATTTCTGCATAGGAACTTTCACAGCATTAAATACAGACACAGAAATATTCCAAAGCAGACTGGATTAGAGTCCCCAAGCCTATCCTCTGGAGCACGCTGCTGAGCATGCACTCTGTGTAACCCCACTTACTTTCAGTTGTGTCCTTCACAAGTTACAAACTGCACTGTCCCACCTATACCATCTGGTCCTAATCTTCCTGTTGAAATGTAATCCTTAACAAAAATTTTGAGTCTCGGAAAGGAAGTTACTCAATGTTTTCAAATGGACTTAAACTGGGCATCAAAAACAAAAATATTGCCTAATAAAATAGGAAAATTAATACAAGCCTTCTCATTCAACTATAACATTTAACTGTGTATAGAAAATAACTCAGGATATATATCGCCAGCTTCAAAGTTCAAATAATAACATACCTTTTAACCTTACTGAAATCTGTGATACACATAGTCATGCATCTTAACCCTGAAGAATAGCTAGAATAGAAGTCTATAGAAAATAAAACAAGAAAATAGTGGCTCAAATATAACATTGATCAAAATTCTGGGCAATGGCCTCCTTAAAATTTGTCATTTTTACAAGTACATTCTYGTCCAATATTATAGTAAGAGCAATCAGATCCAGAAGAAATATTTTGGCTTGTCAACTTTAATAAAGATGACATTGCAGAGACTCTCAGGAAAGCAGAGACCCAAGCACAGTCAGATATACCACGCTGGGGTCAGGTGGTTGTATGCGCCGTAATACYGGGCTCTGTTAGCCTGGGCTCAGCAGCACAGCAGCCTTGAGGAGCTTTGTGCCCGCAGCCTAGGATAACCCACTCAACCCATGCTATACCAAAAAGATACAGTTATATACAGCTAGTTCTTCTGTTRCCAAAAGTACAGCTCTTCAGAAACTTGATATGAAGCATTTTAAACAAAAGAGGGAGAGGAGATAATCTGTTTGATAAAACAACAAAACATCAACAGCATCCAAATTCCTTTTTATCCCAGAACACATTCCTTAGATTACATGAAGATGCTACATATACCTATTTTTCCACGTAAGGATACCTGTCCCGAATCATAGCCCTAAAATCCAGGATAGACCCGCATATGCTGTAAAAACACTCTGTGCCCTTGCTTAATATCAGTTGCGAAGAACACAAAAATAGTCCAGGGAAAGGGCTGGGATTAGGACAGGCTGTGTCCTGGCTCACAGCTCRTTGCACATTCCATGAAACGACGGCTTAGAGATCCAAGGGGCGATGACACAGGCAGACACGTCCTCCCACCCTGGTGGTATTTTTATTTCCAGCCTCCACTTTCTGAGCTGCAGGAAAGACAGACCCACGGGGCATCATGCGAGATGCACAGGCTCTGGCATTATCCCACCTGACTTTCACCCTCCAAGACCAAAAAGCTTGAAGCAGTTTAAAGCTTAGGTTGGGAGCCTGGTTAACGGGTGGGACCCCTGGCTGGGAGCACATAACAGCCCAGCTCAGGGCTTTCCAGCAGGACACACCTGAGGCAGCGAGGTCCCAAGAAGAGGGAGGTCTGGGGCACCAGAGGCGCTGGTCCCTGGGCTGSTGCATTCCCTTCCCTGCTTGCATCCAGGCACCCCGCAGGTCCCCACAGTCCCTGTGATCGACTGGTTTGGTCAAARACCACCGCAGTTAAGATACTTTTGTGGGGGCCACTTGATGCATTGGTGCAAAGAGCTGTAGGATGCCATGATTTAAAGACAGCAGCTGCACAGCCATCAGCCCTTCTCCAAGCAACTCGTGGCAGCTCTCGCCACAGAGACAACAAAGTACTGAAACAAAAGCTTAACATAAGTTAAACCATTATATGCTATTCAGGGGATGCAGAAACAGACTAAATGGGAATTTTAAAAATGCATATCTCTTTCTAGTTGATGTTTGTTTCATCCCGTTAATAGGTTCAAACACTGACACACAACTAGTACTAAAAGCATATATTAGACACCAAGAAAATCAAGCTTTTCGGGGCTCAGTCAGCGTTTTGTGAAGCCTATTGTAGAATTCCTTTGGCAGAGTTTATATATTTTGTGTGTATATATATATATAGTATTTTATCTCTTACCAAATTTCCTTTTCAATAAATTTATTTTATATCCACCCCTGGTTGTTCCCATTTCTCTACCAAATTTGAACTGAAATATTGGCATCATGAGAAATCCCCACTAATACAGAAGAATCACCATTTTCTCTTCTTGTAGTATAAATTCAGAGTATGAGTCTCCTCCCACTTACATCAGGAGGAACTTCATGGAGCCCCACACATAAGAATGTGAACTCAGAAGAAGAATCGACTGACTACTAGTGGAAGGAAGGCGCCTGTGCTTTCTCTTCTTAGAGAATTTAAGAAAAAACACAGTGAAGGTTATTGAGGTCAGAAAGTCAGATGAATGAATGACACTCTTTAAAAAGAAAAAAAAAAAAGCTATCTAGCATGATATTTTGAGTGCCTTGGTAGATTTAATTCCCTTTTCAAGCATCCTTAAAAAGGTGCATTAGCAAATGGAGATTTAAGTTTGGTTGGCATAGGAAGAAAAAGGAAAGCAAAACAAAACCAACCACTCATCTGCTGTTCAAACTTCTGATCTAAACCTTTTTGAGGTTTAAAAATAGAAAATGTAAGTCAATATGTGCTTTAATCAACATGCAAGGAACAAGTCAATAATTAAAGATTCAAAATAAAGATTTAAACTCAAACATAGTTTTGCAACTGCAGTTATAGACAGATTACGAAATTCCTTTCACACAATGCACATAGCATCCTTTGAGACTTAATGACATTCTGCAGCTGGGGTAGTATGAATTTGAGTTCTTTCTGTTCTGAGTTATTTACTTCTGCAAGAAAATTCTCCATGGCAACTGGCCAAAGGGGCTTGTCTCCTTAGTGTGTGAAATGTGAGTAGATACAAACTTGACACCATATTTCATCCCCTTGCCTTCCTTCATGTCTGCATTCCTAACTGTAAATTAAKGGGTAGCACTGGTGGTTCTGGGGTGGCAGGAAGCAATTTATTCAGAAAGATAGGAAGAGGTGGGGAAAAAAATATCACAGTGCTTCGAGGCACTGAAACTACAGTTTCTGAAACTGCAGTATGATTCCTTTCACCCATCATCAAGACAAGCTAAAATCATATCACAGCTGATTCACTTTTGAAAATGTGATGCTTATCCTTTTTATTGACTTTTAGAGGTGTGTTTAACATCTGAGCAGAAATCAGTAGAAATTGTTGAATACTTGCTAATGCGCATCCATACCTCCACTGCCACCATCCTCATTTGCAGTCTCTTTTCAGGAATGCAAGTTCTTTCTGTTTTGAGGGCCCATGAAAACATTGAATACTTCTTCAGCACGGTCTGCCAAAACTGATTATGAAAGAGGCAATTTGGAACACAGAGCTTCAAGTTGGGCTTTAGAAAACAAGAGGCACCTGGGAAATGATGTGCAACTTGCAGAGACTTTAAATATGCTTTGGCAAAATCAAAATTCCCCTAAGGACCTCAGGCAGCCAAGGGTGAAACAGTGACCTTCAACACATGGTTACCCTTCGTGGAGCTGATCTGCATAATGTATCTGCTAGTTTAGCTAGGACATACCAGTACTGTAATCACTTCCTTTCACATCCTGGTTTTCACTCCAGTTTGCAGTTACATGAAGCAGTCACACCAAGCAAATTTGTTTAAGAGATGTCTAGTTAACAAGATAATTTTCAAGAAAGCTTGAAAGAGTTATTGTCATCTACTCCTAAACACCCTGTGCAATGTGCTGTATTCAGGGAGTATGCCTAGCTATTGTGTGCCACATGCAATATTTTGAGGAGTTCAGGCCCAGCCTATGACTGCTTCAGCACATGGGTTAGAAAGATCCTCTCAATTTCATTTGCACACAAGGTCCTCCATACTACTTCAAAAAAAATCAATACAATAACACTTTTATTACCTTCTCTCGAGCTGCAGTTTTCAACTTGAAGTTTCAACTAAGAAAATGCAAACCAAAACTCTGGCAGCCTGATATGGTTCAGTTGCTTTTTTTGGTTGTTCGTTTGTTTGGTTGATTGGTTTTTGTTTGTTTTTTTTTTTAACAAGAAATGAGCAAAATCAAGGAGTTTTGCTAGTGCTGCCCACGGACTGCAGAGGGACCAGCAATGGCTGAAGAAGTTTCCCTTTCTGTCAAAATGCTCCTACAGCAATTGCAGCACTCCCAGGCTCCGCTCCCCTGGGGAGCCAGGCTCTTGTTTGGGCTGGCTGCAGGAGAGAGGCATTTCAGGGCAGGGAAGCTGAGCTGGGCAAGCACAACACACCTCCACCAATCCCAACCTGCAAAACAGTCCCCAGGGATCATTCTAGCCCAAGCAAGTGAGAACACATTAGTTTATATAAAAATCATGCCAGAAAAACTATCAGGGTAACTAGCTTTAGACAAAATGTTTGCAAAGCTTAGCAATTCTGTTCTTGTTTAAATAAGTGGAAAACAAGGTCAGAATTTTTGAAGAGAAACCCAGGAAGTGGTTACAGACAGAAGAGATCAACAGCCAAACTCTGAAGCTTTTCCTCTGCCTATGTTAAGGCCTGCTGCAGGAAATCTCCCATTAACATCTGTGTGACAACTGCTGGATCTGGGAGATGTAGCAAGCAAACATGAATGTGGGTTAAGCCTGGTTGGCCTGAGTTTACTATCCTGACAAAGAAACATAAAAATGCAAATGTCAAATATTGAGTGGCAAAATAGAGCTCCCAAATTATTTCTGTCATTTCAGTAATTCCCTGTAAGTCACAAAAACAAGTGATGTAACATATCATGGAGCATTTTAAGGAAGAGGCTTAAACTGTAAATTCTTCTGTCATCACCAGCGACTGGTTACTCACAGACAAATAGTCCCTCAGATTTTTAGAGAAATATTACTAAAGTAATTACTCACTTTTGAGAAGAAGAGTTAAATTTCAGCTGATAATTGAAAGGAAGAGATTTTAAGACTGTACAGAAGAGAAAGATAAGAAGCTTTCAGTGCAGCTTCATTCCCAAGGGGGAATTCAGGCAGGTGAAGGAAGAGGTTTTTATAGCACCTTGAAAGTGGGTGRGATGGGGGGAGGAGAAAACATTGGAAGCAAGGAAAAWTTGTTTTCTCTTCTCTSCATCTGGAATACAAAGGGCTGATATCCTAGGAAGAGCATGAAAGAGGGCAGTTGGTCCAGGGCAGACATAGCTCCACCTTGTCCTGCGCAGCAGTGCRGCGAGAGTGGTCACACACTGTTTTGGTATTGTCAGTTGTGTGTTAAGGGTATGCCACCAAGTGCCCATATGTTGAGGGGAGGGAAAGAGCAGCTGCATTTCATGCAGCCTGGTAACTTGCGGAGCAGAGAGATGACTAGCCAGTGTCTCCTTTTAGACTCACACCAGGCAGCAAAGGCAAGGAACCAACAGTAAACATTGGTCCCCAGATCCGGTAGAAGCCGGGTAGCCTGGGCTGTGCATACCCATCCTCTTGCAGTTGCAGCAGTGCCAACTCCAGAGGCTACAGTCCCTAACCCAGCTCCARTTACTCATTACTGTGCTACCAGAGCTTATTGCCTCCTCAGATCTGCTGGATGAGCTGCTTTGTGAATCGTCTCTAGTGTGTTTCATTTAAAAGCCTAGATAATTTAAGCAATTTAAATATTGGTCTTTGCCAATCAAGCTCATTTTGACAGGTATTGGTCATTGGGAATATAATCAAGAGAAGCACAACGGGCTAGCCTTTAGCAAGAGGATAATCACAGCATTTGTAGCAGGGCTGGCACTGTTAAATATCTTCAGCCATTTCTGTGGCTGTTGCCAGGAAAGGACTTGTGTCTCTTTGGCCACAGCGGCTGTTTTAGCAAATATCATCTAGTTGCACTCACTCCAGAACCATACATCAGCTGAAAGCTAGCAGAGCGCTATATAACTGTTGTCAATTCTGAAACATTTCCAACACAAACCCTCCTGCTTGCTTGGCTGGGAAGAGCGCAAAGCTGTAGTAGCTATTCCACCACTTTACAGTAAAGGAATTCTTAACCCGCCAGCTAGGGCCTCATTTTGCCCCTCTGCAGTACTAAACGGGTCACAAGAGAGTGAAAAGAACCTGACTGGAGGCTGGGAGAGAGGAACAAAGGGGTGCCCAAATAAAAGAGTCCTGTATCAGCATCTAAACAGCRGCTCTTAAAGGAATGGCAGAGTGGAGCAGTTCAACAAAGGACAGGCTTATAGGAGTTTACGTGATCTCACACACTGCAATCATGAAAGAACATTTTGAAAGAAAGAAAAAAGATGGAATTAGGGACAGACAAGTTGTTCATCAGCTCTAAAACAGGGATTTGGCAATACTAAAGTCAGCTGTTTCGTATCATTTCAAAATAGATGTTTTTGGTTTACTTTCCTCTTTTTTTCCCCTCCCAAGAACCCTTACCCAAGTTCATGTAAGAGGTCAAAACAGCTAACAAAGGGGTAAAAAAACAGAAAAGTTAGTTGAGGTTCAAAAGCAGTTGTTGTATTAGAACATGGTTTTGGCTTTCCATTAAAGAGATCTGCTTTCACACAAAGGTCTAGATCCAAAGCTGGTGCAGTTTGGCACTACCACATTCGTGTCAGGAAAGCCATTCTGATTCACAGTATCTGAAAATTTGGTCCAATTGCCCTCAGGCTCAGACTCTGTAATGGAAACTGTGTATGTAGCGTGGAGATGAATTGGGTAAGCCCTTTTTAAATACTGAAGTTCTGAGAAAACTGAGCAGTAGTCAGCTTTTTTAAAAACAGTTTTTATGTTTTAGAGAGCTCTTTTTATACACTGAACTTTAAAAAGACCTGGCAGTTGGTAGGCTGGTGGCATGAGCTTACTGAAAAGCACTCCCTGTAGTTAAAGAGTCTGAAGAAAGTAGCAGGTACCAAAACACATATTCTCAAATTTACTTAATAAACAGGTTCTTTCTTCTCCTTTTGCCTTTCAAAGAGCAGTGAAAATACGGAGATGTAACTAGGCTTCCACAACTGACTGAACAACTCAATACCTACACATTCAACATACTTAATACATGTGGCAGTTATCCCAGTGACTTGAGGCTTATACACACTAATCTTAGTCCTGTTTAAGTTCACAGCAGTGATTTTAGCAGATCATCTACCATCCTTCCAGTTCTGCTTTCTAACCCTCAGCTTCCCTCCTATTCACCACTTCAGTCCTTCCTTTGAACTCCTGTTCCTAACAGCCCATGTTTCATAATCATTCCAGGACTCGGAGGTACATGACATGGGTGGCGAGCAAAGCTGCTAACTCTCTCCAGCATGGGAAAGCCACCATCCTTTTCTAGGCAAAGGTGAAATCGTTCTGTTCACTGCAGAACTGTGAAGACTCRAAGATATTTAAAACAAACTTACAACTCCACATCTGATCCCCTGTATTTCTGATGACAGCAGGCAGGTATCTGCAAGTCAGGCCATAGGCAGGACTCTCAAGGCCACTCTCACTCTCCTAAGGGGACCTCCACATGTGCTCACTGAACAAGAACTGGCCTTTCAGAAGGACACCTCTTTGTCCTTTGTGGACACATCTTTAAATAAGATCACTCAAGCTTAGGCAACAGAGATCACAATTTCRCATCCAGACTCTACCACCTTAGCAGGGGTCATGCCCATCTAGACAAAAGGGCATGGACATTTTAGTGTGAGCAACCTCCTTTCATGGCCTCTGCGCAAAATGGCTGACAAGTCCAGCAAAGGTGCCTTGAGGAGTTTTCACTTTCATTTCTTGAACACTAGGCATCACGCTGAGTAAGAACTGCCACCTCCATCATACTTCATTTTTAAGTTAAGAACAGGCACAAGGCTCAGGTGTGACACTCCTTAACTTGTTATTATTCTTATGGAAACAGAAGGTGTATAATTTTAAGTAATTTTCACTCTTCTTGATATTATTAGTTGTCATTTATACCACTGAGACTCGTATTGTCATCCATGGACATCTTGGCAACCTATCACAGCTGACAAGCAGAGCAGTCTTTTTGCTTGGCAATATCCCACCAAAGAGCTTTCAAATGAGAGAAACTTAAGAGAGACCCAGAAGAGGAAAATCAGTGGCACTCTCCCAGATTGCCCTTGAGAAATGCGCAGGAGTTTAGGCATTCAACCGCTCCTACTGTCCTTTGCTGGACTTTTTTCAAACTAATCTGGCAAACTTTACTCCAAGAATGACACTACTATAGACAGGAGACCTCAAGCAAGATCAAGTTGCTGAGAAATCTCATGAGCCAACAGAAATATCTTTCTACTAAGTGAGAGATTCATTTCTCATCCTTTTCATACTAGTCTAAAACTGGACTCAGCCATAGTAGGATTTCAGAGTACTTCAGTTCCACTTCCCACATGAGACACAGGAGTGCCTATAGAGCCAAAAGAATTTGGGCCAAACCGCTAAGAGCTTTCTTCTTTATTATACACACTTGACCACATACTGCTGGGCAATCCTTGTAGTCAGCATTACATGTATCAGCTTACTGAAAAGACCACAGGCTTGTATACTGTGAAGTTTCTTCTCACAAAGAATTGGGAAGAAAAGGAATTTCTGCTGATGTGCTGAGTAGAATTTCCACCACCTCCTCCCCCCCCACAAAAAAAGGAAATCTCCTCATAACAGCAACACTATTGAATATATTTATAAAATGCTCCTCAAGGTACTTGTTTTTCCCTTTTAGTTTGTTCATATCTTTCATCACAATTGTGTGAATAGTTGAGCAATCATCCTTCTAGCTCTGAAAGAGTAGGTTAAAATACTATCTCCTAATTCCCCCCCCAAAAAAAAAAAAAAAAAAAATCTGTTCATTCAGAACAATTGTATGTTACAGTTCTCCAGCAGCTCATACCCAAGAATGTCAAAGCATTCCTTGAACAAGAGTATACGCAACTTCCTTCTGAAGAGACAGCCCATGTTAGAGATGAGGAAACACATACCATCATTTTCAAAACTGGAAGGCTAATTCTACTGTTAGGCACCTGAGCTTCTGGCTTGCTTTTCAAGAGACAGAAAATTTCCATTATCCATTTTTACAAATTGATATTCAACACCTGTGAATTTCGGCATTTCAAATATTAAATTTTAGTTTGAAAATATCGGCTCTCCTCTTTTCCAGACTAACTCAAAGTCCTCCTGCTGAACTAAAAGATAATTTAAGTGGTTATTTAGCTAGCCATAAACAAAAATGCTTTTCCTAAGTATTTGTTCAAGGCTACAGATACACATGTAATGGTTTGCATAAATAAAGGAAGATGGAGACCAGTTATCACTCTGTATAACCAAATGCTTGACAGGAAAGATAAAAAGAAAAATTCCCCCAAAGAAACAAGAGAATCCACGTACACATACAGGTATGCATGCACATATGCTGTATTGGAGAGAAATCAAGGGCAATGATTGTCCATTGGATGTCCACTGCCTACAACCATTGCTCCCCCCCACATAGTCTGTTCTTCCTAACAAAGCTCTTTCCTTAAGTTAACAAATTTCTGGGACTTAAGGGAATGTACAGCGTAACAGTCTCATTGTGAGTGTGGYCTTATTCTGGAAAAAAGGAGTTTCAGTTAACTAAAATATAATTTAAATATTTCTTACAAGAGGAAATTTTCAAGTGATTTATCAAAATTCCACTTCAGGTGCTGGAGTAGCAACAGCACTATTACAATCCCAAGCCATAAATGATAAAGTAAATACTTAATTTATAAACCCAAGCTTTTATCTGATTATTTCAGTACAGATTGTTCCAGTTTAGCTGCTTCCTGAACTTCAAGGCTTGGAAGACATAAAAAGGTGAAGAGCAGCCTGAGCAAATGCAAAGTACTTCAGTTGCTTCATAAACATTATGTCTCCAGATGTTAGCTGTGTTGCGTTTGAATACAACAATCTGGTAAGCAAACAGAGCGCAACATTTCCATATATAATGCTCACTCT
Source organism: Rhea americana (assembly GCF_003343005.1). Classification (NCBI taxonomy): domain Eukaryota; kingdom Metazoa; phylum Chordata; class Aves; order Rheiformes; family Rheidae; genus Rhea; species Rhea americana. The sequence continues at coordinate 2,764,092 of NW_028186579.1, forward strand.
AAGAGTATTAGTGTACTTTTAAATGGAGACTCTTAAATGATTTTCAATGTTAAGTAGTACAAGGGATTGCAGTAAAGGACAAGGAAGAAGAACTCCAGCATAACAAAAGCAGGATGTGTGAAAAATATAAACAACTTGGTTCAGTAAGCATCCAAGAGATTGAGGGCTGTTTGTCACAAGATCTCCCCARACTTCCCCCTGGAGTGAAACTCAAGAAGCGTGCATGGACGAAAGCATGTCAGGACTTGGTGGGGAAGCCAATACGAGAATAGCTGCAGTAGTAACTGTGTGCCACATTCATGAACGTCTTGAGTTACCAAGATAAATTCAGCTACAAGACTCACCCTTGTGCATTCTTAACCCCTTCTCCACAGGATGCCTGCATATGGGTCAGTGCGCAGAGGACGGGGAGGAAACACTAGGAAAGCTTCAAAAAGGGTGATTTCTCCGGGCGGACAGTGTTATATATACACTGGCACTCAGACTTAATATGTTCAGAAATTTAGAAAGGCTTGTTTAAGAGACAATGGCTATTACTGTGGTTATACAGTCTTTTGCCATTAAATCAAACTGTTGTGATTAAGAAAGCTAACTTCTTGTTTATTGAAGCATAAGACCTCATCCCAATCTCTCCAAATGCAAAATTAAAATAATAAAAAAAATGCAGAGTTATAGTGCGTTCAGGTCATTTTTGAAAGCTTCCACTTCCTTCAGCTAACAAATGGCATTATTTGAGGAAAACCGCTTTCTTTTCCAGTTTCCAGATGCTAGACTGTCTGCAGTGCTAACAAATAGGTAACTATGATGTTTTTGTAATCTTTCTGAATCACAATATTACGAAACTATTATTTCCTGATTTTCATTTCAGTTTTCCACTAACWGTAACCTCAACCAACTTTCGTTTCAATGCTATATCAGAGCAAACAATACTGAGGAAAGAATATTCCCTCACGCATCTCACTAAACTTCTTATTTTTAAAATACATGAAATAAGACCTTTTAATAAATTTTTGGCTGCGTGGATTTARCTGTGTTTAAGGAACTTACTTTTTGTACTTTTGTGCAAGAAGCAGAAGCAGCATAACATTCTAAAAAAGTCTTGTATATTTTTTTTTCTCCTGAAATGGGCAGCAAGTAGAGGAAATATTGGGGGTGGGAGAAAACGCCTATTGTTATGGTTTGCGGGCTCAAACCTTTTAAGTGGTCAAAGTCTGGCTAGGGCTCCACCAAAACTCACGAGGTTTGCTCTGTCCTGACTCTGCCAGGATTTTGTTTTGTGATCACTTTGTCTTTGCAACGTGAGGATCCATAAATAGTTCCCTCCCTGACAAGAAAACTGTAGGAATAAAGCTATGAATTTGGGGCTAAGTGAGCAACACACAGTAAAAGGGGACATGTAAGCATCAAGATAGTTAAACTCACGGTAAGTATGGAGGCTTGTGGTCCACTGAGTAGGATACAGATTTAGGAGTCAGGTTTGTGCTGGATAACTTGCAAGATAAGAGAGCATCAAAAGCTCCGTCTGAACTTGTGGCTTCTTGGCAAAAGGGTGAGTGTTCAAGTCTCTTCCTCTTTCCAAATGGCTTTTCTAAAGCTGCAAAGGGAAAAAYTGTGGCAATAGGCTGAAAGCGGCACCACGCACATTAGCTGGGGAGGCCAGTTCAATCCTAGCAGCGGTTCTCGCTCAGATCCAGGCTCTCAGGTCGAATCCCACTCTGAACTCTTCACCTCCTCTCCAGCACGCGTCCCCTCTAAATATAAACTGCACTGCTGACATGACTGCAGCTGGCATTAATCTTTTCAGAAGTTTTCTGTGTTGTCCTTGGTTTTGTTTACTATGTTAAAGCAGGGGAAGTTCTGATTTAAGCAGCAAAGAAATATCAAAAATACACATAGATGAAAAGGAAGAAAGACCAAAACAGTTAGTTTAAAAATATAGGAATCAAAGGGAGGGGATAAGAGGGMAGGAGGAGAAATTCATAGAAAGCAAGCGATGTGATGAGCCTGAAATAAGCTGAGCTAGTAATGCTAATTTGCAACATTAAATATCCTGCAAGTGTCCGAACTGCTTTTATGTATAATTCTAATGGAAACAAAACTGTAGATGTGAACAAATATCTTTGCACCAGAGATCTTTGAACTCCATTAAAAATTAACCAATTATTCAGAGCTCAGGTTCCCCCAGTATCTGAGCAGCTAAAGAAAAAGCCTGCAAGAGAAAAATTGCAGACAGCAAGATCCCATGTTAAAGGYTGTGTCATTCGGTGGAGGGATATGAGCTTCAGCTGAAGTCTGTATACACAAGTGTGACGTTACAAATAACGTTACAAGTCTTTTTGAGAACTCACAGCAAATTTCAAAGCAAGTATGAATAAATGCAGGAAAATATTATGTAACCCTAACACAGAACCTTAATCTTGTGCTATAAAATCTCCAGCTTCTGCATTAAAACAAAAGTAAAGCAACAGCAATACATCGCCTCCTCTTTCTCTGAGGCACAGTAGGGAGCAATGCCATGACAGGTATGCAATCCCGGCACAGGACAACAACCACACAGACTGACTGGATGTCAATTCCAAGTTTTCCACTGCAGTGGAAATGGTGAAGGACTCAGTGTAAGCCTAGGAGCTGAGAGTCAGTTCTGGGACAAAGAAAGGGAATGGTGGGAAGGTCTGCTGTGAAGAGCACGAGCAAATGTTCTCTGTCAGTACCCTGAATAGCAAGCAGACCAAACAAAGCTGAAAAGTGCTAGGGCCCTGTTCTCCCAATACTCCTAGCTTGCACTAACTGCAGTAAAACTAGCTAGCTGGTCAAAGACAACAAGGACACAGACTTGAAGGAAAGCCTAAGAGACTATGTGCTTGCAGCAACATCCATTGCATGTTACAGTTCCTCCCATATCTGCGTGATCAAGCTGGAGGGCAGATGCATAAAAAAGGTATGATCAGGTCCTCATTAGACAACTGCAGCCTAAGTAGATATACGTTCTACATGTAATTAAGCAGCACACTGTTGCCTGCTGTGCTTTTCTCCATGACTACCATGCTTTCTGACAAATGCTTTACAGAATTTTATTACATGAACAGCTTCCTTTAACATGGCATGCAGCTTGATTCACCTAAACACTTGCATCAACCTATTTATTTGACCAGCATACAGCAAAAAATGTTTGGGCAGGAGCTAGYATATTGTATCGTGTATTCATATTCAGCTGTAACAAGCAAATGCTTTTATACATTTGTTGCATACTCAAAAGTAACTTTAAATGCGTAGCTTTATCACTGAAATAGTTTCTGTTTCTCTTTCATTGGGTGGACATTCTGCAGTGCTCAGTGACAATGCTAGTCTTTCTGGAYGGTGCATATCTCAATGGAAATTTTTGTAGTAGTAATAGTGTATGTGAGCAACACACGTGCACTATTAGAACAACAGTGCACAATACAGGCTATTCATTATCCAATAATCCTAACAGAACTGGAGTATCTAGTTGTTATGCATTGGAAAACAGGAAAAATGTCCATTACTCTGTAAAGGACTTTCTCCTGAGAGCCCCTTTTTGCTCCTATCCCAAATTGCCACATGCTCATCTCTGGGAGCCTGGGGATAACCAGAAAAATCCCCACTGAGGGCTGCTCTGTCTTTGCATTTAAGTATTAGTAATACTGTGCATGTTATATGTAAAAAGAATTGGATGGTTTTGTATCTGAATAAATCTCTAAATATTCTCCTTCAGTACATAAGCTCATTTCCTTCAACAGTCAAAGTGAAATTTGTACCCTCTGTACTTCATTCTGCAAAAAACAGTTGCTCAAAGAGTTTTTCTTCCTGAAAAGTACTAGATATTGATTCCCTGGCGAGTCACAAATCGCCATATTTGGAATCACAACTCCTGTGTTCCTGTGATATATCCGTAGCTAGCAAGGGRTAAAATAATTCAGAGGCTAATGTTGTATGATTAACTGTCCTACTAGATAGCTAATATTACACCAGTAATCTCAGTTAAGTGTTTTRCAAGGGCCAGACAGAAACATGAACTTCCCAGCATCTCTCTCTGCACAAAATTACTCCCTCAGCCCAACAAAACATGTAAAAGAAAACTCTCTGCACCGCAACCCCCTCATTGCCATCTTGTGTGTGAAGGCACCACTTTGACTGGAAATTTAAGCTAGGTGATGCCTGGAAGTCACTAAGGGCACATGCTGCTGAAGGGGAGAGCCTTTGACAGAGTCRGGAGCGAGAACAGCTGCAGCAAGATCCAGCTCTGCTCATCTGTGTGTTTTCCTCTGGACTGCTGCAAACTTAGAGAGTTCCAGTAAATGTAGCCTGTTTTCTGTTCAAAACTGTGTCATCTGGCGCTCTGAACTAGCATCAACAAGAATTCCTAATTTCCCTGTAATCACATACAGACACAGGTACCTCCGCTCAGTAAATCAGGATTATAGACTCATGCACTAGCTTACAAGTCCTCTTTCTTGTGCTTATCATGGCTGTGAAGGAGGAGAAAGGTGCAAGATTTCCCGTAGGCTGTTAAGATGCATAAGCAGATAACTTGTCTTAACTGCCTAGAGAAGAAATTGAAATCGAGAGAAAAAAAATATTTTCCCTTTAAAAAAAAACTAACAAAAAACAAGAGACAATGACCTAAAGCTCTACTCATATATAAAGTACATCGTACAACTGGAGAATTTTAGATAGAACTCTCAATAAAGATCTCTGGCAGAAAAAGGTTGATTATCGCTGCTTGGAGCTGGATTCATTCCTGCACTTAGGGCAGAWTTCTGTGGGCTCAAAAGCACAGCAATAAATACTCCAAGTCTGCCATAAGGGGGTAGAAAGGCTCTATGTAATTAAATTTCTTGCCAATCTACAGAGACAGCAGCCATCCGTCGCTCCAGCCCAAATATAAAATCTGGCAGAAGGGGACTAGACGTTCACACTAATCGGCTGCCCCTCTGTTTCAAATGGCACACGCTTGTAAACAACCACACACAATAAAGTACGTTTGGGTTTTTAGACTACGCCAAGAAGGAAAAGGAGACTTTTTAATGTGTTGGCTAAAACCTTAACATGTGAAACTTCAGTCAAATTCTTACTGCCAAAATTACCAAAAACATCTTGCAAAATCACAACAAACACCCCACCTGATGGATCCTATACATATATTTAACTGCAAATTAGCAATGACTTTGCTATGGCATTAACACAGAGAAACTGATAAAAATGAAAAACTAGATCATTCCAGAGGATAGACAGGAAAAGGCGCAGCTTTATTGCATTGCCTACATGTTTGCAATGAAAACCACACAAAATTTGCCTCAGTTCAGGTTTCATTGCAAACGTGAAACTTAGCTCAAGGGAAAATTTGCTAATGTTTGCATAACTATTGAGTCAACTGGGGCCCAGCCCCAAGAAAAGCTTTGTGATCTAAGAGAAATGTGTAGTTTCACATCAAAACCAGGTGAAATGGGGAAAAAAATGAGTTTCATTTTGAATTGTGAAGATAATTTGAATAAAACTTCAGAGGRAAATGCAATAGCAATAATGCAGATTGCATGAACACACGTGAATGCTAAGGCCAGGACACTGGCTAAAACAATAACAAAAAATCTAATTAATCTTGTTTTCAGTGCTTTATTAGAAGTCCTGTTACAATGGACTCTGCACTTCTTACCCTCACAAAACCGCTGAGACTTGGAGGTGGACTCCGACTTCCATGTTATAGGTGGGAAACTGAGGCACAGAGGGCTTATACATGAGCAGTGAAGTTGGATTGTGAACGCAGTTTCCCACGAAAACATCCTTCCTCTCACTCAGACCTACTTCTACATGCAAAGCGAGTCACGCACACGCGCTGCTTCAAGTGGTCTATTAACTGCAAAGAGGAGCAGAGCGCTACCCCTCGCCCTTTATCCGAATTCGAAGCGTCTCGTTCTGCTGTGCTCAGAATGGAGCCGCCCGTTTGGATTTCCTTACAACTTCCTGGAGATGTCTGGTGCCCTCTATTTTCATTCAGTGCTTTCTAACGCAACTTGCAACGTTGCTTCTCTCKTCATGTGCCGTTGGGCTTTCTCTTCACTGCAGTTTAATTCAGCTTGCCTGGGATCTTCAGAGATGAAGACACTAACTGGCAATCAGACTAGGCTGTGAAATATTTCAGGCAGTCCCGTAGYTGCCTGAAATAGGTAGGTCGATGGCTAAGGAAAAGCTGATCAGGAATGTTATATGCCACGTCSCTCTATAACTGTCAGCATGAAGGCYGCTGTAAAACRTCTTCCCAGACCCTGCACATCCTGACGCTCCCCCTTCAGTGAAGGGAATAATGATAGCATTAAAATATAGTGTTTGTTATGTCAAAATAGGATTTTACATTGATAAGTAACAGAAATGAAGTATGGTTTATTTTTTATCTCAGCATGTATAATTACAGTCAGACTTACAAACTGTCATCACACTGCTGAGGAGGAGGAGGAGGGGGAGGAATAGGAGGGGATTTTTTGGCAGGGGGAGGAGAGGAGTAATTTTCTATTTTGTTGTGTTTTTACAGTAGGCTAGTTATCTCAAGATCAAAATTCTGAAGTGAGAAAAAAACCACACATCCTTCATTTTATAACAAAAACATAGATTCTACCCTCCACCATAGGAAGGTAATAGTGGAAACATTAACAGTTACCATCCTTTGAGAGTAATTTATTCCTGCGATATAATAGCCTCTGCCAGCAAGATTAAATTCAAAAATGAGCAACATTAGAAAACCCCAGCAACAAGGACTACATAACAAATTATATAGCTAAGAACTTTTATCTGGCTCAGTTTGGTCTTCAAGTTAAAAACATGATAAAATATAAAAGGCATGGTGCCCCAAACTAAAAGATCATTTGGTGCAGATTATAAAATACACAAGCAATGCTTCTGGTGACATTGCAATGAGGTCTAAATGAAGGAGGAAGAGGAACGCTATTTTCTAGAAGCATCTTAGAAAATCACCATAATGTAATCACATTACAGCTCCAAACGTCTGAGGTTGCACCAGCTCAAACTGGAGCCTCCACACAGCACCAACTCCACAAAGAGTTAAATCTGAGAACTAGTGTAGCTGCATTTGTACAGTGCTTTAGTAGGTCCTGCATGATCAACTGTAGCACCATATTAATCCAGCTACATATTTTCCATTTCCAGTATCATCTCCAGTAACATAGGCTTCTTTTCGCCACTGTCTTTCACATGGTACAGACATGCATTTCACACTCAGAAGTACAAATCTGTTCCAAAACAACACAGACCTTTGAGTCATTTGGGCTTTGCAGCTTTRAATGACTCCTAAATTCCACTTATAATCTCAGTCAGGGTCATCGCCTGTCCTGATTCACTTTTCTATTGTATTTCCCCAACAACAGCTGGTAGATGTGCTCTGAACGGCTTGTCCCTTGGCACCTAATAGATAATTTTCTTTCCTTTTACTRGGATTTGGTCTGATTCTGCCCGATTCCTTTTCCTGTGCAGGATATAAGGAGAATTTCTCATGTTACCTGAACTGACAGGGAATTTGCAATTAACCATAGAATGGAGATCCTGGTTCTGAAATTAAACAGAAGCCTCCAAAGYCATTTTAAGATCACACCCTGAGTTAAGGGTACATGATTTTTTCCATTATGGTGTGAGTAAACAGCTGCCATTGGCAGCTATCTCATTGAGAGGTATTCTGTTGAACAATATTTTTCTATACTTTTTCAAGAAATCATGCAGCRTTTTCTTAAGCTTCTAAACATCTTAAAATCCCTGCTTCATTTTCTTTTTCTACATGCATTTACAGCATGTCAGAGAGACCATGAAAAATAAATAACTCTTCCTGGGAATGCTGAACATTTGGAAATGCTGCCTAAAGTTTCTCAAGCCTATCTCAAGGGCAGAGTTTGACTGAGCAGACCCTTTGAAGGTCATAAAATAGAGACAAATGTAAAGAGTGTCCAAAAGGAGCAAAGCCTTGATGCAAAAAGTTCACCAAGTTTTAATGACCTGGTTCACTGAGCAGTTCTTGAAGATTTAGAATTCATCTAGCGAATCTACAGTTCAGCTGACAGAGGGACATCGGCTGCGAGCTCGGGACGACTGCCTGACAGCAGCACACGCAAGCAAGTGGCAGAACCTGCAAGTAACCACTTGTGACCAGATGCTTCAGACTGCTTTGTGTAAATACTTCTTAGGGGAGAAGGGCTCTTACTTTTTCCTCTTTTTATGGGGAATAAGTAAATCACAAGCAACGTTGGCCAACATCAGCATCATCACATATGTTTTCTGTACATAAAGCATCATAAGAAACAAAGCAGAGGGCCATTTTGCATTATTGTAATTTCAGCTGATGGACTCCAGAAATACAGGATGTTTGATACGTCAAAAAAAGAAATTAAGATGCAAACTTAAAACATGCATTCGATATGATCTTCGCAATGCGTGCTCTCATTCTCTCAGCAATCTACAGACCATCAGCCAAGATGTCCATGACTTTTCTGGCAGCACGCAGGTAAGAAATTTCTTCAAAGTACTGTGGAAACAGCTCTAACTAGCCTGTCTGTCAGTTAAGCCACCTCAGCCGTGGCTGCTGGCTTTTGTAATCTTAAAAATCCAGAATCAGCACCTGTCCTCCCACCATGCCAAGCAGACATGGCCCTGACTTCACCTCAGAAAGTTTCCTCTCTTCACTCTCTCACTCATCCCCTTACCACAATGCCAAATACTTCTACTTTTAAAGCAGACAGAAGTGTCAAGAAAGACTGTCAAGGGTGGTGAGCCACTGAGCTGACATTTTTGCATATATTTAATAAAATAATTATCTTCAAGGCTCTGTTTTCTCAAAATAGAGGACTGCTGCCAGCAGATCGTTAATGAGAAACTGTGCAGCACAAACATGTGAAGACGCACAGTTATTTGGTAAGAAAGCAGATAGTGTGTTTGCTGCTGCTGCCAAGAGAGGGGGGAAAATGCTGGACTCAAATTTGAGGGGCTTATTATTATTTATATGAACTTTCAGTGAGAAATTGTCATTTGTTATTATTATGAACAGCCCACTGTCAACATTTCAAAGCTACTAGTAAAAGTTTCAAAATCCATTTGAATAAGGTAAAGCAGATTTAAATTTAGCCTTTTGTTGTTCTGATCCAGACAGTCTTTTTTGTTCCAACTGCCTTTGCATGTAAGAGCACCATCATTCAGGTCTGCATCTACGGCCCTACCATTATCTTGCTTTGAAAACAAAAATTCCGTTTCTGGAGAGTGGACAGCCAAAACATCGAAGCCCTGATCTTGTAAAGACRCACACAGGCAACACCATTGAAATAAAAATTCTCAGTACTGCATTGATCGCTCCTGTGAGTTAAATGCAGAGGGACAGACTGTGACCTCTCATTCAAGAACTGAAAGGAAGAAAAAGTAGAAGCACCGTCTTCCCAAAGCAAGCCCTCTCGACACCGCTCCAACAGGACAAGGGCGCGCATTGTAGAAAGCCTCATAACCTGTTCCAGCTGTAATCCTTTTTTTGTCGAGATTCCCAGTGAACGGCCCAAGAACTGGAATGAGTCCTTGGTACCCGCAGACGGCAGGATCATTGCCAGTCACCTGTCATTAACATAGTCCTGTCGGCATCTTTACGATAGCCAGTCCAAATAAGTCCACACGAGCATCATTATTACGCCACCTTTTATAGCTTTTAAGCACAAAAACTTTAGAAGTATTATAAGTATTATTTTTAACGTTCATAACCCACAAATTAYGTGTAAAAAACAAACTGCATTTCTTCAAGAGCACAGCATTTTATATGTTTGTCAGAGACACTTAGGGGAAATTTATCCCTGAGCTTCCTTTCTATTGGTCTCCAATACCATAGCTCTGCCTTCACTATCCCAAAAGCTCCCTTGCTCCTAACTTCCCACTCCGTTCTCGGTGTAAAGGTACTGAGGGAGAGCAAGATCCGGCACTTGCTTTCAGTTACTGTTAAAATTGCACCACACGGCAAAGGCACATCAGCTGCGATACAAGAAGCTAACATAAACGCAGTAAATCTACACCTCCACAAAGAGGTAWGTACCAATGAAGGGAGGGGAGAGGGAAGCAGAGATTTACCGAAATGGCTTTAAAGCTGCAACGTTAGCAACGCACACGACCGCATGACGCTCGCTTTGCAACGTGGAAGTGYTTGAGCGCTGTTGTTACGACCCTTCATGGTCTTTCTAACACAGGGTAGGAAAGGTATGCATTTGAATACAAGCAGCTGTGTAGTTTCTTCATCTTTCGCTTGGCTTTGGGCAACATTTGAAAATGAAAGGATCACAACTATAAATCTGGATGTCACAACAAAGTGCTCATTTGTAAACAGCAGCCTGACAGTCTGATAACCACGGTAAAGTAAGAAACAAAACCCATGCGTAAATTATTTGCAGAACCGGCTGTATGAAACCGTGTGTGCGCGCGCAYGAGTACACACATGTGCATGCATCATTTTATATATATACAATCACTAATCTACATTTTATCAACTTATTCTCAGCCACAGGAATCCAGTGAGTGGTGACACACTTTAGATAAATCACCAACATTACACAGAAAAGTAACTTAAGGGGAAAGTGAAATTCTTGCTCAGACTTTTCATTGTGTCCAAATTTAGAGATAATTATTTCCAGTAAGGGATGGTTTGGGTGGTTTTTTTTTTTTAAACTTTTTGTTTGTTTGTTTGTTTTTGCACTCTCCTTTTTATAAGCAGAAAAGCCTTGATGGAAAATTGCATTGAATTATCTTTATATATAATGAAACATTTTTCCATGCTCCGACTCTACAATCTGTACCTTGGAAGCCTCAGGATTCCTCCAACTCACAGGTTTCTGAGGTGCAAGTTTTAAGACAGATGTACTGAAACCGTGCTGCCCTACACCACACTGAGAACGGTTATAGCTGTGGTACCACAGTTACAGCTGTGGTACTGACTGTGTCCTGCATCACATCACGGCAGCATCCATTCACAACTATTGTTGTTTTTGAAATGCATCTCTAGAGCATGTCATTGAGTCATCTGCAAAAAGCTTGAACAGCAACAGATAAATCCCTCAGTGTGGGCGGAGGGGGGCAGTGCTAGGTGCTATAATCTTGTACATTTATTTTGAAAAAGACTTTTCAGGAATTTTTATTGGCCTATTTCTTAGTCTCAGATACTGTCTTTGCCCTTCTGTTTCTCCTGTAGCAATTGTGATGGTTTTTCAGACTACAAAACAGGCAACTGGTGAGTGCTGAACCAAAAATACGTATGGATAAGTCTCAGTACAGGAATAGTCCCATAGAGGTCAGTGGAACTACTTGTATTTATCAAATCTAGCATCAATGGTGCCTTAATGTTCATCTGTTTCCATGTTGGTCAACTAGAAGATTCACAAGGTCTCTATGGAAGCGTTTCATTTTCATAGAAAATATCCCTAGTTCTCAAGGAGGKTGGAGCAGGAGGGGAGAGAGTGTAGAGCTTCTTTTTGTTTTGTTCCACTAAACATGCATTTACTTCCATGACACTCATTTGGATTTTGAAACCTATCAATGGTTTGGATTTTTTTTCCACGTAGTTATTACTTGCTCCTGAATATTTGCATCTACAGACAAGTAAATAATAATAATAAAAATAATAATATAGCCATGCTTTATAAATGAGGTTTTAGATACAAGTTCAATTCCTCTCTTTGCTAGAAAAACCGCATACAGAATAAACAAGATGTAACAACTCTAATCTACAATTTAGTAATAGCTTTTTAAAACCACATGGTGCGTAAGCTATTGGCAGTAAGGCCAGGTACATCTCAAAATCTGCTGATCTCAAGAGTGATTTGCATCAAATATACCTACTGAACAGTAAGAACGTATGTAGTTTGAAAAAGAGTTACAGAACTATTTTCCTTTTTCCAAATAAATATTAGATMTACACATTGGCAATACACCACTGCACTGGTATCATTAGAAATCTATTCCCAGTTTATTTACCCATATCACAGTGAGGTACACAAGTTTGTGTAGTTTCTGGTGCATCTGCCAAAGGCTCAGAACGATGCAGAGATCTGTAAAGCAGAGAAGGTGTGCTGTGCATTTAAAATCTTGCTCAGCTGTGTTTACTATTGGTAGATTCCAGCTCCGTCACGTATTTCATAATGAAACACACAAAGCTCCACATAGGTCTAATCGTGCAGACCTTCAAGCAGGCAGAATTCAGAGGAAGGCAATAAAGGCTGATATTGGAGAAAGACAACAGCACAAGAACCACAGGGAACTTCCCCCTGAATTTCAGTGCCTCTTGGTGACGGTACTCAGACTGAATATGAAAATAAACTGGATCAMAAACCTTTGAAGAGCAGAGTTTTAAGTCCTTAGTCAGGCTCAAAACCCGTAAGCAGTTCCACTCATGTCAGGAGTATCTTAAAACCTCTATGATAAAGCCCTGCTCTGTTTGAACAGAGCTGTCCTGTTCTCACCCACAGAGATTTCATCCACATGCCTTAGGGAGGAGYGGGGGGAAATCTTACAAGCAGAGAAAGAACCGAAAGTGGCAGAAGGCAGTAGGGAAGAAATGACAGAACTGAGATCAGTAGAAAAGGCTGCTCACTACAGCATCAGCAGATGCAGAGGAGGCCAGCCTATGCTTTCCCAGCACTTAAAACCCCTACACAGAGATCCTGCTTGATCTCACGATCAGTGGCAGGACTTTGCTGACATAGAGGCTATGTTTTAATCTAAATCCCCAGCTTTAGGAAAAAAATAGTCACCACTGCCACATTACACCAGGACTCAGTTACAGCAAAGCCCACTCTACAGAAGCTTGGGACCTTGCCATCTCCCACYTCTCACCTGCACCTCATTCTCTAATCATAGAATCAGTAAGGTTGGAAGGGACCTCCGGAGATCATTTAGTCAAATCCTCAAACCAAGTGGCCCAYGCTGGGATCGAACCCACGACCTTGGCATTATTAGCACCATGCTCTAACCAACTGGGCTAATGATGGCATGTGTCTTGCCTCTTAGTCCCATATGGAATATGCAGCTCAATGGGTCAGGCAGGCAGGTCATCCCTGAATCCCTGAGCCCCTTGCTGCGCTCCATGGGAGTTCTGCTCAACAGTGTATCTGTAATGGTTACTGTCCTGTAGAAGAAAACCTTTAACTCTACTAACAGCTTTGGTGAGGAGGAATATGCAATGCTAGTTTGTGATGATGAGAAATGGTCCTTCCAAATAGTCAGTGTTTCACGCATCTTTTGGTTAATGCAAGGTGTGAGATAACACATGGTTTCAGACTGCAATAGGCACACAACCTATTTTGTGAAAGCTCCTACACCACTAGGACTCAAACATGTAGTTTCCTGCTACTACAAAAAATTCTTTTCCTCAATTTGCAACAGAGGGGAGCACACAAACTCCAACTCAGTAGTCAGAAGACTATATGAATCAAGGAGGAAAGCCATATCTTGGTTTCCTGCAGCTATCATCACAAAAATAAACTCATCTCAAAGTCAGTGTGGTAACTGTCTTTTTCTTTGAGATCTAGCAGTAGCAGCTTTCTCATATAACGTTTTCACACTCTTGCACMAGGCATATCAGGCATCTTTGCCATTTCAATAGCATCAGCACAAACAACTTCCTACACAGCGCCTGTTCTGCCAACTTTGAAAGATGGATTTGTTTGTGCATCCAAACTCAGTAAACTAGCTAAGTTTTGGCACTGASTCAGAAAATACCCTGTGTTTGTTTAATACTGTAGCTGCCACATGATAAATGAGCATTAGGTTTGCACAAATCTGCCCAAATTCAGTGTGCTTTCTAGTGTAAGACTAGGAGGATCCATAGTGACATGCAGCTGCAAGCTGTTCACTATGGATGCACGCACTAAGCTACCAATGTTTTTGTTATTGGCCTATACAGTTTTTGTGTGTCTTCTCAACATAAGAGCCTCAAATGTAAGGAAGAGGAGAAAAGATACAGTGTGTCTGAAAAGCAGTAAAATCCGTCATTTTTCCTATAATAGCAGAGAGTCCATGGAGGAGTCAGACTCCATTTACTCCAGCAAACCACCTCTCACAGCATACGCACCACCACAAATGGTGCAATATGGCAGATTCAGCCTGGTTTGTGTCAAGTTCAGAGACTTAAAGTCCATTTGAACGTATCCTTTGGGATTCTCCATTTCTGACTTTTCCTTTCTATCCTAGATAACTGACACAAAAATGTTCTTAACAAAGGTACAATGTATAGAAAATGAAAGCAGAGTGGCCAGACACTTTACATTTATGTAAGTTCAGCCCAGATCAAGAATCAAATACCTATGGCAATTCTTAGACTATTCAGCACCTTCCACTCCACTCTAAATTTAAATAGGGTCACCGCTGGCTAAAGATACTATGAGCTTTATAAAATGGTAACAAGTTAATGGCAAAATAAATAAGTATTTGTGGATACAGATACTTTTCTAAGCTTAGYTCCTCAAGGCAAGTGACACTTTTATAAGCACTTTAACAAGCTCATTTTGGATCCCTTGGGTCTAGAAAGAAAATATTTTATTAACACTTTTCTTCTCTAATTGCCTACATGCAGCATCAATATTTATGTCAACCAAAAACACAGTGTCAATGAGCACAGCTTCTGGATGTGGCCAGTGACTCAGCATACATGAGGGGGATCTGTTGTAACTTGTGTAGGGTAATAGCCTGTGCCTTCACCAAGATATCTGGGAAGCAGTGCTGGTTCTGGAGTTCAGCTGTACCATAACATTATTCCTCAAAAGGTTTGGGCAATTGATTATAGAATAACGGAAAAACCAACCTGTGAAAGGCTTTGAAAGGTCATCCAGGCCATTCCCCCGCCTCGAGGTAAGACGTCATTCATGTCTGATGTTTATCTAACTGCTATTACAATTTTCATCACTGGAGGTCCTTTACAACTTTCCCAGGCAATTCATACCAGTGCTTTATTTTTACCAGTAGAAAAAACGAACTTGAGCCTTTCTTGTGCCAGTTTATGCCTGTTAACTTCCTGTCCTAAATATCAGGGACATAGTTATCAGATGGATCCCTTCCTCTTTGCAGCTGCATGGTATATAGTTTAGAACTATGATTTCCTCTCTCATTCTCCTCTAAAGTAGGTTAAGGAAGACTATTTCAGTCTTTCCATGAAGATATGGTGTTTTTTATTCCCTTAAAGCTCTGTTTTAATTCTTCTCTGCAGTTGATTCACACCTTCATCTAAAACTGGACTTTGTGATGAAGGTGAGACCAGAAGGCTCATTTTTTGCAGGTTGTGAAACTGTGTCTTTTTACATCCCTCTACAGCATCTGCTTTTTTCTCTTTGCAATACATGGCACTGTTGATTGCTGCTCAGCTGCTGGGCCACGACACTGACAGATTTTTTTCTGTTGAACCTGTACTAGTCTCTATCCCTCCCGCATTTGTACTGCTTTCTGCCCAAGTCATCCCACCTTCAGGCTTATCCCTACTGACCTGTGTCCCATTTCTCAAGAGTTTTCTTCAGTTTGTCTAGATTACTTTAAGTTTTAGCCATTCCTCGGCAGGTTCCTGCAGGGCCCCTCTCCGCTAAGAGTGCTATTATAGCCTAAGATCATTGATGACTTCCTCCTTCCAATTAGTTTGTCATTGTCTGGAAGGACCCATCTAGCTTCTCACTTCCTTACGAGTGTGTCATGTAAACCCAAGTCATAAATCTGGCAAATTTGAGGTATATAGTATTTTTAAGGTATACAATATCTTTAAATTGAGCTGTATTAGGCCTTCCTGCCCATAGCTACCACACAAGGAGTGACATAAGCCTCTGAAATTGCATTTATTGCCAGAAGTAGCACGAACTTTGAGCCTGTAGTTACATCTTCAGCAACAGTACTGCTTAAGTCATCTTAGGCCACCTCTGCTCCTGGCTGCTCGTTCACACCTTCATAGTACTTAGGGCTACTGTGCACATCACATTTGTGTGAGGCAAACAGGATCTGGAAAACAAACTGATGTACCAATCACCCAAACACTYGTGCAAGCACAGGCCAGAGGCACATATTGCAGTTCCTGCTGCCAAAAAAATACATATATTATTTCCTAAATTATGCTGGTGTCTTAATACTGACTTGGAAGTCAAACCTAAATTCTGAGACTGTTTCTAGTGATATAGCTCAGGCTTCAAATTAGAATCACGAGATGCTTAAGCATTAGACAGGTATTTATTTTGTCAAGAGGTAGGCAAGCTAAAAACGGGAGCACCTTACAGTGCTTGTCACCATCTGCACTCTTGCAGTTACTGACCTGAGGATATTCTGGCTGAAAGACTCATGAGGACACATCTGCAAGCAAATTCAGCCAGTGTTTCCCCACCTGCCAATGAAGAGCTATGCACACTTCCATTTCCAACTGGTGGGCCGTGCTGAAGTATTAGGGAAGCTAATGTCTTCAACCAAAAACATCGCTAGACCAAGGAAAGGTCAACCTGTTTACACTCAAAGTGATTATGCATGATTCTGGCTTCAAGCTAAGCAAGTAGCTTCATATTTACTTCATTTTCAAAATTTCAATCCAAAAATTAACAAAGCACAAACTCCTTATCCTTAGGTTAATATATGTTGGACCTTTACAAAGTGAAATAATTTTGCCACATATGCTTCAGAATATCTTATTGCTCATTCTAAATAACTTATTAGTCATTGCCTGGTGTACCTGCATGTGTATAGGACCAATCCAGAATGGTGTCTTAGCACACAGTTAACACGAACATGTCCCCTTTCAAACCACAGAGCTGTTCACACACTTAGATTTACTCAGTCAAGACCAAACAGAAGATGAGAACTCATTTCTTGTTTATGTGGCTGTCTCCCTGTCACTGAATTAAATGGTAGACCTTTAAGTATGCTGTTGTATCTAACAGCAGCAACAGAAACACTTTTTTGCTTCTGCTATTTTGGACATGATGGCAACTATTTTTAAATCAAGTTTCCATTCATAATTAGGCTTCCAGCATGCAAGCTCAATGCTCTCTATTTGATCAATTTAATGATCTCTTGTATAAGCTATTTACTCTTATTACTGCATGTGAAAAAGGCTAAGACTCATTAAATAGCTTACATTCCTAGAGCCTGTTGCCTTTGGGCAGAGTGCTCCTGATTATCAACACTGGCAACAATAGACAGTACTGTAAAAATAGTGTACATATGTAGCRCAGCAGACTGGCTAGCCATCTCAGGACAGGAGAAATGCAGCTCACTGTTGTGACCTCGCTAATAGTTGACTATGCCAGTTTAAATCTCTAGCAGAGGAATTTAAATGAATGTTGATAACTGGCCAAATAGACTCTACTTTCAGTAATGGGATGAACTCTTACTATTATTGCCAGTTCTGTCTATAATAAAGATGGAAGATCTTTTTAGTAACATATGGAAAATCATTATAGCCACAGTCCAGAAGTAATTGCCAGTGGGCAGTGCGCTGTCAACTCCTTTCAGTTTGTTGCTTCATCACTTCACATCACCCGTAACCTGGAGGAATAATTTCTCCCTCTATAGCATAGCAGCAGTTTAGTTTCCATGCTCATTAATATCTGGTGCCTCTTACAATTATGGTTCTCAGAAAATCCAAAAGCCATAAAACATCTTAACATCTGTGAAATTGTATGTCTACCATGATCATGTGGTACTGAATTCTTAATTTATGTTAGATTTGCTAAATGAAATGATACAACACATTTGGCTTCAGAAACAAATTTATGAAGATGGGATACTCCAATTGCCATGAAAAAATAGAGAAGAAAAAAAAATCTCATCCTATACTGGCAGAACATGACCTAGACGATGTAATTAAAGTGAGCCTAGCATACAACATCCAGTTGCAAACTTTCCCAAAGCTAATAGTGCTCATGTCCACCATGAACTAGAGCCAGCTGCATAGTTTACACCTCCAAAGAAAGACAAAGTTAGGGAATGTCTGAATCTGTGGGCTCAATTCAAAGCCAGCTTTTAAGATTTTACCAGCTGCTAGTTAAACATTGAAGGAAATGAGGCTTAGACACCACCATCACATATCTCGCCATTTCTCTCCTGCCTATACCCCTCCTCAATCAACTTTAAATTGGCTGGCCAATTTCAAGTTTAGGAGCTGAAAAGAGGTCTCAGAGACTGAGTTTTGTAAAAATTGATGACTAAGAGATTTTAGTTAGCAACCTGCACTTGAGGAAAAGCAGGTAGGGGCCAGCAGTGGCAGGTCCATTTGCGAGCAGCCAGCTGGCCAGCCTGTGCTTATGCTGGTCTGAGCTAGTTAGCAYGGATGTCCCTTGCTCAGTTCGGTTATCAAGGGTTGCCTAGCAGGAGGGGAGAGTGAAAGCTGCTCAGCAACAAAGTTCACAAAATCCATAGGAAACTGCAACTCTCCTAAGCCTGCTGGTCATGACACAAACTTGTTAGCAAAGTTGTCATTTAAAAAGACACAAGTAGAACAATCTTAAAAGTGCTATGGATTGAATGACTCTCTAAATCTTAAATCAAGACTGGAAGATTTTTTCTTTTATTGTTTTTGAAAGACTTCCTCTAGTTCCAAAAAGAAATAATTCTAGGAAGTCTTACATAASAGATCTGATTAGGTGAACCTAACAGTCCTCACTGTCTTCAAAGCCTATAAATCTACTTCCAGGCACCGTAAAATATATATATACAATATATATATTTATGTATATAAAGTTTGCCCATCTCTATAAAAGTCAAARCACAATCAGAAAAGAAACAGTAATTCTCAAATACCAGTGGGAGCAGAGGTAAATTTATATGCTGAGAGAATGGAAATTCAGGTCTCCACCTTTTTGAAATTTGCCTCAGTTGCTTTTACTTCAGACCAGCCTTTATACCTGCTTATCTCCCCTTATACCTATCCTTTCTAAARAACTAACTTACTGCTTGCTCATACCGTGATGTCTTGTGCCATTATGTAGTGGCTCCAGATGTTCCCATGCCATCTGTTACTTCAAAGGAGGAATAAATATTTGCTTGCAATATTGAAATTCTTTCAAAATCTGTAGCTACAGCAGCCACTTGTGTTGAGAGGCATCGGGTCAGAATCAGAGCTGCTCAGACTCCTGCCCTTTTCTGATAACGAGGCCAGTATATCCACGCACCCTCTGTTATACGGACTTTGTAAATGAGTATGGATGTTTTTACATGGAAAAAAAACATGAGACGGGTGTACCTAGTCTATAGCATACCTACTTTGGAGACAAATAAGGGCTACTTTAAACACAGAGTTATAGGAGCCATTAAAACTGAAGGTCTACARAGGGTTTCTCCTTGGCGGTAACTTCCTATAGCTCTAAATAGACACAAGGCTACACACCCCCAATATTTTTTTTTCCAAAATTCTCTCTCTTGTTGAGCAATCTCATCCCTTTAGAACAGGAAAAAGGCCTGAAGAGAAAGCAAGATATTTTTAGCGCTCCTGAAGGAGTTTCTTCCAAATGCCATTCATTACGAAGCTACGTGCAATCGTCTCTCTGGAGGCTCATTTCAGAATCTGGGACAAAGTGAGCAGCTCCAGCCTCGGCCCACCCCAGAGGAGCACTGCATTCTCCACGCCAGCATAATGCATTCAACGGAAAATGGTTTGTTTCTCAGCCAGCGGACACAGCAACATAATTTACTATTTCATTTTTTTCTAATCTGATACAAAATAAATCTGATTTGCTGAGGGAAGTGTTTTGAAAGTCTAGCCTGAAAGCATATCATCTGTTTCCCAGAGCTTCCTTTCAAAGATTCAGCAGCTAATTTTACATCGTTGCACCCATGAAATCTTTAAAAAGGCAGGTGGGAGGGAGGGAATTAAATGGCTTACAATGCGTGAACAAAAATATTCTAGAAATTGAGCCAACTGTTATTTTCATTACCCTTTGTTGTAAAGCACCTGCAGGATTGCACCCCAAAAAAGAAAGATAAGATTTCTGCATAGGTCATTACAGTCATTCTTTACTTTTATGTGTATACTATATTGTCTTATCTCTCACAGCATTTTTTGAATTTAGAATCAGAACTCCAGTCATCAGTGGGAGGAAATACAAACTGAGTAGTACTGTCTAGCMATAATGTGTCTGGTCCTCTCCACCACCCTCTGAATTTCTTTCGGGGGCCAGTTTTCCTGTATATTTTATATTCCACAGTCCCTCCTACCTGGGTGTGTATCTCACAAGTAATGCAACTTTTTGGTTCATCCTGTCTTCCTGGTCTTCCTCTATGAGGCAAAAAGAAGATTTGTGACTACCTTCTACCTTCTCTGGTTACTTTTCCATATTCTGTACCTAACGTTTAGGCCACATGCAAGCTCCAAATGGACCTATCCTTAACTTGGTATCAAGTGAAAAGTTAAAAGTGTTATTTCCCAGTGTAGTCAGTGCTGTTTTAATGCCACTTCTCTKAAAGTAAATTACTTTAATGGGGCTAGAAGCAAGGCAGTACGTATTGCTTTGGGAAATCTTGCTCATAACCCAACAGCCATACACATATACAGTCACACATGGGCTCCAGACACCTCTCGGGCAAAGCATTTAACCACCAGCAATGCCCAAAGATGTTACTGCCAATCTAGCATAAAGAAAAGGCCATGGGAACGTCAAGAACTGAGATGATTGAGTCTGTCATTCCACCCTACAAAACCAGAATCCTGATCATTATTTCATGCTGCCACTAAGCAAAGTGTTAAGAAGCCTGTTTTGCAGAGAGTAACTAAAAATGTCTAGGAATAGCCAGGAGAGTATACCCTTCAAGTATCACTGTCACAGTGAAAATATTGCTTCTATATTGTTAGGTACTGTTATGACTACATTATCAATGCAAAGAAGTGTGAAGCAATGTATTTTGCTTTGTGAGTAATTAAGATAGAGAAAGGTTGAAAAAACATCTGCTTTAACAAAATCATAAGAATAGTATCTTTTTAGCCTTTTTTTCTCTTGCAAATGCAAAGTTTGTGATAATTTGATTTTAGAGTGAAAACTTGTCTTTTTGTTTTCCTGGTTTAGTAACTCAAAGGTTTGCCTTGTAAAAATGTACATTCAAACTATATTGGACAGACTATGTTGCAGTATTAGATTTTCCCTGTATGACAGATAAAATGCAATCCATACATTTTCTCAGGCAAGACCTAGTCTAAAGTCCACATGACAGAGACAAGTTTATCACATAAATCCAAAGGAAATCTATCTTCTGGTGAAGCTGGCACGAAAAAGTCCTGCCTGCTAAAGACTGTTTTGTACATAAATTACAGATACCAACATCAAGTAACAAGGATTTGTTTCTTCAAAGGGTGTCAGTAGAAAATATCTGGACAGTCCTGAGTGCTACTTACCATTAACAATAATTTCTTAAGATGGACACCTGTAAGTACAGACTTGTCCCTCCAGAATTAATAGCAACAGGAACTCACTGTGGAGCTTGTGGGAAATGCTGGCAACCCAGGAAGAGATCTGCCGCTGAAGCCTGCTCCCCTCCTCTTTGGATCCTGCCTTACAGTTACAGGTCCCCAAGATCTGGGAGCCGCAAGGGAGTAAAGAGAGGCAAGACTCATTTCTCCTTGCCCTCAGCCTCCCAGAAAATGCCAGCTCAGCATTCGCTTGCACYGCTTCTACAGTCCACACCAGGGCTCTGATCCTCATAGAAATTCATAGGAGTTAGACAACTAAATATCTTTCAGGATCTGCACCTGAGCTTTTAGTCTGTCTGTAGCATGAGTGTTTAGGAAGGGACCTGTTTTGAATACAATTAAGTGTACAGACCAAGACAGGAATAGGAGTGCAACAGATTTCTCGTACTGGTGACAACATTGCCGTTAGGAAGGCATGCTAACAGCGACAGAGCAATTACACTTCCCTTTCATTTAGCTTGACTCAGCTATCCAAGTCTGACATTCACAGAAGAGAGGTCTCAGGCTGTCAAAAATTGGACAAAAAGAAAACACACAAAAAAAGTTATTCTAGTTCAGAATTATAATGAAGATCTTGCCAAGAATCTGTATTTTACTTTTTTGTCCCATAAAGGAAAGGGGGAGGGGGGAAAGACAGGAGAGGATTATAATACCTAATAGCATATCCCTCTGGAGGAGGGTATGGTATTTAATGAAATCAGTGAAGGATGCATAAAACACCAACAGGAACCTTATCATCCTTTCATTCTATTCATCTCCGTGGTATTCTCCCCCTTGCATTGCCATTAATCCTTCACATTCTCTGTAATTTTCTATTTGTGCCCCCTATCTTTACTTCTTTATTCCTACTTGATTTTTTTAAAACTTTTTAACAGAATTGATAAAATTGACTCAGCTTAAAAACAAACAAAAACCTCTCACTTCTTATGCTTTCAGCACATCCCCATATATTTGATGACCAGTAGAGGAACAAGGTGTCAATATTACCATCTACGTACAAAGATCCCCTGAAGGTGCAATAAAAGTCAAGGAGCTGATTTATCTCACTTGTCTGTTTTACTGTGTTCCTGCTTTCAACTGTTCTTGCTTATCAAACTAGATCAGGTATCTGGAATGTCAGAATGAGTCCGCTGCAATTCATTACACTCGATGTGGTGCCTTCATTTTGCTCTTCGTAATCAAGCTTGGAATGTGCGCCCATGGGGGGCAGGAAGAGGCCCTTCTCAACCAAGTTAGTAGAGACATTACGAAGCACTGTATGATCCATATATTCAATTTCAGATAGTTCAAACTAAGAGCTCCTGTTCTCTGTCCACTAAAATTAAAGGAGAGAGAAAGCTCATATCAGCTAAGTATATGTCCTTTCTGGACATATAACACTGCTTGAACAAAATAAGCAGTAGTGACAAAAAGACTTTAAACAACCATATCTAAGTTAAGCTGGCATAGTTGGTGGTGCATGATTTTTTTTTTCCTGGCCATTTCCTGTCAGAAAAGTAAAACAGCCCAAAAAAGTTTATTTGCTGAATAAGAAAAAAAAATAGGTAACTGCTTTATCATCCTGCAACTGTATAAGAATAAATTTTTAGCTTTTTCTTGTAATAGTTACGAGGTTTTGCAAGTTTTAAGCATAAAAGTAATGGAAATAACTTTTGATCTAATGATGGCACTGTTTTCAAGTGTAAGTGTTAATAACACAACGTTAGTTGACCTCTGTGCTGAAGAAAGGTTACTATTTGGCGAAATTTCTAGGGGGGGGTGGGAGTGGGGGAAAAAATGAAGCAGGAAACTATCCAAACTAGCCAGAAGGAAATGCTGAAGATAGACTATGATTATCTGTAAATGGTATTCACAGCCCTCAAACACCTCCAGGCTGCAGGAAACTATACCTGCCTTTTCTCAGACTAGTAGTGATGCTGCCATTACCACTGTCCAACAGAGATGAAACACTTCCCATTACAGAGAATTTAACAGCGAAATTTAACAGTGAAAGTGTGCTTCAAATAGTTAAGGTAAATAAGGGATGAGAGAAGTGGGCCAGGAACATCAGCCAGAATAATTTGAAGAATATTTAGATAAGATAAATTAATTCGAGCCAGCAGAGACAGACCAATTGGATTTTCTTTAGAAATAGTCAACAATTTCAAATGCCTCCAAGAGCTCAAAGAYGACCAAAGAGTGCAAATAATGGAAAGGGAAAAAAGGAGTGAAAAAAGATTGAGCGAGTAGAAGAAAAAGGTACCGCTGCTAGAGGATACAGAGAATTACGACTTCATTAATATCTATCTGTATATCTTATATGTGATTAAGCATTTTGTAAGCACATCCAGAACCAGCAACCTTCAAACTAGTAAGTCATACATGTCAGACCATTTCTGAATGTTTCATTTTTGCACAGGCCATTTGTAGACTGCTCAAAAATGGCCACACATACCATCAGCAGGCACCACGAGCCTAAAGAAAKTCATGGAGTATGAGAAGTCAGCACAGATTTGCCAAGAAGAAACCAAGCAATATTAACCTAATTTCTCCCCTTGACTGGGTAACTAGCTGCATTTATAAGAAAATAATGTAARCATGCATCTTGTGTGCATATACACACACTCACTCTGACTTTAAGATCTTGCCTCAGTCTGTTAATATTCTCATAAACAGATTAGTGAAATATTTGGGGGAAAAGATGAGAGAGATGCAAACTAGCTGAAAGAAACCACTAGAAATGTGAACAAGGACAGGCTACAGAGGCTGACCAGCCCAGCCCTAGAGATGCTCATTCTCTCACCCACTGCCCATCATCCCAGAATAACTGAACAACTGAGCACTGTTCGACCATATGGTGTGCAGGTGCACACCAGCATGTGCCATAGCTTTTGAGGGAACTTTCCACATGTGATGCCCCCATAGTTAAGTGGAAATGTTATGAGGGTCTATTTGGCCATTTGCAAGGATTATAGAAGCTTTAGGAGGTTTATATATATATATATATATATATAGCAATATTGCAATCAGGTATTCTCTTCATTTTACTCCAAAGAGCCACCAAAAGCTCATACTTATCTCTATCATTTTAAAGTCATGCTTTCATGCTTTCCTCTTCCACATCCTCAAAAATATATACATAGAAAAAAAATGTGTTTTCATAAAATTTCATTTTTATGAAATGTGTTATTTCCCTAAAATTTGTATTTAAATTTCCGATATTCCCAGTAAAGGTACAAATTATACTTGACTGCTATGGAGTTCTGTGCATGTTATTATGGCAATTCATGAGCTATGATATATGCTAGTAGCTATCAGTGTCAGAGCTTCTGCACATCCTGTTAAACATCTAGGAGTTTCTTCAGTTCCCTCAGCTCTGTAGGGAAGACACACATCTGGTATTGCATATTGTGCATATATGACATTAACAGTCAGACCCAGCATTCTTTAAACAGGAAATTCCCAAAGGCCAAAACTTGAAATTCTTGTTCAATTCTATATTGTGTCAAGCATCTTTTGGATTCCAGCAAGGTCCTGTCAAATAAAACAAGTCTTCTCTCAGAA
The DNA here is from genome assembly GCF_003343005.1 of Rhea americana. Taxonomy (NCBI): domain Eukaryota; kingdom Metazoa; phylum Chordata; class Aves; order Rheiformes; family Rheidae; genus Rhea; species Rhea americana. The sequence goes on from NW_028186579.1 coordinate 2,789,083, forward strand.
AATTCAGGGTACAGTTCAGAAACTTAGATTATTTTTCCTCCTTAATTGAGGGCTTCTGTAGGACTTGATCCTCTGTGACTAAAAGAGGTTTAGCCATGTGGGATTAACATACTCAACAAGAATGAAGGTTAATCATTATCTTTGTCTTTCCCTATTTCACTCTAAGGTCTCAAGTAGGTTACCAGAGAGACTATGGAGTCTGTATCCTTGGAGATGATCAAAAGCCCAGGACAGGGTCCTGGGCAACATGTTCAAGGTGACCCTGCTTGAGCAGGGGAGTTGGACTAGATGCTCTGCAGAGGTCCCTTCCAACCCCAATCATTCTGTGATTCTGTGAAGCAAAGTAGGATGGCACAGCTTTGAGTGAGAAGCAAAGAACTACATTGGTAGAAAAAGACATCWGTGATTGTGTGTGTGTRTATATATACATATAYAYACACACACACAYAYATATATATATACACACATATATATTTTTTTTTAATACCCCGTGTATATGGGGAAAACTTTTAACCCTACAGCATCACATAACTGATCACCAATTTAAACAATCCAAACATACCAAGTAGTAACTCTGACATTCACCATTGCTCAGTCTGCTATTTCTCGTATCTCCTCTAATATAGTCATACCTCCTCTATTACAATTTTACAGATTACTCAGCAACTTGGAAGTCAGAGAGGTAACAACAGTGACTTTCAAAATAAGCTTTTTATTTATAGGTAACTGAAAACTATCTAGACAAATTCAGAATCTACCCTTTTGTAACAGGTACAAAACAAAAATATTTTGTAATAGATTTATCTTGGTCTTAATCGACTCTTCAAGCATCGATAGTAGTCAATGGGATATTATAGTGATAGAGACATCACATAGCAGAATCAAATTCTTACTGAAGGGAAATGAAACATGAATGAGGTCTTTCAAATGACAGCAAATGTTTCACATACTTTAGAAAAAACATATCTGAGTCAATACTACCAGTACATTAAAATCCTGCGGCCTAACTACATCAAAAAAACACCAAATTTTGAAACAACCTTGAAGATTATTCACATCTCCAGAAAACAATAGTTCGTTCTTTATTTGTTATGCTTATAAAACAAGGGACTGTGCCTTCCTTCACACAGGAAGTTGCAGAGAGGTTCATAGGGACTAAAACTACAGATCCAAGCTTGATTCTTATTTTAGAGTCCTCTGCAGACTGTAGGCCTGCAAGAGGTGCAGGGCAGCAATGATACAAGCAAGCACCCAAAAAAAGAAAAAAAAAAAAAGTAATATTCAAAGATTGATCATAGAGCTTATGAAGAAATAATTCAAAAAGACTATACCGGCTGGGTAATCTCTATAGCGATTTTCTTTCCTTCTGCCTTCCTTGGGAGGGAAACCTATCCAGAATTCAGAGAGGATTTATTTTTGTACAAGCATAAGCAGCTATTAATATTTGAAGATCTCCAGCAAATTAAGTGTTAAAAGGAAACTGGATTTTAGCAATTGCTTTCAGTGCAGCGAATCTGATCACTGCTCACTTCAGACACCTGAAGTCAGGTCCAGGTTGAATGCACCCAGAGAACAGGGTGGGGTGTAACTTAAATTGTCTTTTGCTCAGTCAAGGAGAAAATGGGAAATACAGTAACAATTACACAGAGGAAAATTTTGACATGCTGAGCTTTGAATGAATACAATGGACCAAGGGGATCTGGCCCAGCTGCTTGCTACGTGCACATTCTCATATAGCCCTTATCAGCTGTTTCCATTTGCAGGTAGGTAACAGGAGCACAAATACCCTGAGGTGCGAACACAGCACAGATAAACTGGAAAAAAGGCAGTGATGTCCATCATTCAGGAAAGAGATAAAAAGAAAGACTACATTCACAGGTGCAGTTTTGGGGTTTTTTTGTTTGTGTTTTTTTTCCTTGTGCATCCATCTACATTTGATAAAGGCTTTGCACTCTAATTTCAGGGTCTTACTTTTCTAGGCCTCTTTTGCTCCACCTCTCCTTTATTCCTTTCTTTGCATCGCTGTACCTCCATGTAACAGGCATTTTGATGCATTTCTCTGGCACAGTGTATTCATCTTCCCAATTCTTGATGAATCCCTGATTTATTGGAACAGCAGCTGTTCTTTACTGCATGCATTAAGCACAAAACACCAAGGGCTCCATTTCTAAGTACAAGGTTCAAAGAATCTACTTTTACCTCTAATCTTCTAGTTTTCTACATCAGAGTCTGTGCTACAAATTAAACTGAATTTCTATGCAGTTATTCTCTTCTGTCTTTCAAAATTCCTTTCAAATACCCCAATACAAATACAGTAGTAATAAAATGAGCTCTCTCTATAAATGTACTTTAAGCACTGATGCACTGTAATGACTGTGAACAGACTTTAGGTATAGGTTGTGTTTTAGTTCCCATTTAACAGAAGTTTACTCAACTCCAGAACAGCTTTAGGTTTTAGACTAAAGAAACTTTCCAACTCAAAGGTCAAAATCAAATAGACCTTGTTAGTCTAACACACAGCTATAGCCCAAGAGAGGGCAACAAAATGTTTCGGGCTTACAGCAGAAAAGCTTTCTTGTAGAGGAACAAAAACACAAAGACTCAGATATATTTAAGTCTAGCTTTTTGCTTTTTCTCAGTTCCTATTAACTGCACTGTAACATCACCTTTAGAGTTTTATTTGTTTCCATATCTCTGTGATCAAATTTCATAAAATTATGTTGTAGCTGACATAATTCCATTAAATCATAACGCCTTTTATTTTTTCCAATTGTTRTGGAAGAGATTTTCCTCACTGATTTGCATGCAACTCTTAGGACATTCAGCCCACCTTAAGGGAGAGGGCCTTAGAGGCTTGAGGCAATGTTGTGTTTTGTTGCCAGTAAGGTTAGGTTAGAGGTAGCAGGGAGGTATTTGTCCTAGCAGTTTTGCAGAAAGAATAAGGACCTCCAGTAGACCTATCTTGTAGCAAAGTATTTTATTAATTTCTGGCATCAGATTAGAAGCTATGAATTAAGTTTTCATATTTGAATTGCAATCATAAAGAAACCTAGSTCATCTCAGTTTGAATAGGAGCAGCCTTCTGCCTGTTCAAGCATTAATAGTTCAGAGCATCTGCATAAAGCAGAAAATAAAGCAGTAGACTCTCACATTCTAACAGGTCTGACCTCAAAGCTGACAACAGTAAGCTCAAACATGTCTGCAAGAAAACACAAACCAAACCCCCGAGAACACAGTGCCACTCAGAGAAAGAACATCCTCTGCCTATATCCCACCTTGTGCTGTGGCTAATCTCCTATGCTTTAGAAAAAGACCAGAGAACCCCCAAATGACAAGTCAAATTACAACTTAGCATGGGGAAGTTAGTCTTTTTTGACCCCACAGATGACAAGTGAAATCCCCAAAGCACAGCATTACTAACCAAGCATCCATTTCTCTTTTTTCCTCTTTAATAAGCAGCAGCAGGAGACATCTTTGCATCTGAAGCAACARGCAGTTGAGGTGCAGTCAGACCACTCGGGAACAGATGTTTCCTAGTGGAAAGCTATGCACAAGGGCCGTGAGTCTCCAAAGGAGCCAAAAGGTTGTTTCATGCCCTTCCATGATAAATTGTAACACTTACCATCATTAGTAATGCTACAAACCCAGACACTTAATTGTGCAAACTTGAGTTAAAGCTGCTTTTGTTCTGGATCCTTAAGCCTGAACTCCATCATTACAGAATTCCCCATGAGACACTGAAGAGTAATTTCTCAGCTGGAACACCTCCTCTCCCCCCAGCCACCACCACCACCACCTTTGTCTGATAAGTAATGGCAACACATGACCACTGCTTCTAAAAAATATTTCTTCAAACAAAGCCCATCCAAGTTTTAAGTGAATTTGAATCACAGTTAAATACAATTTTAACTGCTGTTCTCTTTTGGAGATCCTGTGGGCAGAAGAAAATAGTGCACAATGATGAACTTTTTAATTGAGAATTGTTTAGTAAATGACCTATTTTAAAACAAGTTTACTTCTAGACTCAAATTCATTCTGTGTTCAAAGAGCAGATGCACAATTTTGGAATAACGCRTTATAACTAAAAGCTGAATCTCTAAATGAAGTAGAAAATTGAAGTCAGCATTGACCACAGATCTGAGATCACTTCTCAATAACACAACAGCTGCAGATTGTGGTTATCATCATGTCCTCYAGAGTATTTTTGCAGATGCTCCATTGCATCAAACTGGAAAATTTGATTTTTTTGTTAATGGTACTTTCAGTTTTAAAAATATGGAAACAGTAATTTCTTATTGTAGTTTTACAGTGGCAAACTAGCAGTTCAAAAACTGGCTGTTCTTGCATGTCAAACACTAAGAATTACTTGGAAAAATTATAGCAACCCAGACAGACAGCAATGTCCAGAATTCTTAAGGCTCCTTTACAAAACTTAATTAGTGCAACAGACACTTAAATTTGTCCTAAAGCTGACAATGTCTCAAGCATTTCCCTAACAGAGGGCAGTGCAAGTTCAGCTGTGTCAGGCCACATCAGCTRCCTGACATTACAATACAGGTAGGGGACAAAATAGAGGAGAATTACAGTGACTGTCCCTCACCCGTGGAGAGTCTAAACTGCACCAGGGTTGGGATAGCCCAGCTGCTCCTGTGATTGAATCAGGTMGAAAACAGGCAGAAAGGTAGAGGAAGAAAAACCAGCAGCCCCACCAAGCACTGCTGCTATGCACTCAGGAAGTCTGGCCAAATGTCTCTTCTTTGGGCAGGTTAATATTGACTGTGCATGCTCTGCAGTCACAGCAGCAAGCTTTAACTTGTCACCTCTGTCCCTCCTGCACAAGCAGACATGCTTAAAGGCTCCTTGTACACGTTGGTTTTGCGCAGGTGGGGACAGAATGGGAACGCAGCCTGGATTCAGAGGAAAGGCACTGCTCAGAGCAAAAYGAAGAGCTCTGCTACTGCTGAAAGCTTCAGCAATGCAGTAAGACAATTTGTAAATAATGTGGCTGTTTGACTTCCAGGTATTCAAATGAAGGTTTTCTGCCAATGAATTCAGTAACAGCCAGAAAGCCAAACCATACAACAAGACCAAGCTACCGGGTCTTCACTTTCACACCACTCCTTCTCRGTTGGACTTTTTCCTCTCCCACTCAAAGAAGCTGAAATATGGGCTCCTCATTACTCTTTGGAGATGTTCTCTTCAGGAACATCTGGATTACCTGCTGCAGTCAGGCACACTATGCAGTAGCCCATAGAGCTGTTCTGCCATAAATTACTAACAGAAAAAGCCTAACACCTTGAAGGCAAGAAGCAACTATATTTTTCCCTGTATTTAGACAAACACGCTCAGAGAGAAACATTTGAAGAAGCAACAGAATGCCTTATCCTCCTTTGCTGTACACAAAGCTGGTCAAGAAGAAAAATTTATTTTGCAAGGGAGAAAAAAAAAAATCAAAAAAAAAGAAAGAAAGAAAGATTCCAAGCAATAGGTTAAAACTTATAAACTTTCTAGGAAGATTTGAAAAATGTTAATTTATAACCATAAAAATACATTGATTTATAACCATAAAAATACATCGCAGTCATATCAAATGATATCAAATACCAGTTTCAATAAAGTTGTATATCTCAACAAGAAATACTTGAATGAGTAATTTTTCATTACTCGCTCCAACAATTTATATCATGGTAACATCTAGGAGCTCCAGATGAAGACCTTCTGTAAAAAGCACTGCACAACACAAARAATGTGCTGGCCCTAAAACTGCACTCTTAAGTTTCCACTCGAGTTTTGCATGTTTTGTTTTTACCAGAAATCCTCCAATAACCAACATATTATTTGACCACTTCAGGAAATAAGACATGACAGAACAGCATTACTAACTAATGCTGTTTTGCAAGAAAGTTTTTCTAATAAAGCCTACCTTTTCTCATGAAGGCAAGACTTTTCAAAAATTTTGCTAACTTCAAATTTTTCCATTTCTGCCAAAAATTCCCATGACTTACCAACACAAGGTTCAAGTCATTGCAGAACATGTCCATTTATAGACAGCCATTTTGAGTAAAKGAAGCTTCAAAAATTCATGCTTTTATTTTAAAACATTAAGCTAAAAAGATAAAATAAGCTCATTTTTAAGTCCTGAAAAACAAAGAAAGTTTGATTTTACAAGACATGCTATAAAACTATTTTTGCAGTTTTTCAACTTATTTTGATCATGAGCTGGTGCTTTGCAAGAATAAAAGAGAAGTTCGATGAGGTAGTAGTGCCTCATGCCTTGTATGTGAATAKTAGCCCTAAAGAACGAAGACTAGTAAATTTTGAGGAGCCATTTTCCTAGCTTTTGTATCTTGGCTCAAAAATACGCAATATACAATAAATGGCTGCCTGCRTCTCCTCCATCCTAGTCACCTCTAGGGGCAGTGATCTCTCCATTAACTTAAACGGATTTGGGCCAAATAAGATGAATCTGCAACACACTCAAACATGCTGAAGTGGGTTGCTGTATTCTGTTGCCCTTTCCACTTATGTTTTTTCTGAAATGAGGAGCCTGAACAGGCTGAACATTTTGTTGTTTGCAGCAGTCAAACTGCTTTAAAATTATTCTCAACTCCTGCAGCTGTAACAGGAATTAATTATCTGCAGGTTCACGTCTATCCGACCASAGGCCCTGGCGCGCTCATTCATACACACACTATTTAAAACACTGGGAGAGAAACCAATCGAACTGGCAACTGGGACCCCGGAGGACAAGGGGAGAACGAAACATTACATACAAAAACTCTTACTTGCCTTCAGCATATAACCTAATCCGTTCCTGGATTTGTTCCACTTTTTTGTTCTGAGTTGCTATAAGCCTTCACAAAGCCAGAACACTCTTTGAACCAGCAGTAGGGCTGCATCAACCACCACCAACAACCAGCCTGGTGGATGTCAGCAGCAGCAGGCTCCAGGATTGCAGCCAGAGCCTCTGAAAAGCACTGCGAARCCATTTCCTCCTCGGAAGTTTTCCATTTTAATATTCTTTAAAGGTGCTGGTAACGAAGCTGAGCGGTCAGTGCAGAAAAAGCTGTCCATCATCAAATTCAAGCTTTTACAGCAGATGTATCCAAACCGTACARTTTAAACGATGCTTTGGACTGCTACAAAATCAAGGACACAGATTCCMTCTTGCATTTTCCTTTGCTCATTAAAGTGTGGGGGCTATCCAGATTTTCTGCAGACAGACAGGAAGTAATTTCATTGTGGTCCTTTCATGCTTATCTCAGTTAGAAACTATCTTACTGGTTCCAGTGAAATCATACCTGGGTGAGACCTRTGCTAGCAGAGAATCAGACTTTAGCATTTTTCTTTGGGACATTTCAGACCTGTGAGTGAACTGAAAAGCTATCTTTGGGCCTACACCCATTTTGTTTTCT
>NW_028186579.1:2796544-2820597 GCF_003343005.1 Rhea americana
TACCATAAGCAAACAAATCACAAGCCAGACTAATTATATCACTCTTGCCCTTTGCTTAGAGCAGTTTTAACTCATCTCTAAATTCCAGTCATCTGTTTCTAATTCAAGTACATTTCAATTTCCTCACTCAGTATGAGGAGCAGCAGCACTAGTGCTCACGAGGGGCCCTMGCCAAGTGCAAATAAGAGTCAGGAAAAATCCTGGTGCTCTGCAAGTAAGAGCTGCCTGGGCCGCCACCAGCATGGGCCTTCAGCAACGCGGCTGCGGCCTCGCATGCAGCAGGTTACTGCATGCGTAGAACAAGTAGCCTGTATAGGTGATGCTAATTAATATAACTTTAAAATTTTAATTCAGATGCTATCTCTGAGTAGAAATTACCCCCCACTCAACTGGGAGGGAAAAATGCCTGTGTTTCTATCAATTGCTTATTTATAGGATCAAGCTGTGCCTAACAATATATTCCGTTTCAAGTATGCGTTATTTACAATACATCTCTGAATTTTCTCCTACAAGAATCAGTTCATGATGCAAGTGAGGCAAATTCATCTTTCTCTTAACTTACTCGCTAACTACATAGCTGAGAAAGGAATCTCTCCCATATGTGAGTCTGGCATCAGCTTTCTTGATAGGATGTGTCAGCTGCAAGAAAACAGAATTGAACAGTGTGCTTACTGCATTGGGAAACATGGAGCAGTAGGGGGGAAAACTACTAAGCTATTCTAAAGAATATTCTTTTAGTTATTAAAGTTTCACTATTTAAACAAAAATATCCCCAACAGCAATATTTTATTAAAAGCTTTTAGGGGAAATTTTGGTTCGTTTTGCATTTGCTCTCAGAACTCTATTTTTTTATTTTGCATTCAAGTGTAAATTAAGACAACACAATTAATTGCATCAGGACTTTTCTGAATGGGGGTGCCCCTAGGATTTTTTCACGTAATTTTCAGTCAAAACACTTGTTAAGAATAGAAACAACATCTGCAACAAGAAAGGCAGAGAGAAGGCARCATTTTCTGCATACTTCAGACAGTTCTGTGATTTCCAGATAACCTGCATGAACCTGTCGTAACTTTTTGAATTAAAATTTGAAACTTAYAACAAGTTCATTTTGCCTGTTTACCCAAGTCCATCGTTCTCATTTATCTTACCTAGCCAATTTCTCACCAAACAGCTACAAAGAGCATTTAAGGAAAGAGCATCTCAAGCATTTTTCTTAAATACACTTCTTATGAAAGTACTAAAATCCCAAATGATCTATTAACAAGCAATTTTAGATTAGCATGCACTGTATGGCGCATACATAAAAACAACTTCAGATAAAAATCAGAGCCACGGGCAAAATATACACAGCCCAAAACAGAGAGGGATGCTCACAGTTTCAGTGGTAGCAGATGTAAAGCCCTGGCACTACAACTTCCAGTCAATGTGTTAAAAGGGGTTTTAACTCACACTTGCTAGAAGATAAAGGTGTGTGAGTTACAGAAACATCTCTAGGTGTCTGCCCCCTCCCATCCACCCCGGCTACATGGTCCCCAGTGACAGCAGGCACAAGTGACCGGGGTACAYGCACACTCCTGAATCACAGCTTCCCGCTGTCTCAGCGCCGCAAACAGAAGTTAACGGGTATACCATTAGAGCAATTTGTTTATTTGACATTCTGCAGTCAAAACAACATGATGTAGTTATCAGCTTTCAGAAAATCTCCCCATTCAGGAAACAGGGTGGGAGGAAAGAAGGAACCACTCTGATTGCTGGCCAGAGCTCCCACAAAAAAGAGATCTCCACTAAACACTACACATTTCTTCAAGAGGCTGAACAATGCTGAACAATGAACACATGGACCTGTAAGAGCACAGGTAAGGTTGCCATCTAGTGACTCCTGCCATATCAATATTGGCAAGATTTTAATCGGGCAGTATGAAATATTGTTAACAGCTGTAAGGCTCTCTCCAGTCTGGGGACCATAGCATATAAATGTGGGGGTTGCAACCTTTTCCRTGTCATACCATACTACAGTGCGGAGCATTCATGAAAAAAATACATCATTTGGGTGGAATTTCTTTGCTACTAGCTTCTAAAATAACAYTCAGAACCTTTTTTTAGCCCACTCTTGATAAAGCTCATGACCCATAAAAACCTACACCTCAACCAATTTATCCTGTAGGTTCCACGATTTTCCAGGCACCATGCACTTACCTTGCACAATCTATTTAGGCTGCTACAATACAATAATGACTGAAGTTTTGTTAAATTCAGCTTGGGATGTCCAATRGCATTCTTCCAGAGCACAGGGAGAACAAGCCCTGCAGCTGAGCTACCTATCCAGGACATTAACCAGCCTTTGATGAAGACACAATGTGAGTCATTCTCAAAATGACACAGAAAACTCGATTTGTCTCCTAACCTGTTGCAGATACAGTAAGCCATTATAGTGCGTCTTAAGTGCCTGTGGCAGAGCTGTAATCAGCTCTGAGGCATTAAGCAATCTGCTTTGTAAGCTACAGAASACAGTTCCTTTCTCCAGAGTTTGGTGCAGAGCTCTCTGCAGAGGTGATTTGAGTGAGATGCCATCTCAAAACATTTAGCTTGGTCTTTACAGTCTATCACCRTACTTCTTACCGACAGGAAAAGCAGTAGCAGCTTCCCTTCAGTAGGCCCATACTGGAGGCTTCTGGGCAAAAGACAGACATCAAGAAGGATTTTGAAAGAAAAGCATGACCACCCCACAAGGGAATAGGTGGAGAGCGCCACAAAAAAAAGCATGAAGACTAGCTGTAAAAGAAGGGACAGAATCAGAGAAAGCTTTAACACGTGGAAAGAATAGTAAGGCAAGGAGGGCACTCAGAAAACAAATGTGCGGCTTTTTGGACAGGAAGAGAAAAGATGCTGCTCTGAGTGTCCTCTGAGAAGGACAAGCCAAGCAATAATCTGAGAGTAAAGAGTAGTTAAAATTAGCTCCATATGGATAAACATCTTTGATGTGTAAGGAATTGGTTAACAACCCACTATCRTGAGTGAAATTAGGAGACTTTAATGATGCTACTTCAGTCCCTGTTCCTCATGCTGACAGACAACACTCAGGTCTGTTCCACAGCTTAGTACKTACTTTACAGAAACACCTTCTGCTAAATATGATTTTGAAGTTATCTCAATGCATCGCCTTCATATCAGTCTTGAATAACTTTAGGAACGTCAGCTGCATGATTTGGAAAATTGAGAAACTGAAACAATGCCTCTGTTTCAGCGGAAAAAACTCAGTGCCTTGGGAAATTAGTCTGGTCTTTTGTGTCACCCAGTATTGCCACTGGCCTCCAACTCTCTATGAGCTTCTCTAATGCATTCCAAGATTTACTCTGTGATTCTTGGAGAAGTTTGTTCCACAGCTTGCAATCACACCAGTGCTCTCACTCATATGCACGCAAGCCTGAGAAGGTCAAAAGTCACAGATGTTTTGCTAAAAACATAGAGCCTACGGCTTTCATGAAATCTACGCCTTAGTCATAATGCAGAGAAGCATATACATCCTGCATATGGAACGCATCGTATTTATCTCATTTAAAACATAATTCACTTTCCTCATTTTTGAACAGCTCATCCCAGCTTCTATCAGAATGTCAATATCCAGCCTCCAGCTTAAAAAAAAAAAAAAAAATCTCTCTATAAAGCACAGTTCCTCATAGATGAAGCCTTGAAGGCATGACCAATGAAGAATGCACCATTTCAGAACAGAAAAGACCAAACAATGTAGAACACTCATCTAACACTTGTGTTGTAGGTAGAGCAGGCGTGCCTAGATCTCATTTATGGGCTACCACCCATACTGATGTTTATACAGTACAGAGTCAAACAAAGACTCTCTGCCTCAGAGGACTTAACAGCTTAATTCTTTAACCAATCCTTAGGTCAACTCAGCCATCCCAGGCAACAAGGACACATTCTGAAAGCAGGAGTGGGGTCCTGTAAAGCGTAGACATGAAAGAGTTTGAAAAAGCCCTGTACTCACCCTCAGGGAGACTTAAAGATGCCTTTTGAAYACTCTAAATTAACCCTAAGGTTTATAGTAGCATTTCATTCCTCACCCCTTCCAGTTACAGCTTCTACAGCACAGAGCTGTCACATCCCATTTCATCTTTGAGATTCTCTCTATAATGAGGAAATGCTTATGCATCAGATTATGCCACCTTCATGCTAACAGCACCAAAGGTCTGTCATTATTTAAAGAAATAATTAGGCTGGCTTGTTTGCAACTCAAAATTTTCCAAGTAGGAATCTGAATTTCATAACTTGAGACCACTTGTTTCAGTAATTAARCCCCAARTCCTTTGGAAGTATTGTGTTCTCATCTCCCTTTTTGCTGAGTGTACAGAGCATAGTCTGTACCAGCCTCTCAGTGCATTTGGCTTGGTCCACCTGCCTTGCTCCACAGGCAAGGAGGCTATCTCCAGGTACTAGGTCTTGGTTATCCAGCCACTGAAGGTGTGACCCAGGCCACTTCTCCTGCCTTCCCYGGCTACATACTATGCCCTGATCAGGCAGGTAATAGGTAGTAGTAAACTGCAGCTGTATTTTCTTCCCTTCTGCTGCAAGACAGCATATAGAGGGAGTCCAAGAACCCCCTGGACACAACATAAGACTTTGAATCTGGACTGTAGAAATCTTGCAGCAGAAATGCAGAGGAACTGCCTTTGTTTCTGATGCTAACTTTCTCCACCTCATACCAGAAAATAACGTGCATGAGCTGCTGTGCAGCATGTGAACTCTCATGCTACCAGGTGCGATGCAGTCTCCATGTATCAGGCCTGAACTTGTCCCCCCTACATCTAAACTGGGACCTGCTTTTCAAGACAGGGTAAGTTGAGTGCATGGCCCATATAGGACACTTCTGAGATGCGAATACAGAGAAGAGTCAAGAAGCAAAGAATAGGCTCATRCATCAAGTACCAGAGGACAAGGAGGAAGGAAGACACTGCAGGCTTGGAGATGGCCAGTGAAGGATGGTCAGAGGCAGATGCTCCAAGGCTTTAACACCACCTTCTATCTGAAGCCCATATAGAATACATGGATGGGATTTCCCTTTGCTGTGAGAGAGGGTTACAGCAACATGTGCAAGAAATCAGACTCCAAAATTTGTTCTCCAGATATAATTAGCCTAAATACAGTTAATCTTCAGGTATGTTGCAAGAGGGACCTCCTCAGAAAGGTCAGTGGGGAAATGCAAGAGCCTCCCTCTTGATCATGAAAGGGTGGTTTGATGAGGCATTTGGCCTTCTGACCAACTGTACCAGACATGAAGGCTAATAGCAATTGTTGTTATCAGAATGACAAAGTAAGGAATTTAAGGCTTCAGAAAAACTTCTCCATAATGTTGAAACTCATTACAACRCAGAAATAAGGAGGAGAGCTTTGCCGGGGATAGAAGGAGAAAAAAATCCCAGTGAATGAAAAAGGCCTCCATTAGAACAAAAGCAGCTTGAAGAATGAACTCTTGCAAATGTGTGCAGTAAGGGAGGCAAAGGATTTTATAACAGTACCAGGAATAATGCAACAAACTGAAAAGGAGTAAAACATGTCCTGAGTACTAGGACACTTTTTCTGTTGGTTTTGAGGGTTTTTTCTTTTGTTTTGTTTTTTGACAGATCTGTGACTTTACAAGATMGTCTCCAAAAACAAGTGGGCTGAGACACTTCAGCTGAGCTAGATGGAGAAGGAGGAGAGGAGGAAAAAAAAAGTAGAAATTCATGCCTAAAGGATGACTTTTGCAAGTTTGTTCCACTGCTGGTTTTGAGTTCAGAAGGAAGGAGGGGTTTGGTTTTGTCCCCCCCCCCCCCCCAGAAAGAAACAGCTGAGGGTTTTTTCTTTCTTCCGTTCTGCTCAATAGCCAAGAGAGGAGGAGGTCAGGAAATGCAGTTGCCCATGTGTATCCCTTGCAGGGACCATACATACCAGACCCATCATTGCAACAATGCATTTGCTATTTAAGCCTTTTTTTTTTCCTTATAGTTTCTGTAACTTTCTTAAAGATGACTTAAAAAAAAAAAAAAGCTGAAGTGAGCGGCGCAGGTTTTATAGTCAGTACATCCAGAAACCAAACGCTCCCCCCGCACRCTGAAGCGGAAACTCGAGCCTCCGGCCGAGCTCTGAGGAAGGAGCCAAGGGACCTTTGCAAACGGCGCRGCTCCGAGAGGCGAACGCTGCCCGCGCTGCTCGCCGGGGAAACGCCAGGGCCGCCTTTAAACCCGTGCGTTTTACGAGCGCCTTTGCCGGCGGCGCGGATGGGCCCGCGCGCGCGCTGCGTTTGAAGCGGGGCCCCGGTTTTCTCTGCGACAGACTCAAAACAGGAAATTAACACCCTGCGGTGCGGCGGCAAACCCGCAGAGGAAGCGGCRCTGGGGTGCAGGGGGCCGGGCACGAACAAAGACCCGTAAACATAACGTCACCCATAAAAGTCACACTTTAAGGCACAGGAAGGATACTAAACAACACTTGGCTGCACTGCATGCTTGCAATAAAAAAAAAAAAAAAAAAAAAAAAAGCCTCAGGTTGAGAGGCAGAGCATTTAAGAGGCAGCAATTTTACTGAATCGTTGCTACAGTTTTGTATTTTGAGTAACACAGTTCAAAGTTAGGTGTAGGAAATACCCAGCAAGCTCTCAAATGTTACATTTCCACTTGACATGTGGCTCAGGGTTAAGATATTGCTTTTCCTCTACCTCCCTGCTTATTTGGGTTATTTCCCCGTCCCTAAGGGGTGCAACTATTTTGCAGGCAGCTGGCTGGATTTCTAACGTTGCCATGGCATTGCCGACCTTCAACACAGGGCTGCTATCATGGCCTTTGCTTCTTCCCATTTCTACGGGGATGTTTCAGCTTAAATAGTTTGGAAGCCAGACAGCACCAGGAGACGCCACCTCTCCGAGGGGGCGACGCGGGAGACGACTCGGAGCTGAGAGCGGGCAATTAGCAGCAACCCCAAAACTGGAAAAAAAAAAAATGGAAGGGAGTGCTGCTCTGCAGCAGGAAAATAGCTGGCAGGTGACTTCTACAGTATCTAACACTACCTGCGAGGTGCCCCAGCTCGAGCAGAAGTAGCATGGGAGGCGGCGTGCCGCTGCCGAGACCCAAAGGCAGAACATCTCCCAGCTCTTCCAGTGGGGTCCCGGAGAAGAAATACCGGCAATACGGCTCAAGATGACTACTGTAACTCCCGTGACTTTGAATGTCAYGAGCAGGGAGGATGTTCGCTTTTCAAGAAAAACAAGACATTTTACAGCACATCCATTAAAACAATACCAGCAACCTTCCAATTCACCTTTAAAGGGGAGAAGGGCAGAGGGGAGAAACCCACTGTTGTAGCCCTTCGCTCATATATTCTTTGCCTCCAGCAACTCTTAATAAAGTTGTAGAAATTCTCATTCTATTAACTTAAATGAAAGGCAAAGTTTCAGGGGGCAATAGGAGCTGCTGCYGCTGTAAATTAGACCAGTGTGCAACCTATTGAAGTGAGGGAAACTTTAAAGGGTTTCTGCCAGACTCCTTGGCRTGAAGTGATTTTTGAACACTGTAGCAGTGGCTAGAAGCTTCAGAGAAAGGTGTGTGTTATTGGAAAAGAGTTTTGTTCACAGTGGGAGTTTCCTCTAATCCTGCCCAGATATAGAATTAATGTTTCAGAGGACCCCAAATAGTCCCCTAAATTCCATGAAAATTCGATGGGATTTACATGCCTAATGTCCTAAGCCCTCCTGAAAATCTAAGCTTTTATGTTGGGTTTATGCCCTGGAGAACAAGATGGAGATATTTCTTATATAACGCAAACAGTTCAGATTATATGCAAGTAATCCAAACCACCTGTGGCTCACTGGAGTCAAAAAAAAAAAAATCTGTGAGATTTAAGTGAGGTCTCTAATGCATTTGGATTTCAGACAGAACTACAAAAAGCATCAGAGCAGCCACGAGGCTGCCCTAATTTTCCTCTTAGGCGGCCGCTCCTGCCCAGCTCCCGTCGCAGCAGCAGCTGCGGAGTGCTGCTCGTGCAGCAAGGCAGCTCTGCCGGGGCAGCACCAGCTGCAGGTCCCCTCGCGCCTGGGGAATCCCCAGCCAGGGCATCGGTCGCCTTTCCRATTTCTTTGAGCTATCGGAGCGGCACAGGGGCTAGATCAGCTTTCGATAGGGCTCTCGTTATTACATGTCCCAGAATTTCCATCCCTTTAGGCACAAGATGTTACAGAATTAGGATACCTCCACCAGCTCTGCACGGATTGCCTAGGAGCCACCTAATTTGAATCTCTAGCGTTTTAAAAGTGCGCTCATTGTGGATTCCTCCTTTCTTACACACAGAATTAAACTCTGACAGGATGGATCCACCCTAAATTTCCTCTGGACTCTGACAGCTTAAATTTGCAGCTCTCCAGAACGCTGAGTCTGGAGCATACCCTGCTCTGATTGACACCAATATAAAAAGACAGCAAGAGGAAAGTACAGAAGTGCTTATATAAAAGTGCTCCGCTAGCGAACAGGAAGCAAAGTAGCACCAGACAAGTCTTGCTGTTTGCTGGGGAACTGTTTAAATCAGATTTTATAGAAGAGATTCAGCCTAAACTAGGATGCTGCAGAGATGAGTTTAAAGACATGTCAGATTCAAGCTGAACCTAAAATTAGTACAGGGTGTTTTGTCTTTTCACTCTATATTCCTGTCCCACATAATGAGATCATATCACTGTTTGAGCCAAATGCTCTCTCACTGCTGTTGCTATGAGAGGCTAACTGGAAGCTGCCAAGACTGCTGGTGAGGCAGATTAAATGAAAATCTATATACATTTTTCCACTGCCCTTTCTATCACCATACAGTGTTTTACAATGTTAACATTCTGACTTGGTAATTACCTACCTGGCAAAGAATAAAGTCGTGTCCAATTTCACAACAAACAGTTGATAATGGAGTACCTATAACGTTAGAAATTTTGCCAAATAGAAAACATGACATGGGAGTTGGCTTCTTTGGGTTTTTGAGGGGCTTACATAAAAATTAAAACTGGAACAGATGCAAAGATCTCATTTGTCTCTTGCTTTTATAAGCAACAATCCAAATAAACTCCCAATGCAAACTGAGCAGTCCTAGGGTAAAATCTACCCTGACTGAAAGCTAATCAGGTCACTTTATAAAGCAAATTTTAACAAGGGTGAGTAGGAACACAAGGAGGAAAATCCATTATCAGTAAAACAAATTGTTTTGTGGTGATTTGTTGTTTCAAGAGCCAGTAGCAATCATTTTTTTGATAAATGTTGTAAATATATTCAAAATATATTCACAGAACTGTAAAACAACATTTGCTGAGAATACTCTGCTTCAGCTTCATTTTCAACCAGCTGGCACCTGTCCATAGGCAGCCCTGTTCTCCAGGCTTGGCCAGTCTCCTTGTTCCTTAAATACACGCAGAGACCTGAGYGTGGGTCTATTCACTCCGAGCACTTGCTCCGTTGCCACCAGCACACGAAGTTCTGCTGCTCCCTCAGTTTCTCAGGCCCRTGTTTCTGCAACATACAGAGTTGCTCACATAATCTGGAATTACAGTAGGACCTGGTGACACCATCCAAACCGTCCCTGCCATTCACCTACCCCAAGGAGACAGGGCACCAAAAAAAAAAAAGAAAAAAAAAAAGAAAAAAACACAACAGACACAGCCCAAAGAGGCAAGTTTAGCCGAGATCACAGATGAAATGCAAGGTGTAATGCTGGACTGTGATTTTTGGCTCAGAGTATTGTTTCTGGCCATAACAGACCTATTGATCTCACCCCTGGTTTTCTGAAATATTTGCAAGTTCTTCCATTACATTATAGGGCAGCCTGATATATAACCCAGAAGAGTCTCTGCATAATCTCAGGACAACTTTCCTTCCTAAGAGGATAGGTTAGCAATGCAAGGGACGATCTCTAAACTTCAGCTCAGCTTCCCCCTTCTTTTRCCCAGATATTGGGTAAAATACGGCAGGGAAGAAGACTGAGAAGAAAGAAAAACAATTAAGAAAATGGAGGTCAGATAGCTAAAACACTAAACAAGTTTAGGGTTCTTTCACTTAGCTTGCAGCTTTTGCTTAAGCCCATTTAATTAGGTTTGGTAAATTTTAATGTTGGAGATAAGGCCAACATACACAAGCCAGCTAAAGGACAAGAGAGAAGCAAGAGTTGAAGCTTTTCGCTCAAGGGCGGTGAGGATCAGTAGCAAAGCTGCAAGTAGAACTCAGGTTTCCACAGTCCTGGTCTGGTACCAACCTTCCTGGGGCACACTGAGTCTCCAATAAGCCTTTCTGACCTTCTTGGCACTGCCACTGGAAAAGCTTTTCTCAATTACAAGGGATTCTCCTCTACCATAAACTGAAAATCAGGAGCACATTCACTGAAATCAGAGGGACATAAATTTGAAACAGGTGTTAGAAGAAGCAGGTTTAGTACCATGTTTTTCTCTTAAGGAGTTATTTCAGAAGATGGCAGACAACCTTCTACTAAAGTTTTTCTCCTGAGGATTATTTTTTTTGTCTATTACAGACAATCAAGATCAGTTTGTTTCCAGATTGTCTACCGAAATAGAGTAGTACCCAGGTTCCATAGCTCTTAAGGTTATCAATCCCCCCTACGTAGCATGAGCGTTTATAAGCAGTTTAAACAGACTCACTCCTAGATTTAGAGAGGACAGTTAGGGTATGTATGGATTACATAGCACTTTATAAACCTTTTTCCTAACTAGCATCTTTGCCAAATAGCACCTCATAGTAGTTCTTCAACCTTACAATAAAAATATGAAGAACCTGTCTAGCCACTAACAACAGTCACATAAGGGGATTTTCAGTCTAGTTATATATAAGCATCCTCTAAGAGGTTTAAACCACAAAACTTTTACTGCAGTATAAAAGAGGGACTGTACACAACTTTCTAAAAACATTTGTGCAGAGGTATGAATAGCTGCCTTGGGGAAACTCCCCTGTACTAATAGAAATAGCTGTTATTGCCCATGCTGTGCAAAGGCTCAAAGGGAATAATTACAATATTCTTGTAAGTTATTCTGTTCGAATGTAGTGGTTGTCAGAAGGACATCTCAATAACCGAGGAAGTCAGAAAGCAAGCTGCTAAAAAGAGGCAGTGTTTACAAGTACGAATGCTGAAAGTAAGGRCTGCCCTGCACCAACACACACGTTTCTGCCCAAGGGGCCTCCAGCATCCCGTGCTCCGGTCCACAGTATCAACTTGCCCCTTTCCCTTGGGGTCCGTAGCTGAACTAAGACCACTTCTCACTTTCGTGAGCTGCATTCTAATTAGCAAAGTATCAGCCCACATCTTAGGATGTCTGTAAATTTAGATCTGGGATAACAGAAGCGGGAGGGAGGGGGTGCAAGCCTATGGGTCGCAGTGATAACACGTGGCCCTTCTCAACTGCCATCAGTTACAGCAGAGACTGCAGCAGTCATGTTGTGTTCCCCCGAGGCTACAGCTCTAGTGTCCTTCCTCGCTAAGGGGAAGAGCTCACGATTCACCAACGGCCAACCTGTTTTCATAACCTGCCTTTAAAGAATCAACATCCAGGGGCGATTACCATAAGGATGGCAATTTAACAGTGATTAATGAGGAGTATTTAAATTAGCTGTTATTTGTTTCTGTAAAGATGCTATTGTTAGCAAATTCTCTCCAGTGTTTCCTGGATACACTTTGAGCTTTCTAGAAATTTAGATAAGTCTATCAACACCAACATGGAAAGTTGCATAAGGAGGAGAAAACCTGAAACAACACAGATACTATGAAATACAATCTATTTTGCTTCACTTCTGAGAGCACTATTCACAATAAAACTTCATGCTGAACTGTGTGCCATGAAATCATTTGACAGCAGAGCTCTTGACAGTTCCCAGGACTTCTCAAATAAGATTATCACCTGGCTTTGAGGGGTGGGGGAAAGAGTAAGAGGGGGAAGAAATCCAACCAGTTTTGATACTTCACTTGCTGTTTACTGATGCTGTCTTCTTTACTTTTTTACTGTCTGAACAGTAAAACAAAGCATTCAATTGTACAGATATCACCAGAATTTTAGTGACTACCAAGAAATCTCCAGTTTCTTCACTTTAAAGCTGTCCAAAGGAACAGACTAAAGTCACCAATAGTTTGGGTATCCAACTTGAGATCAAGAGGAGCCATGGAATATTTCACAAGGAAAAAAATATCAAGGAACTTGTATATGTCATTCTGAATATGACTACAAGGCAGTCTCTGAAAATTGTAACCCAGCATTTTCTAATCATTTCTGAAAAAATTCAGGCTCAGATGAAGACTCTACTTTTAAGAGTTCATAGGGCCCAGACCATCAATGTAATAACTACATATACACACAGACACACACTTGTATCTCTCCATCCATCCCCTCAATAACCAAAAGTGGGAAATTCAGATGCAAGAAGCTTTTTTGTTCTTTGGTTTTCTTTTTGTCATCTTTCTTACCTTGAAAGATACGATGACAAATTTACAACAGCAAGCTGACATGCCTCAAACGTCCAGATTTTGTGTATACTATTCAAAATGGGAAATTTTAAACAAGCTTCATCCACTTAAAACTTCTGCCTGTGACTTGACTGTGCACACCAGTGCCTACAAAGCATCTGAATATGTTCAAGCCTGAGAGGAAATGGATGATTCACCTTACTTTCCCCCCCCCTTTTTTTGTATTTTATTTAATGTAATACCTCTTTCAGTCTCCCTTGTTTGGGGATCTGAAAGCAGAGACTATGTCTGCTCTTGGTAAACCAGCAAATCCCTGAAGAGCTTAAACACATCAAAAGAATATTATTTTGTCCCAAAAGCCTAGGGTAGGCTATGGAGAGACTGAGGAACTAAGAGGTTCTGCTCTGGAGAAAGGATGTCCTTGGGGTTTTACTGTGGTGCTTGCACCCAGGAGTGAAGACTGTTAAAAGGATATTAACACCACAAAATAACCATTAGGAAATGCACAAAAGTAGAAAACAAAAGTCCTGCAGGGAGACCCTGGATCAATTGCCTTTTAGATTAGAAAACAAACATATATATATATACACACACATACACAATAATGACTGTATGTTTAAGAACTACCTCAAAATGCATGGAAGGGATGGGATGGGATTTATCACACATGCATTCCCTCATTCGCCAGGCACCAAATGCTTCCCTTTGCAATCTCAATCTTCAGCCTTTATTTTTACTTACTGATTTGGCAGCAGGATTATATATATGGCATTTTAACACATCTAATCTCTAGTTTCCCACTGCCTGAAAGTCAGTAACAGTTACACAAGAAGCAGAAACAAAGAAACCTATGATCACTTAGGCTGACGTCTTGCATAAACCAAGGATGGTTTCACCCAGCAAACCCTGCTTTAAGTCCAAAACATCTGACTAAACAAAGCATATTTTTCAGAAAGGTAACCTGCCTACAGATCAAGATTTCAATTGACGGTAAACACCTGCATCATTAGGTAAGTTGCATTTAAGCTAAATTAACTTTTTCATTACAATTTTGCCTGTGGTATTTTAGTATGAACTCATCCAGCTTCAACTTTGACTGTACATATCATACAGTCAGATTTTCCTGAATAAATTTTCTGCTTTACTTCCTTATTGCTTAGATGTTGAGCCTGAGTAATAAAAAAAAGTCAGTGTTTTCATTGTACAATGTCGTAGCAGGAGAATAAACAATCATGCATACTTTAAAAATTCATTAGAATCAAAAAAATTGACATCCTTTTACTCAAACAAAACCACTACTCAAGGTCAGTCAATTTAGCTCAAAGAGCTTGAAGGTTGGCCTATGGTTTGGTAGCGTGGAAGCCCACTACATTTACAGCGTTCTTTCTAAGGAAAAACCTTGCTTCTCTGCCAATAGTTGGAGAAAGAGCTGCCATATAGAGAGACAAGTACAAAGCAAAAGGAACAAAAACAAAGGTCTGTTTACACTCTAGGTTCAACTCAGAAAACAGTAGAAAAACAGGAAGGCACATTCTGAACCTGGTACCCATTTGGTTTCCGGAAGCAGTTTCACACTTCTGATGTAATGGACTGATGTTGAAGTGCTCGGTGCTTACAYCTTGCTATTCACAGCACAGTCACGCCTGAGCAGCTGTGGAGCATACTGTATAAGCACACGGCAGCTCTTGTACAGTGAACACCAAGGCTCTGAAAAATTAAACTATAGCAGGTAGTGGCAACCATGTGACATGAACGATAGAATACAGCAAGACTTCAYACAAACACCCACACAGATGATAGGAGAAAAATTTGGAACTGCTGGAAATAAAAAATGTATACATTCAATAAGTTAYGAATTGCACATTTCTGCTCTGCCTTAATAATCAAGGCTTAACAGTGAAGTAGTTACTTAAAGATCATCCCGTGGGGCCCAGGAAAAGCTAATATTAATTACTTCATTCCAAAACAAACAAACGAAAAAAAATCCACCATACCTAGGGAGAGGGACAAAGTGTCTCCCCCTCCAGTTCATGATTTTACTTTCATTTATTTATTTGTACAGCTCAAGATCTCACCCTTGTAGTTCTAGAGCTAGGTGATAATAGCTGCAAAACATATTAAGACAATGATATAATTAAGATATACATATTCCACTAAGCAAAACAATAATTTTTCTATCATCAGCTTCAATGAAAACAGGTCCACAAACTGTGGCAAATTAAAAAAAGACACCAGGGCACATTGTCTCCTTTTTGGCTTCCTGTCCCAGTTGCTCTTCAGCTGAGCTTTTGCAACATTCCCACTTTGTTTAAGGAGGGAAGAGATCATGAATTAGCAGCTACATGCTTTAAGATTGCAGAGTGGCTGTTGCCAAGTTTAGCTGTTGCCCATCTAAAAATGTTCTTGCAGCAGCAGTAGACTGCAATCCTGGAAGATCTACTTGGATGGAGTCTCTAGACACATCAAAGAGGAATCTTCTTGAGTCTGTTAAATGTACAGAACTGCAGTGTCCCAATGTTCCTATTTGGAAAAAGGGTAAGATACTCAACATTTTATACAGAAATGAGGATTTCCCACTGCCTGAAAGTCAGTAACAGTTTCACAAGAAGCAGAAACAAAGAAACCTATGATCACTTAGGCTGACGTCTTGCATAAACCAAGGATGGTTTCACCCAGCAAACCCTGCTTTAAGTCCAAAACATCTGACTAAACAAAGTATATTTTTCAGAAAGGCATCCTGCCTACAGATCAAGATTTCAATTGATGGCAAACCCCGGAGCACAGGATGTAACCACACAGTGAAGAACCACAACTCTTACACCAAAGGAATAAAATTAATCAATCATGGCAATATAGCTATTCATTTTACATGGCCAAGTGAAAGAAAGAGCAATTCCACTGAGGTCAATGACATTACATTTAAAATTCAGCATTCAAAAGCCTCACACAAAACGTACTAAGCTTCTTGAAATCTTTACAGTCAGATGAATGTCCTTCAGATCAGCATTTTGGATAGAATTTGGCCTTCAATATGTCATGAAATTCCCTGTCAGAGAACTGTTTTTTCTTCAGTTAACTTCTGTGCAGTTTTCCTTAGTACCTCCATACGCAGGGAAAATAAGAGTGCTCACATACAAGTAAACATAATGAAAAAGCACATAAAAAGCATGCAGTCAAGGGACAAAAGCAAGTTTTCAGAGCCAAAGATAAACAATTTCCCCCTTCCCCCCCCCCCCCCAGGAGAGAAATAATAGCCAAATGGGAGACTAAGCAGCAGGGAACAAAACAGCTTGCCAGTTTGAAGAAAAACAGGTGGTGAAATGAAATTCAGTCCCAATTACATCCAGTTCTGAATACTATAGATGAAAACTCTAGACACAGCAGTACATTTTGTGCTTGCAGTCAGGTATGCCAAAAAGACATTTGTTTGCCCACACATGTGTTAAGTCAGTCATTATAATAAGCAATTACTAAAGATACTTGCCCTCATCTTCTAACAGTGCCTGAAATGTAGACCTCTCCTGTGTTGTTTGGAACAGCTTTGGAAATTTTTCTGTATTTCCTCTTCAAACACACAGTCTATAAACCTATGGAATCAAAGTGTTTCAGCATCTTTTTCCTGTCCAAATCTATACATGCAGACCAAACATRGCTTACTATTCTCTGATGAGGCCAAAAGAGCTCTTTGAAACAGCGTAGGTTAGAACCCATGCTCATATTTATTCTGTGACACAAGCTTCTATAGGCAACGATGCTAAAGCTTTTCTAAGCTTGATCAACATTTTTATTAGCCAAATCACTTGGAAGACTAATATTTTCCAGTGTACTGCTTCTTCTGGAGCTAGGCTTTTGGGCAATACACCAATTACCCATCAGGAAGTAAAGAAGAAAGAACACACATTATTTATGTATGCTAGCAGTCCTGTCACAAGTACAAGCAGCAGTTTTATGGATATCAAGGGACCATAAACAACCTCAAAAAATTCAAACATACCACGTAACCTAAAATACGTAACCCCTATATTAGCCAGATCTTGCAACAAACTGTTCTGTTCTGAAACAGTTGATTTAATATAGGCACAGCTCAAAGATCACAAGTATAGTAAGATGAACTAATTCAATGTAGTACTTAGGCATCATACTGACTTGTATTACCTGCAGTCATTTCAGGACAGCGCATTCTAATTAGAATATACTGCCACAGGATAGTAAAAATATACTGTATTTAACAAAGCAGCGTTGATGCAAAGATCTGAATGGGCCCCGGAGCAGTTGAGAGGAAGCCTTAGCAAATGCCTGGAAGTCTCTTATTTTAGAATTTGGTCAGTGCTTTCAAACTGCAGCTTTCAGAATTTGGAGAAAGGCTAGCATTCATTCAAGAGTTATGTGCACCTAGTAATGTGACAGACAGTATTTAGATTTATGTGAGTTTAGTCCTAATAAGTGACAAGCAAGGACAGTAGACACAGCACAAAGGACAATACCATACTTAAATGATTGCTTGAAAATTTATACCAGTTCAAGAAGTTTCTCACTATAATGAATTCATTGTGTCATCTTAGTCTCAGTTTAAAATCCTGAAGAATGATAGTTCCCAGCCCGTATCTTTTTCCATCTTTCCTTTCATCCTGTCAAGCAGAAATGCCACAAGCTTTTATCCCCTTCAGCTATCTTCTGCAGTCCTGCCTCCTTTTTTATTTTTGGCACCTCCAATCGACACATTAAGCCTCTTGCTTAATCCTGCCTCAGTTCCTCTTCACATATGATCTTTCCATGTTCCCCAAGAGTGAGAATGAGAAATTAGAAAAATATCCCTTCCTAGCAAAAGTTTTCTAATCCCTTCTGTCTACCCTAGTTGTCTTTGGCACCTTCCCTTTTCACTTCAAGATCTCCATCCTCTGGTTGATGATACAAGTAGGAGAGCCATCAGGACAATCAGTATTTGCACACTTGCCCTGTGAGGAGAGGCTAAGTAAATGGGTCTTATTTAGCCTGGAGAAGAGGTAGGTCGGGGGCAGCTTTGTCAGGGGAACAGCAGCCTCCCACTGCCTATGGGGAGATTATTGAGAAGATGGAGACACACTAAACAGAGATGTGTGATGAGACACAAAGAGCATAAATTGAAACAAGAGAATTTAAGACTGGATATAACAAAAATCACCTTATTCAAGAGGAGAGTTAAACAGCAGTGCAGGTTGACTGTAGAGGCTGTACGGTGTCCATCATTAGAGGTTTTTCAAGACCCTGAGCAACCTGACCTCATAGCTGAGCAGCTTTGAGTAGCAGGCTGAACTGGGCACCTCCTGAGATCCCTTCCAACCTGCAATTTTATCATCCTTCCTAGGAAAAAGGAAAAATAGATTACTGGCCCCATTTACCACTTCTGTCTCGCTTAACTCTAAGCCAACACAGCAGCATCTCTGTTACAGTTACTCTTCCAAATCAAACATAAATGCTAAAGAATCTCATTTCTACACATTCTGAAGACTGGTTTCAGTTGAGTACAGAAGTGTCTTCTGACCTGAGAACCTGTACTTCCCCTTCCCTGATCTAACAGCTGCCTTAGAATCATAGAATCAGTAAGGTTGGAAGGGACCTCTGGAGATCATCTAGTCCAACMCCCCTGCTCAGCAGGGTCACCTACAGCATGGTAGACAGGGTTGCATCCAGGCAGGCCTTGAAKATCTCCASAGAARGAGACTCCACAACCTCTCTGGGCAACCTGTGCCAGTGCTCCATCACTCTCACAGGGAAGAAATATCCCCTCATGTTCAGGCAGAACTTCCTGTGCTTCAGTTTCTGCCCATTGCCTCTTGTCCTGTCACATGGGGCARCTGAAAAGAGTTTGTCCCCGTCCCCTTGACACCCTCCCTTCAGGTACTTGCACACATTGATAAGATCCCCCCTCAGTCTTCTCTTCCCCAGGCTGAASAGGCCCAGCTCTCACAGCCGTTCCTCACAGGGCAGGTGCTCCAGCCCTCCGATCATCTTTGTAGCCCTACGCTGGACTCTCTCCAGCAGCTCCATGTCTCTCCTGCAGTGGGGAGCCCAGAACTGGACATAGTACTTGAGATGAGGCCTCCCCAGGGCTGAGTAGAGGGGCAGGATCACCTCCCTCGACCTGCTGGCAACACTCTTCCCTATGTACCCCAGGATRCCATTGGCCTTCCTGGCCACAAGGGCACATTGCTGGCTCATAGTCAAGTTGTTGTCCACCAGCACTCCCAGGGCCTTCTCTGCAGAGCTGTTCTCCAGAAGGTCAGCCCCCAGCTTCTACTGGTGCCTAAGATAATTTTTCCCTAAGTGCAGGACCCTGCACTTGCCCTTGTTGAACCTCATGAGGTTCCTCTGGACAGGCTGGAGAGCTGGGTGAAGGTCTCATTATGTGGACTTCTCAGACTGTCACCTTTGTTTCAGACTTGCCTCCTGTTGTACAAACAAAGGTTTTGACTAGTTTTTGATGAAGTCAAATTTAGCATGGCCAAACCCAGCTTTTTAATTTTACCGGAGCAGAGCTTTCTTCAGTTGTACCAGGCACTATCTGAAAACTTTTGTTCTTACTCAAGTTTGAGCAGCCTTTTCGACTTTATCTTTTCATCTAGAGCATCAGATATTTTGGGATCTCTTACCTACACAATTGTTTTTACCATGTCAGCTCACACTTAAAATTCTTTTGTTAGTTCCTGTTTCTTGTTTCCTCTTACTTCAAATACAAGCTCCCTGCCCCTACTTTCAAAGCCTTTCTCATTTATTATCAAGAAGCCACCTCCAGCTGACCTCTGACTCCCATCACCTTTCTACCAGATAGGCACACCAGTGGTGTCTTCATTTATGGAGGAAGCTCTCCACAAACATCCACTTCATCCTCCTTGAAATCTCCTGTCAAAGTTCTCCTATCATGATAAGTTTTAGAAAACTCAGCAAGAATTAAACTGTTTTTCRAGGAAGGTTGCCCCACACCATCATGATCAGTCCTGTGCTATTGTTTCCTTGCATTCCACCTTGTCTCCATCAATCTCTCTGCTGTCTTCTGCCAGGCGCATATAACAGATTGGCTGAAGCAGATACATTTTTGCATGGACTTCTGAAAGAGCCTCTACCACTGAGTTCTGTCCTTTAATTCATATACAGTTATCAGTAAAGCCCTATTCATTCAGAGATGTCAAAGCTTGAATGATCACTATTTTATTAACTAGGAACATAGGTCCTTTGGCCATCCAAAGGACTGAGAATACTCAAAAGCTGTTCTCAGCTACCTCCAGTTTTCACATCAATATCAGGACTATGCAGCTAATCAGAAAGAAGTTTTTCGTTTCTCTTATTTCAATTTTAATTATTTCATCTAAAAGGCAGTATTCACCTGCATGCCTGTCCATCTACTCATAGCAACACACTGAATGGAGTAAGAGAAGACATCTTTGCAAGAGCCTTTTGTTGGTATCTGGAGCAGGGACAATGATATGTGTCAGCTGAACAAAGGTTATAGCCTAGACGGCATTACTGCAACAATAAACATTGGCCCAAACTTCAGAGCCAATACAGCTCAGCATTTGAGGACATGGCCTCATCTTCAGGGCAAAATCTGAGTTTCAGATCAGGTTAATCTGAACTAGAAAATGTTCGCTTTCAGGTTTGAGAGCAGATCTGTACAGATCACATCCATGCTACTGTAAACAGTTGATAGAACAGAAGTTCTAGTCTCATCTGCCTCAGATATTTCATGTCAATTAGTCCACCATAAACAATATTCTTCCCCAGTTTCCAAGCTACATGACCACTAGAAGTGGCATTTAAAAGTGGACTCATTTACCTTGCATTTTTTCTTCAGACTCCAATGATCTTATTTTTAAAGCACAGATACCAATGGCCTTATCAGGCTCTCCTCCTCCAAATCGAAGGGTAATGCCTGTGAAGGTACTGCCTGTAGCTGGTTTATAATACAGCAGCCATGTAAGGAATCTCAGCCTCTTTAATCCCAAACTCTCAGAAGTAGCATATTTATCAATGAGAAGAAATCATTCTCTTTTACTAGCTATTTTACTGATACATTAGGCAGRATTTAGACATTCTTCCTTGCTCCAGGTTCCTGATAACTGTCCAAAAGCAAAGCTATAGCCTAGCTGGATTTTGCAAGCTGGTGTCTTGCAGTAAAGTYTTTTCAGACTGCCAGAACCAAGTCAGAAACTGGCCATGTCCCTCAATTTTATGCCAAGCCAGATACCTATGGTGATGAAACACTCTCCCAAAGACAAACTGRCCTGGGCAGCCACACAGGTGCAGTWATCAATGAAGGTTTACAAATACAAAGTTGGTCCTGTGTGCTCACCCCAGACTGACAGAATGGACACCTTAGAGGTGGATAGACCAGTGCCAATTGCTTCACTCCCTAGCACCCGCTGCTGTCACCGAATTGAGAGAAACATGTGCAAAAATAGATGCCTGAAGTCCTTGCCACTGARGAGCAACAAGGTGACAGACTGGAGCTGGAGTAAGATCTGGAGAAGGGAACTGAGTTGGGTTGCAAATAGAATTTAATTGGTGCAGCTAATGAGAGATGTGGTCCTTTACATATTTGTGTTACTTCCTCATTTTGGAAGATAGGTTTACATTCTTGAGGTATTATTCAATAATTTATATGCAGACTTCACAGTATATTGTCTCTATGGCACAGGAAGAAGAAAATTTCAAACAGATATCTCACAACTCTATTTTGACTGGATTTGTTTTAAGGCAAGTTTCCTGTGACCTAAAGTGGCCTAAGTGATTCCAAAGTCTATATTTAAAGGGGACAACTAGTTAGGGCAAGAGACCTGTTAAGCATTTCTTCTTATTATTGAGATGATAAACAAAACAAAACAAAAAAAAGGAAGGAGAACCAACTTAGCAGAAATATTTTCTTGTGTATATGGGATGTTCCCTTAAGGAAACTGGAAACTGAGACACTTTCTTGTCAGGGTTTTAGTGGAAAAAGCAATGAGCTCACACATTGTAAGACACCCAGAAATCCACAAAAGACTACAAGAATTTATGAACACAATGTACAAAAAGTTTCCAAATCTTATTAAGGAGGCAAAACCTTAGGATACCAAACTGTACTAACCCCCACCATCCTAGGACTACAATCCCTGCTCATGGGGTACAGACATGGTGGCATGCTGACACTACAAATAAAACACAGCATCCAAAGCATTTACAGATAGTAAAAGCATGTCCATACAACTAACCAGAACAAAGGATAAGAGGAAATTCAGTTCTCTGGCACCTTTGGAAAGAAAAACATTTCAGATTGAGCAAAGTTTTAAGACTGTAAGCAAACTGAACAGTCATTAAAAATAGCCAGAGAACAAGCAACATGTTAAGAGAGGACATTTCAAGCAAAACAATTAAGTCTTGATAAAGGGGTCTACAAACATTTTAGGAACAATTAATGGAACTGATACAGATCTGCTTAATGTTACTAAATTTGCTTTTCTAACTGAAAAGTGGCCAAGACTTTTTTTTTTGGGGGGGGGGGAGCAACACCTGTCTATAATCCAAGTTTGGGGGGGGGTGTTTGTTGTTAATATTTTATGTACTTGGGCACATACATTTCAAGGCTTCAAAGTCCGTTTAAGTAATATTTTTTAATTTCCGTGCCAATTTGAAGCATTCAGATACAACAGTGAAATTACTCCAGGCTCTTTTACTGATCGATTTCACATACCTCAGTTCTCCTAAGTGGATTTCCCAGATTCACCAGCAAGAACTTTTACAGGGGTCGGGAACAGGAGTTAACTCTCCTGATTTCCTACTCAGTGACTTAATGAAGAAGCCATCCTGAGTCTTTTGCACATGATCATTGTGTAATTCCTTTGGGGACCAAGGGAAGAGGAGATGTGCATGCACACAGAACCTTACGCATTCAAATGAATTACTCAAATTACTCACTCAGATGTGATAATGCAGACCTTTTTTTTTTTTCCTTATGGAAGCTGGCTAAAAAGAAATAATTGGCAGATGTACATTAATAAACATTCACTCAAATATTCTCATCTAAATGCTCCATGTCTCTCTCAAAAGTTCTCAGCAGGCTTTGCAGCCACTGGATTAGGGAGTACTCACAAGAGAAGCACAATGGAAATCACAGTATTTAACGAACAAATTATAGTTTATCCACAAATGCTCCTTTTAATTTTTCACCTAACAATCTACGGAGTAGACAACCATACTAAAGTAAAAACAATTTACAAAAAGAGACTCCTATACTATTTTAACAAAGCATTTTTTATAAAAAGCTCATCTAGCTTTCATTACAGCTGTTAGAGATTTCACCAAGATGCCTTGGACAAGCTGTCCAATACAACACTTTTAAAGATTTGGAGGTTCTTCAAAATACAAGTAGAAACATAGCAGGAGGTTAGTCATCCAAAGAGATTTTCAGCTGCACCGTTACATACTAAAAGGTTCAAAAAAAAAAAAAAAAAAAAAACTGACTCTGCTCATCTCTGGGCTGATATTTAAGAGAGGACTAACCATACTTCTTCTAAATCACATTGGTGCTGTGGGAATTAGTTAATGTTTCTAACAAGTGCTTTGAAAACATATTGTAAAGTTACTATTCAAGTTCTAAGCATTCAGCAGGTCTAGGTTTGCTCAAAAATTCTTGAACTCTCAAGGAACCTGATCTGAGTTTCAACTGTAGGAAAACTTGAAACCAGTTGAGATTTGCCTGGTCTCAGGTTTCAGTGAGCATTTAGCATAATAATGATCCCTTCTGATTTATAGTCCATTTCCTTGAGTCTTTTGGTTTACTTTCTGATGGCTGCTAGACACGAACATGCAGATGTTCTGCTTTTGAAGGATAAGTACACTCCCAACAAGTTGTTCTAGATACCTTATGTATTCACGTGTTTCAAACATGTGTAGGGTACTAACATTTGTATTTAGGAAACACAAGCACATGTGCTCTCGCCTCCCTGCTTGGCAAAAATACCCTTAATCTTCTCAAAGAATGCTGAGACAAGATTTATAAACACTTCAGCAGCAACTTGCTACCAAATCCTATACATAACTTACACTTACCCACCTTTCAAACACAAATAACTAAGGGCATACCCAGAGCACCAAAAACAGACCTACTATAGAACCAAGACAGCAAGTGCTACTAATAATGCAGACATGGTAAGTTCATATTACATAACTTTACCTGTTATGATATTCCCACTCTAAAGGCAGAAAATATATACTCAGAAAAATGGAGGATACACTTTCCAAGAAAATGAAGCATGCAGCTATAGTATTATTACCTCTAATATCATTAGAATGGATCATATGGACAGCAGGACATTGCATCACAGTTTTCACCTGCATCTTTGTAAGACATGCCCAACAAATATCTATGGCAACACTGAAGCACATAGTAGAACAGAAATAAGTCTCAAAAATAAATTCCCTCACACTTGCCATTGCACTATTCTTCCTCTTCTGGATCCTAAGAGGACAAAAAATAGCCTTCTACTGGAATTTCAGCAACATGGATTTACTGTTGACTGTTTCTTAAATGTCTTCTAAGATGTTATTTCACACAGCTGGTGGGG
>NW_028186579.1:2820686-2846153 GCF_003343005.1 Rhea americana
AAAAAAAAAAACTCACCAAGCCAAGTATAAGAATGATCTTTTAGCAGCATAACCCAGGGGTAGCTATTCCAGTGGAAACACTTACATAAGGTTTTTGCCAATACAAGAGAGAACATACTTGCCTAGTGTACCTGAATAAAGTTACTATTTATAAGCTACTCATTTTCTTAGTAGAGGCATAACAATCAACTCTTGGACCATCCAGACTTTGTATTTCTCTTCATTCGCTTTTTGTTTTACATAGGGGGAAAAAAAGCCCAATTTTCACAGACAAGAACAGCCCATAACACCTCAGTGTCGTTATGCACATCACCAGCAAAYGGACAGAACTGAACCCAGCTCTGGAGATCCAAGGCCAGCAGCAGACTCCCACTGAATCACTGCTCTAGACTTTGTCACGCAGCCAAGTGAAGACAACTACATACTCACAGTATTACAGATGTGTTTCTGACTGTTCTATTACAGCTAGGATGTGCATTTTGTAGGCACCAAAAGAACTCTAAATCTAGCGCCTTTTTTTTTTTCAAACATTCAGCTGAGCAGTTAGAGTATCTAAGAAAACACTAAAGCACAAGCCTTATCATCTAAGATTCGTCTCCCTATTCATCTGAAATTTATGCAAAACACAAGCTAATTTAAGGGACAATAGTGCTTATATGATGTATCAATTACACAGCAGTTCAGTCACAAAGCTACTTACTTTTGTCTATAGTTACCTTTATGCACTGTGGTCTATGAAAAAGGAAAATCAGAGACAAAAACACCCCATCTTTCCTTATGGATAAAAAATCCGACTTAATGCTGGAAATTTAGGCACCATCCAAAAAGCATTTAAGGCCACAAAAATCAGTTCAGCTTCTTTTTTCCCCCACCTGTTTCAGTAATTTTGTACCTCTTATTTACCAGTTTAGCAAGTCACAGCCAGATCCAGTAACTTATTGTACCTGCTTAACAGGGACTTAATATCAAAACAAATTCTAAGTTGTATCATGTCATTTTGAGGAAAGGTCAAGTGCAAACACATGCCAAAATATTCCTCTGGTATACCCAGTATTTTCACTAATATTTTTCTACTAATTATAAATACCCAAGAAGTAAGGCAAAAGGAAGTGCAATATTCCACACAGTAATTAACAAAYCAACTTACAAAGCCAGCCAGACACTACCCTAACGCTTAATGGATCACACACAGCTACCTTTGGCACCTCTTTTTCTCTACAGCATGCAGACRGGCTGGTGTTTCGCAAGCTGTACGTCCCTGGCCAAGCCCTCTCCAGCCAGGAGAACCATTCACCCAAGAGCCGTAAAGCCTCAGCCTCACAATGCACTTTCAGCTAAGCTCCAGCCACTTTCTCCAAAGCCTACCTCCTACACTCATTTCTGTGGAAGGTAGTTCTTTATTTCTTCTTTCATATGGTCAAGCCTCCTTACAAATCTCCACAGATAACACCTTCCCAAAAACTTCACCAAATGATGATTCCTTCTCCTTATATTATCTTCCCCCAGGTGCTTTTATCCCCTACAGCTGTGCTCTTTCCTGCTCCCTATCATCTGCCTTCTACCCTTTCCCTGTCTTATGTGATTTTTAACCCCTGGCCAATCAGGACAATTTGCCTGTACAATTTTTTTTTTTCTCCCCCAGATGTTTATTTGATTGTGTGCTTTATTCCTCCTCTCATCCTTAATATCACCAAAATCCCGTAAGACATTAAAAAGCGCTATTGAAAAGTTAATACAGTGGACCTCATTTGTACTTCCAAGCCAAGGTCGATGTGAAGTATGGTTGCCATCTGCCCACCAAATAGAAAGAGGACTCAACTGCTTCTGACACAGCTCCTGAACTTAACGAGGAAATACTAAGGAAAACAAGCTGTGAACTGCTACAGCTTAGCTATTGCTTTGCAATGTGTTATCCTCTCCTGCAACACTGGCCAAAATTTCCTGTAGTCTCTGACAAACAGAGGTCCTGACTTTAAGTTCCCTAAAATCTACACCAGCTGTAGCTGTGATGATTCATAGATTTTCCAAACATCAAGATAATTCAGTCTGCTTGAGCAACACAACTCTCGAAGTCCTACCTGGTAGTTTATGCAGCACAATATATCACAAACCATACTGTAATTTTACTATTTTTAGAAAAAAAAACAGATAAGAGAGTAAAACTGAAGGGGAGAAACTGAAGCTTTAAGTCACATGCACATAGAATTGCCTCTAAACAGAATGTCCCTCAGCAATGCCTAAATTCCAGCATGGAGGTTCCTTAAAGAGTATTTTTAAAAGTCATCTGCCTCTGAATTATCATCCTTTCCTGATCTCAGATTCAAGCCTGCAAACAGTCCTGCTGGGGGAGGACGAATAGTTTAAGTTGATGCACTCCCCAGAGTGTATAATTTTGGTAAGGCAGCTGTGTTGCAGTAAGCAGGCTGCTCTATTATATATCACAGATTGCTCCTGATCTATGTAAGTCCTGTCACAGGAAAAAAATAGTCAAGCGGGAGAGAAAGAATGTAGAGCTCTCAGCAGAGGGAGGTATTGACACAGCATACARCTCCCGGGGAGGGGATCAGAGAGGGCTGTTTCAGCGCTTGGCTATGGTTACTTAGAGGCTATATATCCCTCCTTCTGTCAGTATTTTTCAAAAAGGAATAGCCTGCCCTTAAACAGCTTTGCTGGTGTTGTTTTCCTGTTTGCAGATGTTGAGCTGCATTCTGTCCTCAGTGAAAAAAAAAATAAGAGGGTGGGCGAAAGGAAATAGAGACATAAATTTAAAGAGGGAGGCCTGTGGTCACCAAAAATAGCCGCAGCAGATAGTGTAACTAAAACCTGCCTAGTGCCTACGCTGTCAGCGCAGTGCACAGGGCAAAGTTACATAATATTTTCCACATTTATTTCGAGCAGGGCAGCCTGCCAGCTTGATAGATTTCTAGAAAGGGTGGGAGAGAGAGAGTGGTTTGATTCACAGACTGTTGTATTTACAGCTCACCCCATGGCCACTGCCTTCCCCTCTTTGGGCGTTTACAGTTTACCAGAGAGCAGTGTGAGCATAACCCTCATACAAAAAGTCAGGCACTGCTCAGACTGYCTAAAACGTTTCAGCTGCAAGACTTAGCTTGAGTTTTCTTGTTTTGGGGGTGCTGTCATGCACCGGTTTGCTGAAAGCTCAGCTACTGTCAAAGCCCAGAAATTACTGCAATAAGAGGAAAAGAGCTTAGAAAAAAAGGCGAGGAGAGAGGACCCTTCAGGTTCTGGTTTTTCATTGCTCTTATTCTAAAGAGGCAGTCTCAGCAACACAGCAGAGAAGCGTAGTCTTTGAAAAGAGAAGCTTACATGTACTGCAAAACTTTTGGTACAGTAGTTATTTCATGATCTGCAAAGGTTAGAAGTGGGTGTGAATCTCCAAAACAGATCTGATTATTCTCAGAAGTCAGGGCTACTTTGATCAAGTGCCTGGTTGAAACCGCCTACCTACCTATGAGGAATTACTAGGAAAGATAAAATTATGTGAAAAATATTTGTCATGGATAATCATACAAATGACTAAATGAACAATTCTGTGCTGTGTGTGATAGGACAATCCATAAAGGTAAATACTGACCGGCATATTTCCTGCATTTTTTCTGTATTTGCTTTGCATAAGGCAGGTCCTCCACTGGGACTTCTCAAATACCTCATTAAGATTTTACTATTGCTGGCAAGCCGTAACATTGCAGTTAGAAAGGAAAAATGTAGAAACATGACAAACAAAAAAGTCTATTTCCACTGTCCAGCTTGCATGAAAAGGAAAATAAAATGCGTGAAAGAAAGGGAAAAGAATAGAGGAAAACTGATTTCACTGTAGGAAAATCAGAATGTTGTCCATAAAACAAATCACAAAAAAATACAGAGCTTTAAACTGTTCTACCCTCTCCCCTTCCTAATACATGCAAACATCATATAATTATGACTCTATAGGCAGGTTTGATTGGGAACAAACGGAAAAACGAGCTGGCCCAATCCTCTGCAAACTGAAATGTAACTATATAGCATAGAAGTTGCTAATACATTAATGTAGAATCTCAGTGCCAGTATAATTTGAAGAAACTCTCTCTCCAAAGCAAGCTTCTCTAACCGCATTTTTAAACAAAGAAGGATGCCAGCTCAATGCCAACATGTCACAGTATTAACCTGGAAAGAAGAGATGTTCCCAAACCATGTGGAGATAAAACAAAGGCACCACCGTTAATGACACAATGCGGTGATGTCATGAGGTGCAATATTTGCTCTTACTAGTAACACTGTGTGCTTTGAGAGTAATGCCTTTGAGCCTGAAATCATCCTCCAGAACAAACTCTCTCCTTTCAATGCTGATCTCACCAACAGTTTACAGCTGCAGTTTATTGGCTTTGCTTCTGTGATACAATCACTTTAATCCCCTCAGCCCCAGCCCTCAAAASGTAGAACTGTGTAGAACACCTTTAAAGATTTTTACTTCTTATGTTTAAGAGGAATGCCTCAATTTCATTTTTATCTTGGATGACATTTTATGATTTCCACATTTTTTCCTGTCCAAACTTGGAGACTACATACTGGCTAATCTATAAATTTATTCAAAAAGAGAACTCAGTATTYTCCTCTTCCTCCTGAAAAGGAGCCTAATTTTAATAAATTAAAGTAAGTATTACTGAATTTACAGGATCAGTTATGAGCTAAAAAAAGGTTAACATGTTCATAAACAGATCAAACTGAATAAGTCATCTCTAATCCAACAAGCAATGAGATTATGTAGCATCATACAACCATAACTGCTTTTTTCCACAACATTATATTACTCTTTGTTGAGTTATCTGAATATTTAAGGATTGAATAATAGAGAGTGGCAAGAAGGGAAAATAGACAGGAGGTAGAAGTTTGCTGGGGGAGAGAACACAAAGTCAGAACAAAATGGAAAAATGGAAACAAGGATGTTTGAGGAGAGCTGAGTCAGACCCTGAATAACAGAGAGTGACTAGGACAATAGACTGGGACACAAAAGATGCTGGTTCAGTTCCAAGCTCAGCCACAAACTCTTCAGCAATTTGTATAATTTACTTGGAGCCTCAACAAGCTAGTGTTGAAAGGGGAAAAAATCCTTCCTACCTCAGTAATGACAGTGAGACACAAGGTATGTGCCTGTGCACCATGCCGTCAGATTCACCAGGGACATAGTCCCATTTGGCTCCAAACAACCAGCTCGAGGACAAGCCTCTGCACTGATGTTACCACCCCAATACAAAATTATTGTCAGGCAGGAATATGCATTTTGCAAAGTTTGAAGTCACGGCACTGTACCTTCTTAAACACCTATAGCAAGTTTTGCCAAAGCTCARTTTTTGGTAGCAGAAGTACAAATGTTGCCACACAAATATAGCAGTTCTCTTTCTAGGACTTAAGCTAGTATCTCTACCTGGTGAAATACTCTGCCATGCAGACATACTCTAACAGGTTAGGGGAAAAAAGACACATAATAAACTATGCAGTTATAAGGAGGTTAAAGCACAGAATATACTCTGTGTTATCTCTCAAGAGAGTAATTCATCACACCTGTTCCTGAGGCACTAGTAAACATGCTGCATATTGTAAACACACACATTTCTTTGCTTTTGTCAGTAACTAAACAAAAGCTATTTCGAATGTAATTTACCTGTCAATATTGCAGTTCCTTTAGAGTTCATATCCCTTACTCTTTAGAAAAGGCAATTCAGAAGCTGAAGCTAGACAGAAACACACAGGAGGGCCCCTCAGCCCCCAGGAGAGATCTTGCCCTTTTAACACATCCCCACCATGGGCTGAGATGGGACCAGCCTGAGCACTGCTCTCGTCACCCATTATACACTCCTCCCTGAGCCCTGGCTCCCATCGGGAAGGAGGTGCATGGAGAGAGCCACAGGGTCGTCTGACAGCCCCCAGGTGGGCAGGGGGGACCAGGACCAGCTCGGCTGCACCCAAAGCACCATGTATTTCACTGCTTAGAGTCCCTTTCATTGCCACAATCTTAATGCAGGAAAATTGTTTACAGCACTGGTTTTGACATGACTGGGTAATGTCATTTGCTTTAACTACAGCTGTTATCATGGGGCTTTGTATTTTAATTACAGAAATATTCTGTTAGCCCTAAAAGCTATTACAAACTTTAATTGAATTTAAGGAAACTGCTTGAATGTTCATAGGCAGGCTCCTTCAGTCGACTGAGAATGAACTTGGGTCTTCCCAATGGCATGGGAAAACTCTTACAAAGAGTATCCCTCACCACTGAGGCTAGTTTTCCAGTATGCATTTATTTGTTTTTATTACAAGGCAATATTGTTAAAGCATGGATTATTATTCACCCAGCAGTATAAATATGTATGGCACTTCAATGACTACAAAGATGATTAGCCCCAAAAGCTCTTAATTTATTGGCGTAATGTGGCAATGTGACAAAGGCTCTGAATTTCYTCTGAAATTACTGAGTAATGGGAGTTCTCATCACCTTGTAGGAAATAAAGGATATGCATATTCACTTAAATAAACTGCAATATACTGCTATGGGAGAAGTTTAATCTAGGCTAGACAGCAGACTAGTTTGCAAGGTAGTAAGAAAGGTTTTAACTCCAGAGGCAAGATTATAGGTTTTTGACAGATGAGGGGAATTTTGCTRCAGCCATAGCCAAGATGCCAGCAGCTTTGTTAC
Source organism: Rhea americana (assembly GCF_003343005.1). NCBI lineage: Eukaryota > Metazoa > Chordata > Aves > Rheiformes > Rheidae > Rhea > Rhea americana. The sequence continues at coordinate 2,827,375 of NW_028186579.1, forward strand.
CTCCAGTGCTTAGCTGWTAACATAGCTCTACCACCACATAGGAGCTCGGGGAGAAAATCTCCATTGTACAGTCAATCGCAGCACTGAAGTCCATGAGCACCCACGCTTGCTCTGGCAGTGGAGACAGCCCAGGTGTTGGGGACAAGGGCTTGTGGATGCCCTCACTGAAAGACAGAGTTCATCAACTCATTTACAAGGCCCCCACAAGCACAGTGCATCTGTTCTGGCACCATACCTTATCTGCGCTGTTAATGCAAGCTCCTTTATGAAGGTATGCCACCCCAGGGTCTGCCTCCAATGTCACTGTGGGGTCAGTGCTGAGGAGTGTGACCTGGATTTTTCTACCCTGAAGAGAACAGAACGTGAGCACCCAACATCTTTAGTRCATACTTAGTCATACTGAATTCACGAAGCAGTATCCAACCAAAATTGTTCAAGACCAGTGCTGTCCAGGTAAGACAAGAGCTATCTATTATAAATAATACTATACAASTCTAATTTCCAGCCATTTGTTTATACTTAAACATGATAGAAATAATGAGAGAAACACATATACCCTCTCCCCTGCTAATACCATAAAATAACAGAAAGAATCTTCCTGTTCTTACGGAACAAACAGGCTAACATCACTGAAAGAGATTYTATTTTCTTATTTCAGAGAACTAAATTCAATATGTTAAACTATTTTAGATTGATTTTCACACTTTAATCCACTCTGTTGATAGCAACTTGATTACAGATTTCAGTATCAGTTCACTTAGAGCTTTGCACAATTTAGATTTCATTTTTAAAAGATTATAACCAGTAAATATTGAACACTTCTCTTTCATCATTTTATTTTYAAATAAAAATCAAATGTTATAAGCAAATAAAACTAAAATTTCTAGCCCTGTCACAGYTTCAAAAGAATTTTAACCTTCTTTTACACTATAATATGCAGAGCGACAGATAGCCATTATCCAGTTGTCATAAAATAAATTATAAAGACATCACTGTATACCTCTTAAATCAGCAACTTTTATTTATTCACTAAAAATCAAAGTCTAATTTCAAAGCCTCTTTCAGTATGTTTACTATAAGAACTTGGAGTTAACTTTACAGAATAGACTTTTTGGAGTTTTTCTCTCCTCCCAGAAGTTATGAGTAACCTCCCATTCTTCTGCTATCCTCTTTCTATAGTAGCAGACTTAGCCTACCTTGTAAGGCTAATTTATTTTAAAATACCACAGGTAATGGTTCTAGTTATCTAGTGTGGGATTTATTTGCCTAAATGTAGGCATTTACTGCTATTTTGGGTGCCCTATAGTATCTGGTAACTAGAATCCAGCTGCCACTCCAGAAGAACACAGCTCTATGTTGTATCTGCYAACCTTTCGAACACCCTGGAGTGGTCCAGAGTGTCCACAGTCTTCCTGTATCTCATTTCCAATCACTTTTACTGATGTACACTATTATTTCAGAAAATAAGAAATCAAGAAACTTCTTTCTCGGAGTCATCTTCACTGAAGGAGTATGCCYCACCAATTCTTTAATGTTTCATGAATAGATATTTCTTCTGTATTCCATTAAAGTTCTTCCACTACTCACTGTGCCCACAGATCTTATCTCTAACAGTCTGAAAGGTACAGCCACATTAGTTTATTGTTATTTATGTTGGAACAAGGATTGGAAGGTTTCTGAACACTACAATAACATCATACACTAAATACTCTAAATGTTTTCTATTATTGTTTAATTATAAGTAGAAATGAATAGTAGCCAAACTTTAGATCTAACCTTGTCTCCTCTTTGAGGCCTTGACTTTTACCCTAATTACTTTTTCTCAGATTTAGAGCCCWTTAGAAGAAAATCCTCTTTTCTGAAACTAGTAGTGATGTGATTTGAGAAGATACATAACTCATAATTAACATTGCTATTGCAGTGTTATCATCATAACAAGATGTTATGGACTTGTGGAAAGCTGCCTTTGACCAGGTGCTTCACTAGTCTTCAACTGCAGAGCCAATGCGCTTCYACACACACCTCTCTGCTAAGGCTTAAAGGGAAAGACAAAAGTTAGGTTCAAAGAGCAAGGTGGAATTTGGATGCTTCATAATATTGGGGTTTATTGTAAGCCGATCCTTTTCACAGCTGGTCAAAACACATGGTTACAGCAGTCCAGGACAAGACAACGGCTGGGCATTATGTGGTTTCACAGAACTTCCACCTCACTGGGAATCAGAGAGCTTTCCAGTACCCAGCGTCACTCACCAACAAGCCCTGGACCATCCTTCTGCCGGGCCTTAAGGAACATACCCACTTTCAGAGGGTGTGCAGGCACTGGCACCATCTCACCAAACAATCTAGACACCCTATGGCAAAGATGGTGAGTATATGCAGAGCTTCAAAACGTAAACAACAGTTCTAGARAGGGTTACAGCAACCCCAAAGCATAACAAATCCAGTCACTCCTACAGCTAGATGGTGTCTGACTAGTCACTCTTATATGTTTCCTTTAGTTAGGKCCCTCTATATCTGAAGATTAATATGCTGGAAAAAAAACAGAAGAGATTAATGTGGCAGGGAAAACAATTGACAATGGCAAAGAAGTATGTGCAGGTTAAGATATAAACCACACTTTAACTTGCCCTTTCTGTTCAGTACAGCCCAGTTACATTCCCTTCTCCCAGCAAACTTTGGAGGACTGGATACATTAAAAGTGTATCAAATTGCTTTTTCACATATAATCARTTTTTATTTTCTCATTCACAGTCACAAAATTCCATTTGGAGCAAGTACTAAAAAAAATCTTACACATACCTTGCTTTGTTGCATTAAAAACAATTGTCTTTAATTGCTTACAATTTATCTACATTGTGCCAGAGACCTAAATTCTGCTAGTGCATGATAATGTGCAAAGGAAGAAAGAATTCCCACTCAAAACAAAAATTCTCAAATCATCTTAATGAAGGTATTTTGGATATAAACTGGATCTAAATCTGGATTACACACAAAACCATTTTCCGGTGCGTCAGAAAATCAGAAAGTTGCAGTTAGGTCTCTTCACTCAGTTGTTCTTACTATGTAGTTGAGAGTTAAAAGGCATGCATGGCAACACAGAGTTAGGGTACAAATTAAACACAGAGGTTGGATTCTCCTGCCACTTACAGTTTGCAAATTAATTCAGCCTCAGTGGGAAATGAGCCTTGTAACAAACCAATATAACCAGTAAAACTGAAAGGAGAATGAAACCCACAACATCCAGAGGATGCAACAGTCAACATTAGAAGATTTAAAAAGAAAGTACTGAAGAAATAGGTCGTCMTCTCTGCCACTTATGGGCATCTACTGCCTGGAGGTATATAACCTCATGCTGCTGAAGAGGTCTTCTCTGAACCATTCATGAAAAGTTTCAGTGGGCAGCAATAACCAAATGGCAGCAAGAGGTTCTGGGAAACCTTCTAAAATAAATGGAAGCACAGGTCAGGTCCCAGCCAAACTTTTATTCCTATTCGTGTTTCCAGAAAACTGAGCTACTACCCCATCAGCCACTCTTGCAGGGGGAGGGTATTGCCACTTACAGGCTCTTAGATTCTTTGGGAACATAAAATCACAAATGCTTTTTTTTTTTTTTTTTTTTTTTTTTTGAGAGGAAGGGGAAAAAACAATCAGCCCAGAAAACAGAGACAAGAACCACCCATATGCTTACATTCAACAAACTGTGCAAAACCCAGCAATTACAGCAGGAGTAGGTAAGCAGGACAGTTTTGGTCTGTTCTTTGCCTGGCTCTTAGGAGTTTAAAACTCTTATTTACAAAGCAATTTTCACCACCTAAACACCCTAAACTACCCCTGCTTGGACGCAGCAGCACCTGGCCCTTTTCTGAACTGCTTGGTCCCCAGAAAGCTGTCACAAAAGGTTACCCCTGGATTTATAGCTAGCTACGTGTGCAAAATGAGCTCGGCCACTGCCTTAGAGCTCCTGCAAAGTAAGCACTAACCCTCAGCGCCACATCCCCTCAGATCAAACTATATCACCTTTGTTAAAACAATCCCTTCTTTGTGTCATTTGGGTCCCAATCCTAAACCAAAGCTCCTTCCAAGGGTGCTCCCTTCACTCCAGAGAACATCTTGTCAAAAGCAGTAAAATAGTACAGGTAAGCACATCTACAGTCCTGAGATAACACTGATCAGATTTCTCTTTCCCCGCAGAGGGAACAGAAACATCCATCCTTCTCAGCACTCTACATAGCTGAAGCCGTATTACCTAATGCCTAATCATATTTATGACCCCATTAAGACATCTGGAGGTGGTATTTTTCTAAATCATGCAGAGAAAAACAATAGTGTGGCAAAGTATTGAAACCCCCATCATTTATTTGTAATTACTGCAAAGGATGGGGAGGGGAATCCTGCAGGATGCACAACTATAAGCAAACTATAAGGAAATCAGGCAAATACACATCTACTAGACATCATCAATGCACACAACAGGACATCAAAAACTGTTTCTTGTACAGTGAATGCAACCTCTCAAGAAATTGTCACTATGTACTGAAGATCTGAATAAAATAAATATACTTTCAGTTAGTACGCACGAAATTCAGTGACATCAATGAAGCAACGATAGAGGTTTGTTGTGTAGCGTGCAGTAAATGTGCCACAGAGATCAAGCCTCAGGTGCTAATGGAACATGTTGTGCTCTTCAGCCTCTCATCACCTGCTGCTATTGGCTGACTCTAGGTATCAGATGGAAACATCACACCACAGCTCACCCAAAACTGCACCCACTCTTTCACAGCAACAGACATTTATGGCTTGCGATTTACGTCATTTATGCCCCCTAACAACAGGAGCCTGCAAATCTGCCTGCATTTGCAAAGTAACCAAGCTGCCTTATCTTGAAGTGCACGCTTTCTTGTGGCTCTTTTAAGAGAATCTTTATTCTGGTATCTTTTTAAAACAGGTATTTGTTTTCACAGCTATGATACTATCCTTTTGATAGAGGTTTTGTTCATAAAATCTTGCTTTTAAAAAATCATATTACTAAAAGAACTGGCAGCAGTGGGACGGTGTTATCCTCAATATGGATGGCAGTTTAATGAGCTGATGTTATTTGGACAACTTGTTTGGCCAATATTTGCTAAAAGTACTGCAAGAATGAAACATAAATCTGGGATTCCATTCCAGATTCCAGAGATCTTTAGGCCTTACTTTGCACAGGTTCTTCTGCACATTTCTTCAGAAGGTTCTGCCTTGTTCCTTTCATTTGCATTCTCAAGAGACACTAGTTCAAAACCTTCCTCTGTCTGAGAGAGGCTGAGATCCTTCTCTTCTGGGAGCTAACCCTACAAGCAGAGGAGCTTAAATTTACACAGACAATGTAAGTCAGGTAAACCAGCCACAACCTGATGACTGGAGCACTCACCCGCTAGAGAGGGGACCTGTGCCCCAATCCATATATTTATGGAGTTTATACTCACTGCAGCAGGAACTGGCACTCAAATCTTGCCTCTCTCTCTGCTGTCACACAATAGCAATTAAGAGCAGGTAGCCAGAGGAATAAAGGTGCAGCATGCAGAAATCGCCTCCAGAAATGGTTTCAGGGCCACATGAGGGGGATATACAGGCAGGGGAATACTTCTGARAAGGGTAGCTATATGTTGCTATTGTTCCTACAGGCCAGATTTTTAGTTACATGAGAAGCATTACGTTAGATCATGACTTTTTGAAAATCTGCCTAAAATAATGGGAACAGAATCCTGAAAATGTACTCCTAAATTCTTCTAAATGTGCACACTTTCAAGGGCTATAAATGTAGACACCTGATGGGGGAAGAATTCCTAGCTAAATCAGTTTGTTCCAAATAGCTCAAGTATGCCATTTAAYTGGTGACCAACCTTTGTACAGTGTCAACCGATGCACTCTGCACACATCAAATAAATAAGAATCATGCATCTTTAGAAATGTATGTGTTCTAAATAAGAAAATATCAGTGCTGTAGAGGATCTATTAGTATTGTAGATTCAACTACAGGCAAGCTGTATTTCCAGGACAAAGTAATATAATGCATTTCAAAATCTTAACTACTTCTCTTAGTCTTCCTCTTTACTATTCAGGACATTGTCAAGGTCTTGATGCTTGATTTCCTGAAATATTTTGTGTCACAATTCCCATTAGCAATTGCTTCAAACTCCCTTTGCACTGGTAACAAATGCTGTCATCCCATGGATTTGTAAGACATCAGCTTTATTTCTGCTACTGCTCCAGAGGYTTCTCCAAGCACTGGAATTCAAGAAAGTCAAGTCAGTCAAAGGTACARTATCTGTTATCACATCAGTGTAGGACAGCCTGGATGTATACACTGATGCCCAAACCATTCTGGAYGTAAGTCATTTCCAATACTAGAAGGAGCTGACAAGTTTGCTGGTAGCTGAAGCCTCGGTGAGACTTCTGCATGTTTTTCCTTGGAGCACCAGGAGACCACAGGCCCCACCACCTTCTGAACAGTTTCGACTGGCCAGCTGACACAACCACAGCTCTACCRCTGCCACCTACTTCTCTGGAGAGAGTTGTGCAATGGCCAGGCATGAGGGTCGGAGCTGCAGCTCCTCAGCAGCTCTGCAAAAGGCAGTCCCAAGGCATCGCACTAGCTCCCAACCTCAGATGAGCCTTTCCCTTCTCTCCATCATGCAAGAGTGCGAAACCTAGGCAGGTTCCTCACACCTTTGGCTGCCCGCACAGTGGCCTCAAACACTGCTAGGCAAACTGATCAAATGTCTCTGTACTGTTTTGTGGAGTTATCAGTTCATTCACAGTACAAACTATATGGCTATAAATACACAATGCCATAAAAGGCTTTTGTGTAGGCATTTAACCTGGAAAGAAAACACATTTTGAAGATGGATTGGCTGATAAAAGTTCAGCAATTTTATCTGCAGCTCTAAGCAAACCACTTTTTGCTAAGTCTACAGAACACAAGGTGGTAGTCCTTTGGAAGATATGCTTGGCATCAAAAATTGCCCTTGACAAATGAGGAACAAAAAGAAGACATAGTTTAACAATTATTTTGGCCTAAGGCATAAACATATAAAAGCCAAAAGCACTCAATAAATTTGAGAGATAAGGCTGTGGTTTGTAGCAGGTAATTCTGCTACACTTTATATTTGGCATCTAGACTTTCTGAAAGCACTATATACCGGGACGACGCATTTCTAGTTCCCTGCCTATCCTTTTATGTGACATCTTTCTGCAGCTCCTTGGTGAGAAATTTGAAGAAATATGGTATGGTGATGGTGTGAATGCCTAAGATCACAAAATTAATATGTTGATGTAACACTTTCCTCCTAGTAAATCTTTTTTTTTTTTTTTTTTTAGTTCTACTTTGTGCTTTGAATCTGAATTTGTAGCCTCCATATAATACTGTGAAGTGCTGAACATCTCCACCAAAACCTTCAGTACTGTCAAAACCCTTATGGTGGGTATGACTTGGGGTGGTCAGTAATTATCATCATCTGACTTCTCCCCCTCTGTCTTTCACTCAGATCCATATTATCATACCAGGTTACTAATTAAAGGGATTTGTTTCAGATATAGAGCCGCACAAGCTACAAGCTCCTTTTTTGACCTTTTTTTTACACAGGTCCTTATAGGGATATATATATATGTCTCCTCCACCATGCAGTCTGAATGCCTTCCAGTAGTTCATTAGGAAATCTGAGTAACATACAACTCATGCTTTCTCCTCCAAAGGAAAAAGATGCATGTATTAGAATCCTCTGTTTTGAGATTTGATATTTAGGCATTTGTTTAGGGTAAGAGATGTCTAGGAGGGGGTTAATAGCAGGGCTTCTCCAAACTCATATGCACTGCAGGCAAAGTGAAAAATGTCTTCCACTGAGACTGGAAGTAGGTGAGCTTCATCACAGGACGTGGTTCCTGTGGAGGTACCTTCCACAGCTTTGGAGTGACCTCCAGGAAAGCTGTGCCTTGTCCTCCAAAAAGTGAAATTCACAGTACCTGAGGAGTGAGACGGCAGCTGCTCTCTTCACCCCAGACCTTCAGCTTCCAGATACTGGGCTCTGGCCTTAGTAGGGAAGTTGCAGATAGGAAAACAGACCTGCTGACTGCCTTGTTGTGATCATTTGGCAAGCAATGGTTACACTAAATCTTCTCCAGTGTGGCTGAAACAGAATCTAACTTATAGAAAATTTGAAATTTCTTTCTCTTTCTCTCATGCTGCAGCACAATGTGACAAATGCTCAGCATTTTTATGCAAATAGCCCTGGCTGTTCTCTGGTTGCAGAGGAGAAGCAGCAAGTGGCAGAATGGTAGTAAGGGCTGCATAACTGGAGCTCACTGCCCCTTTTATCTAATATAGTTCAGGCATGCTGATGGTTAGATACACATCAGACTTTCAAACTGTGGTTTATATAGCTGGTAAGACTCACTAAAACAGCACACACAAATTTCCCTCTCTACTCTCAAATCTAGAGCCCTTGACAAGAATCAGCGTTAATCCTAGGTTGCAAGATGGTTTTTATCCATGCCACAGACAGTTTATACTGCAGTCCAGCACAGTGTAAGCCTCAGAGACCTCTTATGTAACATATCTCTTTCACAGTATGGTGTGTATTTCACTTAGACTTGCAGTGTGCATTGAAAAAAAAACTGTCAGATTCACAGAAGATACTGAAGCCAAAAAAAAATGTAATGTAGCTTTTCTTTAGGAAAAAAAAAATGCAGGCAGGCAGAGATGGTGTGTTCCACACTTGTTCATACCTGCCTCTGTGCCAACAGCACAGACTCTACTTCTTATGATAGAAAAAAATCCACACCTGTCAATGGCTTATGGACCCAGCACCTGCTACAGACCCTCTCAAACATCTCTTCTGCCTCTTATCACAGCACAAAATACAGTAGCAAAATACAGTCACAAGCCCAGAGCAAAAGCTCCTAGCATTTGGACTGGTTTGGCTCCCTGTGCGAGTCTGGAGCTATTGTCACTGTGAATTAGGCTCTGCACTAAGTATGAATGAGGATAAGTGTATATGAACATTCATTTTGTTTCTCTCTTGTGGAGTTTTGCTATACCAGTACCACTTTCTTGTCTCAGCTGTCTGGAGGTAATCTCTCAGAATATGCTGATTCTTGCGCATTATTTTCCTTTTTTTTCTATATAGACAGGCCACCATTGCTTACAGCCTTGGGGAAAAAAAAAAAAAAAAAAGTCCTACAGCAGAAAACCTTGCAGGGTCATTGTCAGAGCCTATTCAAAGGTAGCAACTGCATGTTGCTAAATTAGGAGTAGCTATATTCATTTGTGCCAGCAAAATAGATTGGGGGTGGGGGAGACAGAGCGAATGGGGAGACTCTCCAGAGCAGCCAAGCTTGGACATACCAGTGAATACAGAGTTTTCAAAGCTGACTCACTTTTTCCATTTTTAAAATAAAAACATTAGCAAAGATATTTTAAAGTGGTTACTGTGCTTTTCTGCTGCAATCAAAGCCTTTTCATAAGATTTAACCATCCCCACCCTCCTCAGCAGTAACACATTTTAATATTTGCCTTGCTGATATTAGATCCTTTTAGCCATAAAGACCAAGACAGTTTCAAATGAAGTAGACTTTAGTCCACACCGTATTGGTTTCTAAGGGAAAACTAATGTCCAGAGAAAGCGTAGGAGCCTGGGAGCTAGGATCCCTTGGCTCTATCCATCATGCTTCTGCTGACATGCTGTATTATGGAAAAATGCAACAGAGTCCTGATTGCGAAATTAGGGCCTGAGCTGTACAGGCAGATTTCTGTGCTGATTGAAGTTGAAAGGGGCTCAGAAGTTCAGCATACAGATTAAGAGTTTTCAAAGGTAGCCTCCACAGAGCAAGTTTACTTATGCTACATACAGAGGTTTCTAGCATCAATAACAGCAACAGCAACAAAAGTCTTGAGTCAAAGCAAGAGGAAGACTGGGGAAAATGTGGGCCAGCTACTGAATGGGGCAGGGGCCCTGCTGACGAAGGATGCAGAGAAGGCAGAATTACTGAATGCCTTCTTTGCTTCAGTCTTCAATGCTAAGGGCAGCCCTCAGGAATCCCAGAGCCTGAAGACAAAGGAGAAAGTCTGGAGAAGGGAAGACTTTCCTTTGGTTGAGGAGGAAAGGATTAGAGGCCTTCTGGGCAGGCTAGACATCCACAAATCCATGGGCCCGGATGGGATGCACCCACGGGTGCTGAGGGAGCTGGCRAATATTGTTGCCAGGCCGCTCTCCATCCTCTTTGAAAGGTTATGGAGAACTGGAGAGGTGCCTGAGGAGTGGAAGAAAGCCARTGTCACTCCAGTCTTCAAATACGGCAAGAAGGAGGACCCAGGCAACTAYAGGCCGGTCAGCCTCACCTCCATCCCTGGAAAGGTGATGGAACAGCTCATTCTGGATGTCATCTCCAGGCATATGGAGGTGAAGAAGGTGATCAGGAGTAGCCAGCAGGATTGGATTCACCAAGGGGAAATCATGTTTAATCAATCTGATAGCCTTCTATGATGGAATGACTGGCTGGGTAGATGAGGGGAGAGCAGTGGACATTGTGTACCTTGACTTCAGCAAGGCTTTTGACACTGTCTCCCATAACATCCTCCTAGAGAAGCTCAGGAAGTGTGGGTTAGAGGAGTGGACAGTGAGGTAGATCGAGAACTGGCTGAAAGGCAGAGCTCAGAGGGTCGTCATCAGTGRCGTGGAGTCYAGYTGGAGGCCTGTGGCTAGTGGAGTCCCCCAGGGCTCAGTACTGGGTCCCATCCTGTTCAACTTCTTCATCAGTGACCTGGATGAGGGGACAGAGTGCCTCCTCAGCAAGCTTGCTGATGATACCAGGCTGGGAGGAGTGGCTGATCCACCTGAGGGCTGTGCTGCCATACAGAGAGAGCTGGACAGGCTGGAGAGCTGAGCGGAGAGGAACCTCCTGAGGTTCAACAACGGCAAGTGTAGGGTCCTGCACTTAGGGAAAAATAACCCCATTCACCAGTATAAGCTGGGGGCTGACCTGCTGGAAAGCAGCTCTGCAGAGTAGGACCTGGGAGTGCTGGTGGATGACAAGTTGACCATGAGCCAGCAATGTGCCCTTGTGGCCAGGAAGGCCAATGGTATCCTGGGGTGCATTGGGAAGAGTGTTGCCAGCAGGCTGAGGGAGGTGATCCTGCACCTCTACTCAGCCCTGGGGAGGCCTCATCTCAAGTACTGCATCCAGTTCTGGGCTCCCCAGTACAGGAGAGACATGGAGCCACTGGAGAGAGTCCAGCGTAGGGCTATGAGGATGATCAGAGGGCTGGAGCATCTGCCCTGTGAGAAACGGCTGCGAGAGCTGGGCCTGTTCAGCCTGGGGAAGAGAAGCCTGAGGGGGGATCTTATCAATGTGTGCAAGTACCTGAAGGGAGGGTGTCAAGGGGACGGGGACAAACTCTTTTCAGTTGTCCCATGTGACAGGACAAGAGGCAATGGGCAGAAATTGAAGCACAGGAAGTTCCGCCTGACCGTGAGGGGGAATTTCTTCCCTGTGAGAGTGACAGAGCACTGGCACAGGTTGCCCAGAGAGGTTGTGGAGTCTCCTTCTCTGGAGATATTCAAGGCCCGCCTGGCTGCAACCCTGTCTAACATGCTGTAGATGACCCTGCTGAGCAGGGGGGTTGGACTAGATGATCTCCAGAGGTCCCTTCCAGCCTTACCAATTCCGTGATTCTGTGTGATTCTGTGAAATAACATTTTAAATACACTCCAGAAAGAGAATAAAAACAAAACAAAAATTCTCCAATGCTTCCAGAAAAGGCTGAAGCAGAGGAACAAGCATGTGATGGGATAATACCATGAGACTTGGGTTGGTGAGCTGTAGAGCACCCTCCACAACCAAAAGGATTTCAGCAGCAGGCAGTAGTACTCAGAAACTCACAGGTCAAGCCCATGGAAACACAGCAAACCTGAAAATTAAGCAGCAATGAACCACATCTTTCATGTACAGTCGCAGAGCAAGTGGAACCTAGAGAGTACRAGAGAGGTTGAGTGGCATCATTTTGGCATTTGGGGCAAACAGCAAATTCTTACATGCTCCACCAGTCATAAGTAGTGCCCAATTAGGCAGCTAAATAAGGCTCAGATTCTCCAAAGTGTTCAATACTCACCAGAGAGGGCCAGGAACTAGAGGTTGCTTTTTTTTTTTTTTTTTTTTTTTTTTTTTTAAATATTTAAATAAAAAATTTTTTTTTTTTTTTTTTTATAAATTTTGTTGGAGGTTGCTTTTTTTTTTTTTTTTTTTTTTTTTTTTTTTTTTTTTTTTTTTTTTTTTTTTTTTTTTTTTTTTTTTTTTTTTGAAATAGTGAACTAAAAGATTTTAAAGTTTTTCATGTATCCTAGGAGGAAAGTAGGAGCTAAATTCTTTCAAAACCTGTCCTTCATTTGGCCAACTGTAGGCTCAGAATTAGCATTTTCACATGAAAATAACCGTAAGTACAAAACAACAGCCTTAAAAAGAGAAAAAGATTTACGTTGTATTTAAAGTTCAGCTTAGGAAGTCCCCAAAAGGAAATCCCCACTATTTTATGTTCCATGATAACAATTTTGGTAATATGCTCTTCCATCTGCTTTTTAATTAGACAGTATCAAGAAGCATCACACATAGATTAGAATAAGTAGTCCTCCTGTAATCTTGAAATTTCCAGCAGTATCCAGTTGATTTTAAGAGATTTCTCTTGCTCTCCCACACCCCCTTTTCACTTGTATATTTGTCTCTGCATTCTTTTGCATCATATTTTTCAGTATTTTGTGAAACTTGCAGCTATTATTTTATAAAAAATATCCATTTCATGGAGGGGAAGTATATTTTTCCTATTCCTCTCTTCCCTTACACCCCTTACCCTGCCAATTATGCATTATTTTGCACAAAAAGATCCTAGTGTGTGYCACATTGCATTCTGTCACTGTGTTTCCTCCACAGCTCCCACTAGAATATTGTATATTTTCCTTTTTTCCATCCTGTCCCAACTGTCTATGTGGTTGTTGCATACTGTTTAACTGTTGCCACATTCCTCCTAAAAAGTGGAAGATTTACTCCAAACACTCAGCAAGTGATTTCAGTTTGTTCAGTACTTCCAGACCTTCCTTCCCATGTGACTGGTTTACGGATGCATTAGATGTAGTGATCCTTAGTATGATTAAGGTGCAGAAAATGTGTATTTCCTTAAGCTCACTCACCAGTTATGTGGCTAAAGTCTCAAATGTCACATGGGTGTAATCTGGCAGAAACTCAGGCATAATAYGTAAAAAGGAAAATGAGAAATCCAGATTTGGGATTAGTTTCTGTGAAAAGAGAAAATAAATGGTTAAACAAATCAAGTGAGTGCACAAAATCAGACTTTCAGACTCGTGAAAACTACAGTTTCCCAAAGGACTTAACTCTGTCCCAGCAGTCTGTAGATTTCCACCCTTGAAGCAAACACAGAACAGCAGAGAGGACTCAGTTCCCCAAAACAGTGCACTCCCTCTCCAAAACTCACACCTACTCAGCCTCCTAGCTGTAAGAGCTGCTCACCTGGTCGGCGAGTGCACACACCAACACAATGTTGCTCTCCGCATCCAGCATGCCAGTCTAARAATAACACCGACTGCTACATTCTCAGCTGCCAGATCCTGCATGGGTAGCTCCATTGACCTTGGAAGAGCCATGCCAAACTAGCTGAGGATTTGGGTCCAAGTATGCACAGGAAATCAGATTGTATAGGCAGAGAAGACAGAAAATCATTTCATTCCTGACACACCAGTGGACGAATGCCCTGTAGATGGGAGGGAGAAAGGAGAGRGAGAGGTTTCCCCTCCATCTCTCTGCTTTTATAAAGCTTTCTCTAGACCTTTTGAAAGATGATGTCTTCACAGCCTTTGCAGGAAGCTCAAACCTTTGTCTGACAGCTGCAGAAGCAGAGGGTCCAAAGGACTATTTTTTCCTCTCTCAGTACAGATCCAGCAACAGTAATGGCATGGGAGACACAGCTGGCTAACTTGGGTTCAAAGCCAGTATCTTTTCCCTTTTTCCAAACACACACACACATACTCACTGTATCTTTGGATGACAGAGAGGCTGACATCATCTCCTACCCAGTTGTATTTCCCCCTCTGTTTCAAGACCATAGAGGTATAAAACAAACCCACTATGTGAGCTACTGTAGGGGAGGGGAAAGTGAGAGTTCAGATGTACCCCAAGCTGCCAAACACCTTTTAGACCTTGAACTTTTTTCATCTACAATAGTCAGATTTGGAGAATTTGCTTAGCTACAGAGATAAATTCACATTTTCTTTATAACACGCTAGACTGAAAATTACAAGTAATGCTACTGCAATGAAGCTCTGATGAGTCCTCGAGGAAACAGATATTTATGAAACAAATTAACTGAGGCTCTGTTTTATAATTAATTGTAAAAAAAGCCACTTCAGCTGCTTTAAATCACACCTCTATGCAGCCACATAAAGCAAAAAATGTGAAGAGAACAGTGTCTGCAGCATGAGTATGAATACATTTTAAGGAACAGAAGCCTTATCTTTTCAWCGTGTATCTTTGGACTCTCTATTTATTAATGAACTTGCTATTATGTTTTCTACTAAAAAAAAAATCACATCTCATGGCTGCTTGTAAAAGCTCCTTCTCAACAGAAATGGARGTAATTGCAATCCTGGAGTCAGGGCAGTTCAAGTAAATTTGCACYTTCTTTCCCAGAAAACAAAGCAAAATTCTCATTTACAAGGAAATCTCTTGACCTGCTAAATGTAGCAGGTATATTCTACACTCTTCCCTCAGATTCTATAGGTCTTCTAACTTAAGATTGCTAGGAAGAAAAAAGAAGGTAAAGTGAAATATAAAGACTGTGCTACATTCTCCAGTGCATTACACCTCATGTACTTACACGTATTGGTTCAAGCTGAATCTAAAACACTACCACATTTTTCCAGTGGCATCTTATAGTGATTACACCCCAGACTATATTCAGGTACAGTCACTAGAAAAGAAGAGCATACATCCTGAATTTTTAACTGAATTTTCTGTAGACACAGTGGAAGAGAGAGAAAGGTGAGTTCATCATGAGGAATCTAGGCAGGGCAATAATGGCAGTTCCAAAGCTCTAGAAAGACCAAGTATTTGTCCCCTAGAGCTCTCTTAGCAAGAAATGGCTTTTATTCTTCAATACACAGAAGAGCTGAAATCTGAACATAGAAATGCTCCCTATGACTGCAAGCCTGGAGCTTTGTCCTGGTGGAATCTTATGGTGCAACTTTTTATTGCAAAAGACTTTGTTACACAGCTCTTGGCCTTTTATTCTTTTGGGTGAGGAAATATGTATCAGTTTTAGACTCCCTCCTTGGCACRCATCTTTTGCCTTTCTCTGCTTACCATCTCAACTCCCGAGAGAGAGAGCACAATTCAGTAACAAAATATACTCATTATTATAAGAATGGTTGGGYCTCATCTTCTCCAGATGTTCACACTAAGATCAGAACTTTTAAGAAATCTTACTTTGGCCTAGACCTAAACCAAACAATCAGAGGAAAGGAAGTCACTGAGTGACACAAAACAGGGGGCTAGAAAGAGGAGCATGGGAAAGACCAGGAGGAGAAAAGAGGATAGAGAGGAAAACACAAGGGAGACATGCCTAAGAAGCTAGGTATAGGGCTTAGTAGAAAAAGACACAGGCAATTCCTCTTGCCTAACAACTAATTATAGAGCTTTAGCTAGAAGCCTCATCACCCTCTAGCTCCTATTACAGGCAATGGAAAGAGAGGAACATCTATGAAGAATGCTTCAGATATTACACACACTGAGTCTGGAAAGACTAATTTGCACGAGGCCTACCGGCCATGTTTCTTTCAGCATAAGGACAGGCCACAGTGCAAGAAAAGAGTACAGCCAAATGTATAGTAGCGAGATAAGCTATACTTCTCTGAAGCACCACCGGTAGGTGATTTTCAGGTGAAATACTTAGATGTTTGGCCAGAAAGCGACTGGGGTGGGGGGATGCAAAAAAGTGCATTTTCCAAACAGCTCTGTTTGTATTCTATAGGAACACACYGTTTGTTTGKTTGKTTGTTTTTTAAGGTATCTGTTTCTTGTATGTATAAGCCCTCCCTTTTTTGTTTTCTAATGATGACAGATACAATACCATTTAACTCCTTTCTGTTTCACTAGCATCTTTCTGAAAGCTGTAGGTGAAGACAAAAGGGGTAGAACAGCTCCTACATGAGGACTCTCTCAAAGTCTTTAAGATAGCCGGTGCGTTTTTTGATTTCTTTAGAGCTCAAATTTCTGAGCTCTCAATATAAAATATGATRCATCTCTTTTTTTGCACACACAGAACCAGCTGGAACCACTGGAACATCACTGAATTGCCAYATGTAGATCAAGTACAGAACATTGATGCAAAATGCAATATTTGGTTATATTCTAAATTCCATACTTTGAGGACATGGTGGTTCCTCAAACTGCTCCGTGAGACCCATAGGGATGTGTCTTGGATGACTTGGAGCCATCCCTTTACCTAATGACTGACTTTGCCATCTTTAAATGAGAATAATGGTACTACCTTGCTTTGAGATCACAGATAAAAAGTGTTACATGAAAACAAGTATTATGGTATAATTCTAGATATTATATGGCAACCTAGAGGTAGGAAGACCTCCTGAGACCATCTAGCCTACCTCCTTCYGTGTCTTAAAGCTTGGCCCCTTTGATATATACTTTTKCTGTCACTGTGTTCACTCAGATTCTTGGAGTTCTAGAAACAAAGCTTCTCTGCTTCTCATTTAAGCTAAATAACACTTTCTAATTTTGATTCTGATGGGGTGAACATACTTGTTTTTGCAAGCTTGACCAGTCCTAATGGCGAAAGGGCTGCATAATAATTGATGATGCCTGGCACAGTAGGAGAAATTCAAAGAACCACAGGAAAACATAAGTCTACACTGAAAAAATACCTTAGCCGAGAAAGGAATAGGAAAAGCCAKATTCCTTACCCTTTTTGTGTTCTATACAGAGTAACACTTTTTCCTGCTTGGAATTTTTATCCTAAAAAAGCCACATTTTTCAAGTTGTTACACTGTGTCTCAGTTGATTTTTCTCTTTTACTCCATTGTGATACTTTTAACACCTCTGTTAGTCTTCTAAGAATTCCCTTGAGGTTGACTACATCTTCTGTTAATATAAGGCTGACAATGGAACACAGTGTTCTTGGAAACGTAAACAGACTTGGGCTTCATCCCACTTAAAACCATTTTTTATTCATGTGATTCCAGTTATTTGAGTATGTTTCTCTCATTTGTTTAACCAAATGGATGCTTCCAATCTGAAGTCAATAGCTGTATCTACTCCACAGGGAGACTGGGAGGTTCAGATTGTTTTCACTAAAGGATTGTAGCCTCTCTGGATTAAAAAACTACCCCACAGCTAAATATTTTGATTTCACATGACATCTGGCTGCTGTTGAAGCAACTATAATACAGTTAATTCACTGTACTGGACCCTGGCAACAAGGCTACATAGGTGGAGCAGATGGGCTGTGGTAGAGCAAAGAGGTTGAAAACCAGTAGTGCAACAAATAGATTTTATAAATAATAGAAATGTCACAGAAAATATTGAAACAGTTGTAAGGGAAATTCATCTGTGTTTTAATGAAACCACACTGGAGAATCTTCCTAGGATGAAAGCTTCTTCTAAATGTGCTAACATTTTTTTCCTTTTTTTCCCGGCAACAACAGAAATATTTCATAGCCTGTAGAATAACCTTTCTTCTGACTCTTCCCCCCATCTTGTATGCCTATCTGAACTGACAGAAAAGTACATAGCACAGGACTATGTATAAGGTGTAAGGGGAAATTCATTARGGATGAAAAAAGATTATATGCTATTCTACCTTCTATGCTTTTCGTCTCCATTCTCCTTTAAATATCAAATGTCTGTAGAGTTTTAATGAGAAGATTGGGGTTTATATTATCATTAAACTTTATTATTACCTGAATTTCAGCCAAAAAAATCACCAACCACAGAATTCATAAACTGTGGTCACAGATCCAACTTGGACTGCTCATTGCAGTACTAAAGCAAACAAATTAAGAGAGACACAATATATGTTGACAGCTTTGTACAGCCAAAGAAGACGCAGATATCAGGGCAGTCATAGCAACTCCTGTTGCAGACTCTTGGTCGTGGATAAACAGTCACACAGTTTCTTAAAAGAGCATCATATAACTCACATGAGCTAAAATCTCAGTAATAGCTCTCTATTTTCAACATCAAAAATAGATTTAGGCATTTTTTAAGGTCTATATTGATTTGACTGACAGCAGCCGACTCTGATTCACTACATATATGTTTAGAAATCTCTGTACACACAGTCTACTACATCAAGAGTCAGGCTCAGCTACTCATACATTGTTTCTAGAAGTGATGGGTTGTAGCAGCTTCCAGAATTCATCATGTAAAGTAACAGATGAAGTTTTTGTTGTGCTTCTTACTGTCCTTAATCAGCAAGTCTTGAAATCCAAGATACCTATGATATTTTGGGGAGAATAAATTATTAATATGCAAGCAGAAATTGAATTTCTACATAGATTATTTACTTTCTAAGTCTCTAAATGTTGAAACTTTTAGTTTGTTTTGAATATGCTCATTCTAAAGAATAACTTGATATTTGCAAATACAAGTATTACATTCATACAAATCTGCCCATAAAGTCAAGATATTATCCCTGGTTTGTTTTTTTTTTTGTTGTTGTTTTTTTTTTT
>NW_028186579.1:2846563-2880975 GCF_003343005.1 Rhea americana
AAAAAAAAAAAAAAAAAAAAAAAAGTGAAATAAATTTCTAGAACAGTTCTAGTCTGCCTTTAAAGAACTTAGCCAGCATTTTCTTGTATGTTTAATCATCTGGTATTTAAAGATTTATCCTGTATAATTATTTTCAGAAAGATTCTCCATTAGTGTCTGGGGTCCATGCACCCAGTTTGCTGTAAATACAGAGCAGGGTGACCAGGAGCAAAAGTTGATTCTAACTGGGAATTTTTAGCTTATTGCATTTCTTTCACAGATCACAGGCATGCTAGTGACTAATGATTACCTCTCATCAACATGGCATAACATCTGATTCCTAAAACAACAGTTTGTTCCTTCCAGAGTGAGCTGGAAGATCATTTCATATGGCTCAATACAGACTAATACTTGCCCCAAAATCCAGTTTATGCAGAAGTTTCTCAGTTGTTTGTGGCTGACTCTCAGATAAAATAAAAAAAAAAAAAAAAAAAAAAAAAAAAAAAAAAAAAAAAAAAAAAAAAAAAAAAAGCATAGCTTTTAAGAATAAAATTATTTTTCTTTGCTAAAAAAACACTAAAATGCATGAAACAAATGTGAATGTGAATGTGAAACCACAGTTTTGTATTATGTCATTCATACAAGCAACAGTATGCAACAGTAAGTTAAGTGATGCAGTGCTCCAAGGTTTACAATAATTTAAACTGTATATCCTAGCAGAAGAAATGTTACTGTTCCCAGCATTGTATTATTTTTTCTTTCAGCTGTGCAAATAATTAAGAAGCTAGTTTAACAGACGTTAATTTTCTCTATTGTCATTAAAGTGACCGATCTCAATATAGTTTTGAAAGTTGTTCATTACTACATATTTGAAAGTGGAATAATTCACTTTSTATTTGAAACTTTTCAGTCAAAAGTGAATGTAACTAAAATATTTGGAAATACAGCATAAACTAAAAGTAACATTCAAAATTTGACAATGTAGCACCATTTACAAGTGGTGATATTACCGTTAGTGATGCCACTCTGCCTACAAATTAATTGAAAATGAGAATGAATATTTGCTTTCAATTTAATATTTAGTTTACCTACTACATAACATACCAAGATGCATTATCCATAAATCATCCTTCCATCCTTAACAGTGTGTAACAAAAGTTTTCAATCACTTTTCTTTTACCTGTGAAAATGATTTCAGAAGTATAAGCATTTTATCTTGATCATATAGAAATGTTGAAGCACATCTCCATAGTTACTGAGAGAATATTAAATTTTTTTCAGCTAATAGTCAGCTAATACTGACTTCTGACAGTAAAGAAAGGATAGACATTTGCAATTTTTGAGTTTAGGTGAAGGCAGCTGGAGATGACGGAGAGTGTTTCAGTGTTATTACAACATGCAAAGGGCTTTTATAAAGCAGTTTGAACTTGAATGTTTTCTTGTCTTCACAGTTACAGAGAATTAACAAAATGAAAGCTAATTCTTGAAATACTGATAGGTGACCTTTGATTTGATTTTAGACATCTCAGTACATTTAAACATTACTGTCTTTAGTTTTGTAACTCTTCCAAACCCAGATGAACTCCATGGCCCTGCAACTCAACCTGTGGTTATCCTCTTTAAAGGATTTTCTGAAATTCCTGGATTTCTTTGTGAGATTAGACATTTCTTTAATCATTGTTTATGCCATTTATTGCAAGACAATATTAAATAATTTATTTAAAAAATAGTTTTAAAATAGTCTGCTTTTATTTAAATACATATACAAAAACAAATCAGAAAAATTAAAAATCGTAATTCAGCTTTCACAAATGACTTTCTTAGTTTGATTCATCAATTCTCCCTTAAAAGCTGACTTTTCACAGTCATAAAAATACAGATGGAGGTTTGAAAAAACAATAGATATGAATCATTTGGCTCAAGAGTCATGTACTAAGAAATTATGTAGCATTCATCTTCAAATTTTGGTTCTCTCAGCTCCTTTACACTTGTGACTTGATTGATGTCTGTTCTTAATCAAACAGGACAGTGGAAAACACACTTTCTTTGTGTAAACAGATTTAGGCAGACTATAGAAATATGTGCTTGTTGATCAGGTTAGGAGTCAGCTTCAAATTAAAATTAACTTCACTTGCAATTGCAAAGCTTCATGAAACAATTTGAAAAGCAAAGATATATTGAAATGTATTAGCATTCACAATACCATGTTAAATAACAAAGTGGAACCTTTAAGTTCAGTAACAATTCAGTATGAAGACAGCATTAAATGAAGGACAGTAGCATATGTTTGCTCTTTAGACCCTCCTATGTCCTTTCACAGGAAACCGTGAGCTAGTGGGGAATACACAGTTGCACCCCACTGTCCATCAGATCAGGCCAGAGGAATGATGCCACACAACCCTCTAGCAAATCACTACTAAGCAACACTGTTTAAAATTAGATTTTCCATGAGCAATACACATAGTAATTTTTTTCAAGTCATGAATCTATCTGCAAGGATTTAATCTGCTTGCAGATATTCCACAGGGAGGAGAAAGCTGAATTCAGCGTCACAAACTGTGTCCTCAATGTCACTAGCTAGAAAAACAAAGTTTWWAAAAAAAAAAAACTTTTCTGAGTTTGGGTTTTTAAGAATTCATATACTCTCCTYCTCCCCTCCCAAATCTCCCATCCTCCCCTCCAAAAAATCCCATTAGGTATCTGTTTGACTGAGTGCAAGAATCATCAAAGCAAAACCAATTCAAACCCGTCAAGTTTCAGGCCCAACACGTCAGTCGAAACAGAGAGAGCGAGCGAGCATCAGGTTCAAACGCACTCCGTTCCCCAGGTTAAATACAGGAGAGAGATGTTAGGAAGACCAGATGGTGCTGTATTCGGTTTGAAGTCATTTTCAGAAGTTACAAAATTTACCTTTCAGTTTCTGTACAGCCTGAGTCGAAAAGCTTCGAAAATCAGCTCGGGGGGAAATTTTCGCACGCCTGCCTGTGGTCCTCACAGGGCACCTGGGGACACCAAAGCCCTCCCTGYTCCTGCCCACCTCCTGGACGCCCCCAACCCCTCCCTGGCCCCCCTTTCAGCCCGGCCCCGCTGCGGTGCCGCGGGGCAGAGACTGATGGCCCCAGGCCGGGCTGAAACAGGGGCTGGGGCTGGGTGGAGGAGGCCCCGCGGCAGGCGGCTGCAGGCATATTCAGGCCTGGCAGAGCCCTCAGGGCCCTGAAAAATATCTCACTATCTGAGCAGGGCGGTTGTATGGCCAAGGCTCCAGTCCAGAAAGAAGTAGACAGTGTTTTTCCAACAGCACCAACAATTTCTGGTCTTTTGGCCGCTTAACCTTTTTTCTGACTCAGTTCTCCAATTTATAACATGAGCATAACAATATCCATTTCTGAAGAAACTTGACACTTCTGGTCATCATGTTCTTTAAGCAGTAAGTATTACTACATTGCAGAACTATGAATAAGAGACCAAAAAGACTATTATATTTTATCCCAACTAGCTGCATCATTCATCAAAGATGTATTGCAGACAGTGAAGCAGGAAAAACATTTCATTGTCTTTCCTTTCTCCCTCTCCCAAAATTAATAAATTTACAGGTGCTGTTGAAATGTAATTTGCATCTTTCAACCTCCATCTGTGTAATTTTCAGGAGTTATGATAACACTTCAGCAAGCTTCTACTTCCATCCCCATGGAAACTGCCATCAAACTGCCAAAAATGGGATCAAATGCTTTAAACTAATCACTGTTTCAGTGTAGGAAGGGCTTTTTTCTAGAGCTGTTTCCATGGGATCAGAAGGCATTGCTGGTTGCCTAATTGTTTAAAATCTTGTCAAGTGCACAGGCAAGTGCTCAGCCTTTGCAAATGTGACTTTTTTTWCCAGACTTCTAAAGTAGAATTTGCGAGCCTGATTCCTCTCCTGTCCCACTGAGTGTCAGCCATCAAAATCTCACAAACTCAGTAGTTTCACCTGTTTTAAACCAGCAGGGAAGCAAGTCTATCATTTAACTTTGGAGGAAAGTTTGCAGTGGGATGAACAAGAGAAAGAACAGATATTATTTTCATTCCACAAGGTAGTTCAACGCTGCTGTGAAAGGCCAAACTCTGCAGTCAGTACTGTCAGCCAACGCAGGAAAGGGGCTACATGTCAGGAGAGTGAGACTGGAATTGTAATGATACAGTAGACTTGCTTTGTGCCTTGCCATTCTCACCTGTGCCACCCATATGTTATATTCCCAAGCTACAAAGTAAGGAAAATTAGAATACCAGGATCTACTGTAAAGAAAGTGAGAAACACCATCAACAGGCCATTCTTCCAGCTACTACTAGTCTGGAAAATATATTTTGCCACGCAATTCCTTGAACAAGCGCTCCAAGCATATCTCAAAGTCATTTCTCAGTTTATAGTTCAGCCTTACACTAGGAAATCTCTTTTGTTGTAAAAACTAATTTTTTTAAATGAATCATGCCTTCTAAGTCCAATTTCTATGTCGAAGTTAAAGAGCTGGATTTCAAGGCAGTCTATTCAAATGATATATAGATGTCCATGAGGATGTATATAATTGAGTATGCCTCTGCTTTGGTCAGTTCATTAGATTCTGCACAAATACAAGCATTTAAATTGCTAACAGGAGAATTTATCATTAATTCAGTTAATTCAGATGATGATAGTAACCAAGTATAGCAGCAGAAAGAAAAATCTAACTACACCCCAGTATTTTTCAAAGAAAACACTCTAGGGACAAATGTTAWTTTTAAGATTAAGTTTTATAAAGATCTAGTCATTTGGGACCTATATTCTTGCCGTCAGAATTACAACAGAGTATGACACTTCAATTAATACATTTGGTAACTTGTAAATAGGTCTGCAGATAAACCACCAACTATATGAGATTTCCCTACTGTAAGATTATACTGTTTTTATTACAAACACATGAAAGACGTGATTTGAAAGTAATTAACATGTCACTAACTAAATGTCAACAAAGTTGAAGAAGATAGTTGAAGAAATCAATGTTCCTGACAGAAGCCAATGGAAATTTCAGTGAACGTAACCTACTGACCATTGCATCTTCTCTGTTACCAAGCCACTAAAAAGCTTAAAGCATCAAGCTGCTCAAGAAAACAAGCATATGCTCTTTTTTCTTAAGGCTCCTCGCTTAAGTCCTGCTTTGGGCAGGATAGCAACCATCACAGCCACAGATTAAAAAGAAGTGCAAAATGGCTCAAGGCTTGGTCTTCCAAATGCTGAGGCTCCTAAGAGAGAAAAGCATCCTCAGCCTCCACCACTGTTACACAAGTAGAGCCAGCACATTCCTGAGAGGATATAGTAATTAGGGACTAGAGTTTTCATAAGTACTAAATAATCCCTTAGTGAGACCAGCTGCAATCATTAAGAAGATGTGATTCAGCTGTGAATCAGTTTATGGAGATGGAAAGGCGAATGAGACCAAAATGTCTATACTGTTAAGGTTAACAAATTTTTGAACTTGTTAGAAATGTACCTGTTTTGTTCAACAGAGCTTTAATCTTCATGTCCAGGGGAGCAGGAGCTCCTGAGACACAGAAATGGGGTAATTGGGTGGAGAACATTACCTGGAGCAACATGTTTTGAGAGATTAGTGGAATCCACAGCTTTTCACATCAGGACACAATTTTCTCCTTGGACCCCCTGGATGGGAGAATGGGGGATGAGGAAAAAAGCAACCTTTCCTTTTTTTACTTTGCCTTATTTAGTGTGTTTTAAGACCACAGATTACCACTGGCACAGAACTGATACTACCCACACCTGAAAAGCCAAACACATTTGTAGCAGCTGACTTTGAATACAATTTCTCCAGCAGAGTCCAGCACATTCTTATGATCCCTATGAGCAGAATTGTCAGGGCAGCAAGAAGTCAGTTAACAAAACTCCTCTAACTTTTTTTCGTATGTTTAGCAACAAAAATCAATTCAATTCCTCCCTGACTGCTTTACAATATGTGTTATTAACATTTTCTCTTCAGCAGACTGTTAATAAGAAAGCATTGTTTAGAGTTTGTAAGAAGAAAGCAATCCATGCTATCTTCAAATTGATTTTAAATGATCAATTAAATTCTTCTGGAGGTAACTGACCACTGGCTAATCAGGCTCTTTCTCTCTTCTCTCAGGTCTTTTTTTAGCTTTTCTTTCAAAGTCCTCATATCTCCATTCATCCTTCTCCCAGGCTCAAACTATCATGGCTCCATCTAAAGCATTGTGTTGCTTTTTTAAAACTGCTCTCTTTACAGAAAGGTCACAGGACCTGAGAGAACCTTAAATTATGGCTTACACTCCAGCTTGTCTCGAGAGAGTGTTTGTTTAACCTCTAAAACACCACACAGCCCAACTCTCATGTAAAAACTGCACAACATAAAGGAATTGTCCTCTTTTTGCTCTGACCCATTGCCTGGAAAACAAAAATAGAACAGCATTATAATCCCCTAGCCAGTATCAAAAATGAAATAAATATCACAGCATTTACTCTTTTTTTTCAGTTATTCTGTGCAGTTCTATGTTTCTGTGATTCTAGAAAGCTGATATTGAAGCAAACGAAATTTTTGCTCCAGGACTCAGTGTCAGAAGTTTTGCTCTTTATATTTTTTATTATTCATCCCTATCCTCTTAACAAGAATGCTAGTATTGTTTGCAGTAGTCATTTTTCTGAGTGTCATCATAATGGCTCTTGATATTGTTTTTATTAATTAGTAATCATGATGTATTGGTGTCTTGCTCATTTGTTCCATCTAGAAGATAATTCCTGTCCTCAGATGCCATTAGTTTGAATAGAGTCTCCTGTATATATCCATTTTTTTTCCTTCCTGTTTGTGGATTTTGTTTTGTTTTAGCACTTGAAAAAAACRATAAAATTAAAAAAACACTCTGGAAAAAATAAATCACATGTGCGTAATGGTAGAATCCTCCCCAAATGGGTTATTTTGGGTCACATTTCATTTTCACATCAAGAAAAAAATGGATGAATAGTGAATGGGAAAGTATCACTGTAATTGGAATCCTGCTGTTTTATGCAGGCCCGCACATCTGGAAGAGAGTGGGAAAAGAGAAACAGAAAAGTGGGAAAGGCTGGATTCATCTTACTAGACAAAACCAGGGAGTCTGGAAAGCACATGTAATCTGGTTTCTTATGTTACAGCAAAAGTTAGCACTCAATAAAGAAAATGTCCAGCAATAAGCCCTTCCTCCCCACATATCTCATGTTCACAAATGTTCTTCTCTCTTTGAAGCTATACTTCAGTCATCTCCAGGAGTTACTGTCTAAGAACATATGGCCTATTCTCCTCCTCTGCTGAACTCAGTGAACACTTTACGAAGGTGGCAAAGTGCCTTTTCTCCAGCCAGCCTGCTAGTTACAGATTAACAGGAATAGACTTGGAACCACACAGCAATTTAGACAGGCAAACATATTCATTCATGTGACTGATAAAATGTGTTTGTTCTGTGTTAAAGAATCTATAAAYGCCTTTTCTAATACACAGCTATTGAGAAAGTCATGGAGGTTTCATTAGCGGTTAGCAACTTTGGTGCCTTATCTGGGTCACTATGGTGTCGCTCACGTGGGTCCGCACCCAGTAACCTTTACAGCTCTTAGGGACTCCAAAGGCCCCGGGCAGGGAAAGAGCAGTGGTATGGCCAGCCTCTGTCACTGTGCAAACCACCATGCAGCCTCACAGATCTGAGGGGAAACACACTGACCTCAAGGATGGGATGTCGTTTTGCAGTCAGGATGAAATGCCTTCTCACTCCCACCTCTTCAAAGCATGCAGCTGAGCCATTTGTATGCTGGAGTCCAGAAGAGAGAAAATGTATGCAGTTTGCTAAATATATGCTATAGGAGCAAGCCACAAGGCTACATTAGCATTCAGAGAGCGTGTCAGGTGATGTACACTGTGAGGAAGTATCACATAACCCCAGAACTATTATTTTTATTACCATTATTTTGTCATCTCCATCTTATTTAGCTCCGCACTTATACTTCCAAATCCATCATACAGCATAATTACATTCAATGAATGAGCTCTCAAGTTACATTACAGAAAGAAACTCATTCTTAGAAGTTTCTCAACTGAGTCGTAAGCAATTAAAACCATCTCTTGAGTGCTTTGTTTAATTTTCTTGAATGGGAGAAGTCTTAGAACTAGGTAAAAGTAATTTCCTTTGCGGAAGAGCCATGAATTCATATTAGGGCATATGAATAATGCATTGTTCCATTTAAAATGTCTGAAGAACAAACATGGTCTGCTGAAAGCTGGTCTTACAGGCAGTGTAAAACAGAGGGGACTGAAGTTATTGAAACAAGTGAAACACAAGCAGTGTATCRCTGAGGAACCCCATGGCTGTCCCATCTGTCATACATGGGGGGCCTACAGAAGGAGGGTTGCCTKGTTCCAAGCACTAAGTTCGCTGGAGAGATGTTAAAAAGTAAGTTAGGAAAACCTCATTCAAGGCAAGTTATTTGTGTCTCTCGGCCACTTGACCATCAAATGAGCAAGGTCCAGACATTTTCCACTGAGAATACAAATCTTCAGGGGAAACAAACAAAAAAAATTTTTTCCTCAATCTTAATATCACCAATATAGCGCATTCATCAAGTCAGTACTGCAAAATTTTATAACTAACCCTTTCTGGACSCAGATATGTTCTCAGATCTATGTTAGAACTGAGAACACATCAGGCTCATTCTGACTATACAGCTCTACCACTCCTAATGTTGCTTTGTCTTTGCTGGGCTCAGTAATCCGTAGGTAGCAGCTTCACCTTAAATATATGGCACAGAGAACAGGAATAGTGATGTAGAAGTGTGTTTAGGACAATAACTCAGTTTGGGATCTTTCCTTATTTCTGTGAAGCTGTATATTTTTTCAAAAAATACAGCCAAAAAAACAAAATCTTTGTTCTGAATGAATGTTTGCCTGATCAGGACTGACAYTTCTGACTTTTTTTTCCTGCTCTGGCTAATCTCAGTGCTTTCTGCAGAAAATACAAAGTGATTCTCCACGATTTCTATTGCCTATCTGGACAAAAGGTTCTTTGTGTACTGCAGGACCAAGAGCRTTACATACAGTAAATATTTGAGCTGAAGGTGTGCTACTGATAGGTTTGTACCCACTATCGTCGTTTTATGTAGTTCATATTGCTGGCTTACATCCTACCTTGTGGCACAGTAAAGTAAACAATTGCTCAGAAAGCTGTTGAGCAGGAATGGATAYGCTACATAATATACAAATTGTAACAGATGATTGCCACTTTAGCCAAAAAAAAAAATATTATTTTTAATAGCTGAGAGAATATAGGTTTCGTAGACTACAAAATGTACTACAATGATTCACGGACTATTTTTGAATTCTAGAATACCATCATCTCTTTTACCGCCACCTAGAAAGGACAATATATAAAAATATAATATGACCACTTCTGCAAACAGAGGATGAGATTCTGCCATATTTATACCAGGTTTCATCTCACTTAAGCATTAAAAGTTGGACAACTGTTTTAAATTAGGCATTCCTAGGACTGGATGAACAACTTTGAGGGGACACCTATTACTTTGCCTCAATTTTAAAAGTAGCCAAAGCAACTSGTTCAGATCACTACAAATTTTAGATAAGCTATGTCAGATTAATGCATTCCTTACTGGCAACTGTGTTTCACTGCTATGGTACCTTAATACGGTTGAAATAAGATACTACAGAGAATAAGAAAAGGAGGCAGAAGATGAGCGTTTGTTCATGGTTTAGGGATAAAGAAGTTAAACTTAAGTTACTTCTGAAGTTAAACTTAAGTTACTTCTGCCACCATCACTTGCATTAAAACCTACTTTATCCAATGAATAGCTATATTGAGATACTGGTGGCATTAGCTGAAGAGTTAGGCAAGTAAAGCTGGCAGAACTGACAATTGATGAAATTGATATAACCCTATTCTTTTTCCAAATATCATGTGAATGTGATTTCCTCTTGCAGTTAAATGCCAAAAATAAGCCACAATCTCAAAATGTTAGCTTCTCACTCATCCCTTGAAAATATACCYAACCTTGTACATGATGAAATAAAAACTGAGCCGCGTGTATTAGATCATTTCAAGAGCCAAACAGAAAGTGTGCTTGACTTTCTAGCATTGATTTAACCCAGAATATTCTTAATAAACATCTTGGAATACTGTCTTGCTATTTATTCCCCTCTTGCAGTTTCTGAAACATAATCCAGCATTTTTAAGACTATAAAGACTATAAACCAAACACTGGGCCAAAATGTCCTAGACGTTGGTATTTTGCTTAGCAATCAGGGGATTTTTGCATTCTACATGGGGATTTTTTTTTTCTGGAGAGAAGGAAGAAAGAGATGAAAAGCAAAGAAGGGGTAGGGTTTTTTTGCTGTTACTGTGAGTTTTAGAATGAAAAGTTTTGAGCTAAACTGCTATCCAGTTTTTAAACCACAAGCATAATTAACAATGTACTTATCAACAGGATAGAACTCCTAAATCAAAGCTAAATTATTTTCAAAGAGATGTACAATTCTGCTAAAACAAAATGCATTCTTACCTCAAGAAATTACATACTGAAGTTCTCCTGTGTAAGATGTCATGGGATCACAGGATAATTCAGGCTGGAAGGGGCCTGAGAAGGTCTCTTGTCCAGCCACTCSCTCAAAGTTGGGCAACTGTGAGGACTGGTGAGGCTGCTCRGGGCTTTATCCAGTTTTACTCTTACGGTAGAAAACCCTTTTCTTATAACCTTATAAGTCTGCACCTCTCTTAAAATTTATGCTTCTTACCTCTCATCCTCCCACCAGGCACAGCTGTGCATATCCTGGCTCCATCTTCTCAGTAACCTCCCCAAAGGTACCAGG
The DNA here is from genome assembly GCF_003343005.1 of Rhea americana. Classification (NCBI taxonomy): domain Eukaryota; kingdom Metazoa; phylum Chordata; class Aves; order Rheiformes; family Rheidae; genus Rhea; species Rhea americana. The sequence continues at coordinate 2,857,423 of NW_028186579.1, forward strand.
AGGCTGTTGTTCTCCTGCCTCTTCTCCAGGTTGAATGAGCCCAATTCTGTCAGCTTCTCCTCACAGGGCAAGTGCCCCAGCTCCTTCGGTCACAGTGGCCRACTGCTGAAGATCAGATTATATAATCGCAATACTCCTTCCTCTTTCTAAAAAAATTAAGAAGAGAGAAAGAACTGAACATTTACAGAAAGAATAGAAATGCTCCATTACAATGAATCATATGTTCATGATGTTAACATGATGTCATGACATGTTAATATATACAGTATTAAAGACAGAGGAAGAGAAACAATATACATTTCAGGGTTGATGCTAAGATAAACATTAGGCCTTCACAATAGCTAAATGCAAAATATTCCACAACAGGTGAATGTGGGTTTTCCTAGGAAGTTTCTGGTGCTCTTAGTCACAGCACTAGGTCTGACTGACTATGTCCTTTCCTCACTGATCTTGTGAAAGTTTTCACACTCCTTAAGCTTTGTATCTATAYAGTGGATAAGCAAGGAGCACCGAGTCCACAGAGCTTCAACTCTGCTTCTGCAGCAGTTCTCCCTCACATTGCGTCTGGCAGAGCAGAAGTGATTTGGGAAGAAGAAGGGGCAGTTCATGGCTGGTGCATTCCAGCAGTGAGTTGCTTGATTCTTTCCTGAAGACGTAGGCTAAGACTTTTCAGGCTTGCTTACATCTACCATACATTATTTTACACTAATGCTCAAAGCCCTAATGGAAGAATTACATATATGCCCTGAGGGTATGCTTTCTCTGACAGCCACCACTAGAAAGACATTTATATTGTAATAAAAGCATCAAAATAGAGTTCTGTTTGGGGGTTTATTTTTTCTTTTCCCCTTCAGACACTTCCAGAGACTCATTCAGCTTCACTGTTTCCTTAGGTGACAGTTACACAATCTGGACACCATAATCTGAAAGAGTGTTTGTCCTCCAGACTRTATCAATAGGCAGTTAACTTCCTGTTGTCTCTTACGGCCTTTGAGTGCAAGTGAGGTGAATATATTGACTGTTTATATCTTTCCTCAGAGCTCAACAAAGATGATGGTAGTGTATGCCTGATACTGGAGAGTATAAATTAATGCTCCACTCACGGACTGTAAACCCTTAAGGCAGAAATGACATTTTCTTAATCCAGACAGGACCTCTGGAACACAGACCCACTTTTCACCAGAGCTCCTACATAGTATTAAATCACCTTTATTTACTGGCACCAAATCTACAATCTGTAATACAGATCATCATAAATCCTCCCGCACCCAGGCCACAGAGCTTCAACTGATACTACCTTAAAAGCGTCAATCAAGGAAAAAGACTGAGCACTGGCATGGAAGCTCCAGTCTGTCTGCTTCCCTCAGACAGACTGCGTGAACCAAAAAATGACTCTAATTCCAGACCTTCCACCCTATTTCACTGCAGCCTTTGGCAACCTCAGGCACACTATGAGGACCAATGACTCTCTTGTGATGTATAAAAACATGCTGCAAGTATGAGGCAAGGTATGAGTAGCAGTACAAAACTGTCAAGTATCAGATTGCACTACAGCTTCCCAGTACAAAGAATATCTACCCGATGAGAGAAAAGGTAACACAGAAAGTCTGCTACATAATTCAGAGATGTACATTAGCTATGCAAAAATCATCTTTTACTATGAGTACAGTGAAATGCCTAATTTCACATCTTTCTATCTACCACTAGAGAGACTTCAAAGCTCTAAAACAGAGAATCTCTGGAGGATATATGGCATGTATTAGTGTGTTTTGTAATGAGTACAAATTTTAATAGTTTATAATACAAGATTATGGTCTATAGTATAATGGAAATTGTCTAGGTGAGTGATCTTTGACTTGCTCCACCACAAAGTCAGCCAGCTTCCCTTAGGTCACCAGTTCCCTGCCTAGCCAGACAGATGGCTTCTGTACTGAGGCAGGTGAGRAACTTCCTTGCATCCCATTGCAGCATCTGGTTCAGAAGTGTGGTCACAAGCATCCAGGGATACAGTCACATCTGGATTTGCCACAGCTATTTCTACAGTTAAYATTTGGTTATGACCCAAGTTTAACTAAAACATGGACACATCTCATGCACATAAGAAGCAGAAATCAGCAGTGAAACAAAAATCACTCTTACGGCACTGGCCTTACATTTCAGTTTAACTCCATAGTCCACATTTTTTAGTGTGATTCTCCTTAAGTAATTTAATCTTTCCATGCATTTGTTCCTAACCTGCAAAAGTGATATAAAAACATCCATTTTCCTTGCCCCTGTTTGTCTGCCATTGTTTTGACTGTTATCTGCCATTTTTCTGACTGTTAACCTTTTGGGAAAAGAGCCATCACTTTCTCCAAGATCTACATAGTATTCAAAAGTAAATCCAGTAAATCAAGTAGGTGGTGAGTCAGAATCTAGTATGGGTCTGTGTTAGATCCTAAACTTAGGCTGGGTAACTGCTGTGGCAAAGCACTCAGTAGAAATCAACTGCCTGAGTTTTCATTCTGGCTTTTGAGCAAGGTCTTTAGCCTGCTGTGAGCAACACTTCTCACTCTCCACAGCACTCAGTTTCAAGCTCATACTTGCAGAAGCTGCAGTCACAGCTTAATTGGGACTCTAGGTAATAATGTTACACAAGGTCACAGCACAAATTATTCCTGAAACAAGATGAATGTGGAAACACAGGATACAAACAGTGCAGCAATGGCATAAATTATCTGGTAAGAGTAACTCTACGTTTATAGCCTGTCAGCATTCCACTGGTCACTTAACAAGAAATGACAATTTAGGAATGCTGTTGGCGTTCATAAAGCCATTTGTAGTTCTGGACACATTTTTTATTAGAGCTATGAAATAAAGTTACTCTATAGCGGTACTTCAGGAGAATATGATGAACAAATAGGGTGGCAAGCGCAACAAGTTTTGGTGAAATATAACAATTAACACTTTTGATAGTGTGAGTGCACATAAGGGAAACAGAACTTAGCCAAGAAAGCAATTAAAGCTTCAAGCCAACTCTTCCATGGACATAAATCAGATGTACCATTTTATACAAGGCCCTGAAATGAATTCACCCTGCTGCTGTGTTATCAAAGAGCTTCTATTTGCCTCTCCTGCTCACCAGCACTGGAAAGGAAGCATCCCATGAAGTATATGCCAGAATCCACACAATATATCTCATTGCATTTCCTCATCATATCCCTTCTGCTGATGACCTCTGGACCTTTCCTTTCAAATCCTCTGTGTCCTGATACCCCCACTGCACAAACATGGTTACCTATTTCCTACAGAAATAAACTTTGCCCAGTAACCATGGACGTAGTTTACCCAGTCAGGAAAACATACAAAACAACAGTCCATTGTGAAAAAAATGAGAATGCTCCTGTTCCCATTCAGTGACCCCATCCCCACTGACACCAAAGCGGTAATTTTTCTTATCTAAGGAAACATGACCACATGGGAGAAGATTACCCGTTGGAATATTGCAGTCACATTGAGCAATGCCTTTCTTTTTCCTCTTCTGTAATCACAGCACTGAAGGATAGATCTGGCAGGATTTTATTGACACAGACTTTTTATAGATCCAGTTAAAAGGTCCCCAGACACTCATTCAGCTTCCTGTACATATAGTACAAAGGCACTGCAGGATCATTGTTAGTGAAAATACATTTTGCTCCAAATAGGCAGGGGAGCAAAGAGGGGAATTCCAAAAGAACTTCACAGACGTCAATTCAGTATGGCACACTACCTGTATTAGTTTGGTACCAGTAAATTATAAATACCGTAACCAAACAGAAATACTTTCTCTTATCACTAAGGGAATTGTAAGACATGGCCTCAATTCTTATCTTTAATCTAGCTGATCTTTGGCATATGTCTTCTTCACCTCATTTACCTATCTTAACAATAAAGACTGGTTCCTTCACTTCATTTATCTTGTCAAATTAGACATATACACTAACCCTTTCACCCTACATAATCTAATATATTGGGTTGGGATATTAGGTTGGGATGGTTGGGATAATCTAAGAGAGACCTAAAAGCCTCACATTCAGCTACAAAAATATTCCTTTAGTGGAACAGAGAAGCCACAAAGCTACTTACAGAAGCAACATCCTACATCAAGTAACAGCCTGATCTCATCTGAACCTCCAGGAATATATGCACTAACTATACCTTTAATTTTGTGTGCTTCAGGATCTTTACCCGAAGAATTCAGCCATCTATCACAGTAATATTAGCAACACTAGTTAGAGATGGAAAATAATTTCTGCTTTAGCCTCTTGCTTTTGCATGTTTAGCCTCATTTGAAGCTGATATTTTTATGCTTTAGGGTAAAAACAAAACAAAACACCAATATATCTTGCTAAAATGGAAGCAAATTGCCAACAGTTTTTGTGCTATGGAACAGTGGAGAACAAATATACACACACACACTTTTCCCATTGTAGCGAAATTCTAACCGTACTTGTTTTTGAATAGGACAACAGCAAAAACAGCTGAAGTTTGAAATGTGACACTCAGCACACACATTGTCCTTAATAAGAAGTACATGATGTGCTTGAGGAAGACATGGTTTCTGCTTTTTTTCCCCCTTAAATACTAATTGGCTGGGGGAAAAAAAATCCTTTCCCATTTTAACAGAACCTAATAAAGCTGTCCCTTTTTGACATCACAGCAGTTACCTCTGTCCAGATTGACAAGCTCATGGGCTGCTGAAAAGATCTGTATGAGAGACATGTTCGCACATAAATAACATCATTGTTTCTGGTTCATAACATGGCAGAAACCTGAGCAAAATCACCTAAAAGAGGTCACTGATCCATAATGCAGACCAAAGCCTGTCTCCAGCATACCAAACTTAACTCAGCCTAAATCTCAGAGTAAGTCAGAGCATCCATTTCTTCTGGAAAAAAACTCACAATCTCCTGTGTATTTCACTGTGCTCTGAATCGACTTTGCACCCAGCTGGAGGCCTTCCCTCCCCTTCTCCARTCTTGAATGATTTGGAAACAATGTTTCTGGATGTCCTGGTTCCTTTGTAAGCAAGCTCAAGGCCCTCCTCCTCCTATTCTCTGCAAAGTAAGAAATGTTGTCTTTTACTGGACACAAGAAGCGAGTGCTGCTACCACCTGTGGCTACCTACAGAGTCCAAATCCTACAAAACAGACAACAGCTTCTACAGTATTCTTCTACTCCTTAGCTTATTTATGGCCATATTTATGGCATCTTCTCTGTGACCACTATTAGGGCCACAGCTGTGGTGTTCAAAGGATTTTAGCTGAGCAGGCACCTGACATTTCCGGCTGGAACAGGCCATTCTCTACAAAAATGTGTGCCCATGGCTTGCCTGACCTTGTCTCACTGTGAGAGCAGTCCCAGAGAGAGTAATCCCTTCTCTTCCTTTGGATCAAGGATTTGGCTCAGAGCTGCATTGTTGTATGTGCCATATATATGCTATATATGCCATGTGGACCATCCAGGCCCTGGGCCATCACAGGACCAAACCACAGGTACTGAAGGTTGCATATAAGAAAGTAAGGACAAGAGCAAAAACAAAATCATGCCTTAACCTATYTGGAGCTTGGTCATGCATGTGGGCATATAAATCTCTTATGGGCACCTGCAGGAAGCAGGCTGGCATGATAGATATTCAAGGACAGATATAGTTTCCAGACAAGAAACAGGATATATATCCAGGGTGCAGGAGAGACCACAGTTCCTAATAGCCAGGACCTCTGTGCATCTCTACAAATATAAAGGGCAACTCAGACACAAAGKGGGAAGGAGCACTCATTACAACCTGGATGAGTCAGAGTAGTCAGTCCTGGCAGAAACAAGGAAAGGGACCGGCTTACTGAGTTGTGACTGTTTATACCACTCTCTTTTAATGGTTGGGGTTTTAGTCATGGACTTGGCCTGCCCACTGGCAGCCCCTCAACCCCACTGATGCTCCATAGATAGTTGTGACCTCAACCCACCTGTAACCAGTCTAATAGTACTTAGTCCGCTCCCTAGTTCACCTGCTCCATAGAGCACCACAGTTAAACCTCATCAGCCCACGGTCTTTCACTACCTGATGGTTACAAGTTTTCAATGTAATACAAACCTAGCAGATTCAAAAGTTTATACTAATAATCTAACTTTGCAGAAAGCCAAAACTCAGGTTCTAAACCACAAAAACAGACATCCCTGCCTGCCCTCCTAGCTTTTCACTTCAAGTAACTGTGTGTGACTGCCAACACAGGCCACATGAGTAAGACACTGGCACTAAAGTGAGTTCTGTAAAATGGGTAATCAGGAGTTGCAAGCTTTTCTCATTATCAAGGAAGGCAGTCATCATCTTCCACTCTGTGGGATTTGAGCAGATATAAGCCTCTCATGGAGAAGATATAGCTTCTCAGCCTTGGTCAGGAAAACTCACACAAAATGTGCATACAGCAGCATGCTACCTATGAAATTGTATGTAAGATGGTGGTGTACAATACCATCATTTGGCCTAAACCTGGTCCTCTCTGCAGCCCTCAGCCTTAGGTCTTCAGCCTGCAGCTTTCCAAAGAAAGGGAGAACTACTATATAAAACAAAATACGGGTGGTTTTTGGCTGCTTCTAGTACCTAGTTTATTATTATCATTATAATTATTATTCATTTATGGGAAAGAAGAAGGCCAAACACTCTTTAAAAGGCCAGGAAAGGGAATTAGGAAAACTCAGGTTAAAATGAGCCTTTTGGAAAGCCTTAGTTCATAAAGACTGTGTATTTAATTCTTTCAAGAAAAATAAGTGTAGCATATTTACAGTAATAATCAAGAGCTCTGTGTAAAAAAACTCAGCAAGGCTTCCCTCACAGCTTGGACATCCCTGATTTTACAGTCCGGCTAGCCCACTCACAAAGCTGTGAGATCACACAGGTGATCTTTGATATCTGCCATTCTCAATTTTCTGCCAACAGCAGGCACTTTCTGAGCAGGTTAAAACACATAACAAAAGTCCTGGGGGAGAAATACAATGCTGTAGCAAGCATTACAGCTAGCAGTTGCCATCTTGATTTTAGCTGCAAAATGCCCACTCCACCATGATCCTAGAGGTTATACCTGCACCACGGGTATAGAAAAAAAGAGCAGGTGAGTTCTCCAAGTATCTTAAGAAAGATACAGCTCACTCATTTCCGTGATCTGTGTGAGGCCATCTAGAAGGGCCTATCTGCTCTGCACAACTTTCTGTAACCACAATCAAGCTGATGAAGTTCAGACATTATGTATTCAATCCTATCAGCCATCACTGAAGGATAAACGCAGAAAAAGTAAAATTGTTTTGCAATGACTCATGGATCAATGGAGAAAAATACACTCCTGTTAATAGGAAACCTCACTAGTCTACAATTGACAGAGTGGAGACATGCATATTTTCAGTTCCTCTGAAACAGTTAGGGGAAAATGGCTTCTGCTAGGCTGCCAATGGTCTTTGCACATCATTGATTTGTAGACAACCTGGGCAGCCACCTTTTTACAGACTGTCACCCAGCTCCTATATAAAAACTTGTCCACAGACTATTAGTAGTCAGGAACTGCCAGCTTTTGAATGAAAACTGTTGCTGAATGACAACCGCATGCAATGAAATTTACTGTATGAATTTTCATGTGCCATGATTAAATATGTCAGTTATAACTGATCCATACCTATGTTTTATTATCCACCACTGGCAGAAAGCTCCATCTTCTGCAAACCTGGAGAGACATATAAGTGTGCTGTAAATGCTACGAAACTTCCTATAATTCTAAGGTCTACCTCTCAGAAGGCTAGTATGTCTATAATMTGGACTGAAAGGAGGGAAGCCTCAAAGCTAGTGCACTGCACAACCTGCAGAATGTGTTTGTCTTGTCTCTTCCTGGGTTTCCTCTTTGGAAACACAAAGTTGGGTTACAGAGCGAATAACTCATGCTCATCAGTCCCGAATTCAAAAAGTAAAGGAACACATCTTTTACCAGGCACTACTGAAACTCAGTGAGAKATATCTCACTAACAAATATTTGCTGTCGTATCAAGCCTCTTTGCTTCTGGAGCTGAATGTATGTCCTGCTTTTAAAACCAAAAATGCCCRTTAGATTATGCATTAGACCTTACATACAGCAAATTTCATAGAACTACAGAATCATTTGGGCATTTGCATACCAGCATGGCATGGAATTATACAACCCCATGTTCTCATTACTGAAAGACAGCACTTTGATAAAGTCATCTTGATGATTCTGAATGGAAAGTTCTTAGAAAGAGATTTTAAAGACAAATTGTACTTCTTCTTGAACTTAGTGGGGGATGAGGATGTTCATCACTTTGCAAATTTGCCCTTACTGTACAGACACGACCAAAGAACAGAAGCGTGCTAGCTAAAGCATTGGAAAACATTATTGTTCCTTACAGACTTTTAGCATAGTTTTTACAAAGGGGGATTGAGGGGAAGGTTTTGGCTGGAAAGTCATATTACAGAACAATGCTAATCAGACTACTAATGACCACCTCATGGAGAAGTGTGGCCAGCATTGTTCTTTGCGAAAAATATACCAGCATTGTTCAGAGACATTGAACTAGAATTCTTTTGGTTACAATTGACAGTGGATTGTTTTGGTAAGCAACACCATTTCAGAAGCGAAGGCCTAATGCTTTGCATCTACGTGAACATTATTGGTGCCTCTTTGCTGAAAACAATGATCATCAATGCTGCTTTGCCAGCCTTTCTTCCATCCAAGCAAATCTGATAGACTGCAAGAACAGCTTCTCAGTCCAAACTAAATGAGYAACAGGTCAGCTGTAAGTGTAATAACTATAAGCCCTAAGCATAATAATATATTAAGACATTTCTAAACATCCAAAAGATTGTGTTTCATTAATAAGCTTTAAATGCTATTTAAACAAACCTATTCACCACTAATAACAATGTTGGAATTGCTCTGGATTTATAGTGCCTTCTCAAAGGTCATTAATACTGTCATCATCAAATATCCAGCATTTCTTCTCTAAAAAGACTTTTGTTTTCTTATATTTGATCAGATATTATCAAAAAGAAACGTTTCTTTTTTTTTCTGCAAACACTTTTGACTTTYTGTTCTAACTCAAGACAAAAATAAACTACCTATATTCTGAAATCTCAAACATCTCCAAGCAGGAACTCAATTTTTGGACCAGTCCTGACCTACTTCAAAGACAAATTATTTTGAATGTGTCCCAGACAGATTTTTAAACACAAATTAATTTGTACTACCAGAATTCTTGGTGTTATGGAAAGAAAGAGGATTTTAAACAGTAGATATTCAGGCAATCTTCCATGTGTACCCTTCCCTTCCTTTCAAAATATGGCAAGTATTTCTGCTTTGTTTGCCATCCCAACACACACCTCCATTCTGGGGCATAGCTAGCACCATTACCAAAGCTGAGCTTTTGTAATGTAAAAAATAAACAGAGCAGTTGCTGGGCTGGGACTTTAGCTCCTCCAACTCTGAAGGAGGAAAAAATATTTCTCTTATGGGGAACCCATCTTGATTTCCCTGATTAACACTCTCTAAGCCTTTTGGGAGAATCCTAGGGATGCTGGAAGCTCAGGAGTTTGCCATATTTTGTCTTTGTGAGCAGAAAGCTTGGAGTAGACTGTAATAGTTGCAACTGTGGCAGGTCTAAGCACAGATGATGGCACCAGGTTCCTGTAGCGTCASTGGCCTGATTCTTTGCACAGATCTCTTTATGAAGGTAGCATGACTCATTTCCCCCTCAGGTCTGGCTCCCTAATCTAACYTCTCCTTCTCTAGAAAGCTAACTTACATCCAGAGTCCTCTGGCAGGTCAGAAAGCAGCAAGGGCACTTATTCATTTTAACATTTAACATTTACAATAAGCCAGATTTACAATAAGCATTGATGACAAATGGTCACTGAACGGGAGCATCCCAGTCCAGTACTTCCAGATAGTTATGCCCAGTACTGTGGGCAATGGCGCTCCCATGTAGCTCTATTCTGATTTCTACTTTTTTTCACAACAAGTGTTATTATTATTATTTGAGAGGCGTGGTAATAACCACTTCTCTACAGAAGAAGACTGGATGTATATTTTTGTTTTTTAGTTAAAAATAATTCTAAGATGCATTARCACAAAAAAAAGTGAGAAAATCTAAATAGGATAGCCTAACAAGACTTCAATGAGTACCAAAATACAATCACTGTTCTAAAGAAATAGGGTTAAAATTTGAAAATGTAAGTTCTTTCCCTATGCTTTCAGCTTCTTTTAAAATCAGAGAAAATAATTTATTCCTGATCATTTCGAACAGGTTGAATCAGAACATAATCTGGGATAAAAAGGCATACAGACATCATAGACATCCAAGACTCATGGACATCTACAGCTAAAGATTGGATTCATTTTCTGGTGTTTTCCTTGGACTTAGGCTGAGGTTGAAAATTAAAYGCTCAACAGGCTTGACGCAGGAAGAGAAAGCCCTGTGTGACTTAAAGCCTAATGAAGTAGATGCTTAAGAAAAAGTTGTAACTAGGATGCCCACTTGACCACAGACTTCGGCTCACTCCACAGATTCTGGAAAAGGTATTACAGAACTTGCAGACTTTTGTAAAAATTCTATTTTGGAAGGCAAATACCTAAGCCAGGCACAATTTTAGATAAATTCCTAGACCAGAACAATAGGATGTTTACAGTGTTGTATTTCCTTTTTAAATGTAAGCCTTATTTTGTTTATTAAAACAACAGTATATATGATTTTTATCTAGGTTAAGTTATCATTTCATCAATAAACAAGAACTGTAACTCCCACCCATTAAACTTTGGAAATACCCCAAGTAAAAGAAAATATCAGCAATAAAGGAATATTTCAGCAATCAGGGTAGCTACAAGAATCACACAATCCATGTCACACGCTGTCTCTCAAGCAGCTCAAGGTCTGACATACTAAGTGCATTCATGAGGTCTAGTAAGTTCAAAAGGGCATACTCTGGCTTTTTCTGAAGGTGCTTTTGCTGGCTCACTTTTAGCACAACAGTTAAGTCACAGATATGTTAGCACAGATATGTTAATTGTGGTGTGAAGCTAAAGTTCATGAAGAAGTAGAGAATGCTCAACCACATAGTTGTTCGTCACTCAAACTTCTAGGATTTCTTTATTGAAAAAGGTGTCACCAAGCAAGAGAGCAGAAAAGCACAGCAAGGTCATTTCAGCAAAGGCAAAAAGGTATTATAAAACCTGAAGTTAAGCACTAGTCTAAAATGTTCAAGTTGGTGTCTAAGGAGTATTATGCACACCCTATTGTATGCCACACCAATCAGAATTTTCTTAATTTAAAAGGTTCTTGCATTGTCACATGAGCATATCTCTACTTGGTATTAACCAAGGAGGCTCACAGATATGTTGGAGGAACTCTACTGACATAATGGAGTCAGTTTAACGCCAGTTTAAGTGTGGTGTGAAGGAGACACTGGCAACAGGCTGAAGCCTTCTAAATTTCTGTGTCAGTCATAGAAGAACTTATGCATAACAGCCAAAGATATAGCTCATTAAAAATACACTGTGAAAAGAGAAAAAAATGCTGTGTTTTTATTTCATAGCCACCATAACCTCCTGTTTCTCCTTTCCCATGTGCTAGTCATTGCTCAAAGAGCCTCTTTATTCAGGTCAAGAAAGCTAGCACAAGGAAAAGGAGGTGCCTGGTCCATAGACACGAGATCTCATTATTATTACTGATAGAATATTCTTTAAAGAGATCCATCTGTTTCTGATTTGGCATATTCAGAATAGTAGTCTGTTACATTTTTATAAGGATCTGTACAGTCCAAGAAAAGCAAAACCTCATGTAATGAAACGAAAAAAGAGAATACTTACTAAACAATCACATCCATGCTATGTAGCTTAAATACTCAGCTCCAAAATGTCTTCAGCCTGTTCCATACACATCTGTCAAATTTCTGGCTTAAGTGAGGGGGAAGAGGAGTCAATTCAATTTTCCAAATTATTGGAATTAACAATTTTCCAAAATATGCATAAAACTAACATCTCTTAAATCCAGAATAGAAATGCTACTTTGCATAGCTCTATTACAAACAACACCTTCTTTCAGTTAAACTCTGGAACTGGCCCTGTAGGAATTTAAGCTGAAAACAGGAGCTGAGATATGATGAAGCCAGGTCAGCACCAACCTATTATAGTAGATATTTTTGTTTGAATAACAACAGTTTCAAAAATCATTCTGAGCTGGGTCTGGAAGGATAGGATAGAGAGATACAAAGATACAAAGGATCCAGAGAAGGCAGAGTTACTGAATGCCTTCTTTGTTTCAGTCTTTACTGCTAAAGCCAGCCCTCAGGAATCCCAGAGCCTGAGGATGACAGAAAAAGTCTGGAGAAAGGAAGACTTCCTCTTGGTTGAGAAGGAGCAGGTTAGAGATCATTTAGACAAACCTGACATSCACACATCCATGGGCTCTGCTGGGTTGCACCCATGAGTGCTGAGGGAGCTGGTAGATCTTATTGCTAGGCCACTCTCAATCATCTTTGAAACGTCATGGAGAACAGAAGTGCCTAAGGAGATTTCTGCCCTTATGGCCAGGAAGGCCAATGGCATCCTGCAGTGCATTAGGAAGAGTGTTGCCAGCAGGCTGAGGGAGGTGATCCTGCACCTCTACTCAGCCCTGGGGAGGCCTCATCTCAAGTACTGTGTCCAGTTCTGAGCTCCCCACTACAGGAGAGACATGGAGCCACTGGAGAGAGTCCAGCATAKGGCTACGAAGATGATCAGAAGGCTGGAGCACCTGCCCTATGAGGAACAGTTGAGAGAGCTGGGCCTCTTTAGCCTGGAGAAGAGAAGACTGAGGGGGGATCTTATCAATGTGTATAAGTACCTGAAGGGAGGGTGTCAATGAGACGGGGACAAACTCTTTTCAGTTGTCCCATGTGAAAGAACTAGAGGCAACAGGCAAAAACTGATCCACAYGAAGTTCTGCCTGAATGTGAGGAGGAATTTCTTCACTGTGAGAGTGACAGAGCACTGGAACAGGTTGCCCAGAGAGGTGATGGAGTCTCCTTCTCTGGAGATACTCAAAGCCTGCCTGGATGCAAACCTGTCTAACATGCTGTAGATGACCCTGCTGAGCAGGGGGGTTGGACTAGATGATCTCCAGAGGTCCCTTCCAACCTTACTGATTCTATGACTGGAAGAAAGCTAATGTCACTCCAGGCTTCAAAAAGGGCAAGAAYGAGGACCCAGTAAATTACAGGTTGGTCGGCCTCACCATCATCCCTGGAAAGSTGATGGAACAGCTCATCCTGGATGTCGTTTCTAAGCATGTGGAGGAAAARAAGGTGATCAGGAGTAGTCAGGAGGGATTCACCAAGGTGAAATCATGCTTAATGAACCTGGTAGGCTTCTATGATGGAATGACTGGTAGATGAGTGGAGAGCAGTGGATGTTGTATATCTTGACTTCAGCAAGGCTTTCAACACAGTCTTCCAGGACATTCTCCTAGGTAAGCTGAGTGGACAGTGAGATGGATTGAGAAGTGGCTGAAAGGCAGAGCTCAGAGGGTTGCGCTCAGTGGTGCAGAGTCTACTTGGAGGCGTGTAGTTAGTGAAGTTCCCCAGGGGTCAGTACTGTGGCCAGTCTTGTTCAACTTCTTCATCAGTGACTCGGAAGAAGGGATAGAGTGCCTCCTCAGTGAGTTTGCTGATGATGCCAAGCTGGGAGGAGTGGCTGACACACCTGAGGGCTGTGCTGCCATTCAGAAAGACCTGGACAGGCTGGAGAGCTGGGCGGAGAGGAACCTCATGAGGTTCAACAAGGGCAAGTGCAGAGTCCTGCACCTAGGGAGGAATGACCCCCCATGCACCAGTACAGGTTGGAGGCTGACCTGCTGGAAAGCAGCTCTGCAGAGAAGGACCTGGGAGTCCTGGTGGACAACAAGTTGACCATGAGCCAGCAATGTGCCCTCGTAGCTAAGAAGGGCAGTGGTATCCTGGGGTGTACCAGGAAAAGTGTTGTCAGTAGGTTGAGGGAGGTGATCCTCCCTCTCTACTCAGATCTGGTGAGGCCTCATCTTGAGTACTGTGTCCAGTTCTGGGCTCTCCAGTATGAGAGAGACTTGGAACTACTGGAGAGAGTCCAGTGTAGGGCTATGACGATGATAGGGGTCTGGAGCATCTCCCATATGAGGAAAGGCTACAAGAGATTGGCCTGATTAGCCTGGAGACGACTGGGAGAGGATCTTATCCATGCATACAAATATCTTAAGGGAGGGTGTCAAGGGGATGGGGCCAGACTCTTTTCAGTGGTGCTTAGTGGCAGGACAAGAGGCAACAGGCACAAACTGAACCACAGAAAGTTCCACGTGAATATAAGGAAAAACTTCCCTGTGAGAGTGACGGAGCACTAGAACAGGTTGCCCAGAGAGGTTGTGGAGTCTCCTTCTCTGGAGATATTCACAACCCACCTGGACACGATCCTGTGCAACATGCTCTAACTGACCCTGCTTGAGCAGGGGGGTTGGGCTAGATGATCCCCAGAGGTCCCTTCCAACCTCAACCATTCTGTAATTCTGTGATTCTGTACAGAAGCTGCAACGCCAGGGCTGGGAAAGATTTCCTGACAACAGAATTGGCTACTGTTCAGCTTGTAGTATGTAAACAAAAGCATGATCAAATGTCTGAAATAGTGTCACTATTTTTCACCAGTCAGGAGCATTATTTCTTAGTGAATACAATCAGTAGTGATTGCACAATCAAAATCAATCATTCAGAATCCAGTGCTTCAGTTTCATCCTAACAAAGAATTAAAATCTAATAAAATCTAACTATTCACACTACTTACTAGCACTGCCTACATCTGGCCAGTGCTTAAATCAACATTACAAATATTATATGCCTTCTTCATACATGAAGTCATTTAACTGTATTCTCAATTTTGAGGATGCATGTTGTCTACTGACAACTTCCATGCATCAGTATTTATACAATATTTAATATACTACTTAATTATTCCAGTAAGCAAGGGTTCCAACACCAAAAAACTACCTGCAAACTAATGGATAGTCTGAATTCAGTAGACATTAATATGATCGAAGTCATAATTTAGGTACTAGGACTAGACTCTTGAGAGATCATTTGAATTCCAGAGGCAATACTGTTTTCAACAGGTCTCTGTGTACTATAATGCCTACAACTCTCTTATTTTATGCAGCTGTGGGTTCAAGATGCTGCCATATATCAGCTGTAAACAGGCCAAGTAGATAATACAGTTAACTGCCATTACCATTAACTTCCACATAATTGCTTTTCTTAACTGCCATATAACTGTACACAAGAAGCATTATTCTTCTTTTTATGGAGAAGTACTTATCCTATAGTCATGAAAATATATTAAAACAGAAGTCAGATAGAAGTTTCTGAAATTTGCCTGAGTTCACAGATGTTCCAAGCTTGCGATCAATGAAATCGAGTTATTATAAGGATTCAAAAAAAAAAGAATTGCCATTAAAAACAAATTATTTTAGCAGCAGAGCCACAAGCTGATGTTCTTTGTTTTCAGTTTCACAATGAAGAAGCAGCCAGCCACTTCCAAGGTGCAAAAGAGGTGCACAGAAACCAAACTTCCTCTGCCTTCAACTGCAAACTGCTTCTGCCAAGAGCAAGCAGTGGGACACCTTTCACTCATAACAGGCCTCTACTGCTTCCTAGATCCCCAGGGCAAATGCCAGCACCACAAGCCCCCATTGCTCCCTACTCCACTGCCAAAATCTTTCTGTTGATCTTCCACAATGCACTAGTGTTTTGTCAGTCCAAAAATAACACTGAGGTTATGCTTCAAATTTAGAATTTGAAACAATACAGAATGAATTGAATAGCAAAAAGAGTGCCACTGGTTAGCACAGACAGCAAGGGATAAAACCCGCATACTCTGTTTTATGAAGGCTAATATACTATGTAGGGCATTTAATTTTGGTAATGTATTTGGCTAGTGGGACACCCTGTGRGCTGCTTTCCTGTGCTTTACTGCTAAGGCGGTCTAAACACAAGAAAGGAATAAGATCTCTGGCTTCTAAGGCTAGAAGGATAAGGGGATGCTTCTTTCAAAGCTATTTCTTGGAAAAAGATACATAATAAAGCACCATCCTTCTGCAAGATGAGAGAATCATGCTGATGTCTTTGTAGAGCACAGTGCTAATTCCTCTTGCTCAGAAGAGTGTTCCTGATAATATGCAGTGTATGCAGACACCTTAAAATGGAGAAAATGTATTTGCCTTTGGATGTCTGGCAATGATGATCTCGTAATCCCAGAGACAGTGCTAATCAGTTTTCAGACAGACCTCAGACTATTTGTTACCATGTCATAATCTCGCATCAGAAAAAAGGGAAAAAATGAGAAAGTCCATGCATGCATATATATCTTTAAGTCTATCCTTAAGTACCATCTAGGCTTCAGGATAAACCATATTAAAAATTACTGCACTGATTGAATACTGTGCTGGAAGGCTCATTAAAGTCATTCATCTTCCCCAAGACTCTCACCATTTTTCGATGAAAACTTATGATATAAGCTGTTATGTAAAGCATATTAATCTGCAGTTCTTTCTCAATTAAATCTGAGATCAAAGAATAAAGTTATTTTCAGAACTATAAAGCTATGAACTTGTGCTTAAATTCAGAAAACTAGCGATTGAAAATTTCACTTCTAGCCTAGCTGCACTATTGTTATACAACACACCACAGAATCACTTACTTCAAGGGAATACACTAGAGAATAAATAAGATGATAGCTAATTTCCAATATTTACTTTCATCAGGATGAGCTGACATTGGGTCAGGCAGCCATCCACGGACCAGCACCCCGACCAGGCAAGAGCAGGGCTGTGGCGGGGCTGGAGCTGGCACCACTGCAGCACCATGGGGCAAGGACTTACATTCCCGGGCTGGGCTGAAATGTGAGCTGGGACTGGGGTGGGGGGAGGCCCATCTCAGGCACGTTTGGGTCTGGCAGTACCCTTAGGGCTCTAATACTCTAACACTGTACTTATTAACAATACCTGTGGAAATATAGCTGAGTAATTTATGCAATTTTTAAAAATAAAACACACTAAAATATTCTCAAACTGCAGGTTTACGTTTTTTTAAAATATCAATATTTTATTCATACATAAGGTAACTATTATTTACTAATTGGTAGATATTATATACATTTCCACTTGGAAAAAGAGCCTGTTGAAATCAAAACCAGGATTTTGCTCTTATTCAATAACTAAGAATCAATCCTTCTTTTCAGAGCTCTGAACACTTCAGCTGTGATTCTTTTCTCACACTAGAATAATTGGGCAATAGTTGGGCAAAACTTACCCAGTGAGCATCGCTGCTTCAGTTTCACTGCTGGTGCGTTCTCCATCTTCAGCCTGCAGAACAGTTCCCCTGACTGTAGGGCAATTTGTGCCTTGGTTTCTTCCTAGAAGAATAGGAATGATTGTCCACTCAATCTAACCAGAAAGGCACTTGCCTCTGAAGTAATGCAGATATCTATATATTGCCATCAAACACAGAAAAGTCTAGTGTTCTTTTCCAGGTACAAAGTCATCCAGACATCTTAAAGCAGAGTTCATTAATAACCCTTCATTTAAGGTATCTGATTTTGTCCCATCAGCACAACCACGGTCATTAGTTATAGTAAATTATCATCCTTCCAGATAGATGTAAAGGATAAATGGGCTCAGTGTGTTATGAAATTAATTCCTATCATACCTGTAACTCATATCTACTTGTTTACAGACTGTGACCTAGTAATTGAGATGAAATCATATGTGAAATGTAGAAATACAAAGCACAGAACTATTACAATCTCAAGTACTTGTCGGGGAAGAAGAATCCTTTAGACTGTCACAAAACTTTCACTGTGGCCTTATTGGACCAGTGGGCAAAGAAATAGACCTGAAACCTCTTCCTCACCCTAATATATCAATAAGATAATTGAGGCAGTCATATCTTAAACTTCTGGAAAGTATTGAAAGCGTCAGTTTAGAAATGGGAGTGAAAACAGGGGTTTCATATGGAAGAAGAATGATGGCCGCAACTGAAAATACATCAAAACTGACATTATTCCCAGAAGAGCATCCTGTCCTCAAACAAATTTGTAAGAAAGGTTTTGAAATTCTAGAAATGTGCAGTTTCAACATTCTCAGAACAAAAAGTCTTGTTTCTGCAGCTAAAAGAATCTTCTCCTGTTGAAACTTCATTTAGTTTATACTAAAAGGTTAAAAAAGAAAGGTCATTGTTAAAATGAAATAAGTTTGTTTCTCAAGTCACTCATATATTCACTCAGTCCATGCCAGGCCTAAAATTTCAAAATTGCTAAGATCCTGGTGGGACAAGAAAACTGTTTTCTGTATATCCACACAACAAAGGGAACATATTAGCAGTTCAAGCTCTTCCCAGTTCCCTTGCACTGCAGTTCATAAATGACTTTTGGTAACTACTTTGAGGAATGGGAACATAGTTTAGACCTGCAACCTTTGAAACATCTAAAATCTCCTATTTTCCTGTTTTTTAATTTAAATTATAAAAACTTTTAAAAGACAACAAGACATGCAGTCTTTAAGACACTAAACTAAGAAATTCCTTCAGCTAAGTCATCCCAAAATTCTACTGATTAATGAATTCAAAATATTAAATACATACACCTAAATTTTGTTATGGCCTTTGCATGGCATGCAGATTAGTCACTGCTGATGCTGAGACTACTATGACAATGTAGCTGATGTTTTTTAAATGGTAATACGTGTGAAAGGCTTAAAAGCAGTCAGAGGCAACTACCCTTTCTCCTTCATCGTCCAGCTTTTCCAGTCATCTTTTCTTGAGAGCACAAACACAGCAGTAAGAGAAGCTTGAGCTCACTAGAATCAGCACAGGTCATGAAGTCAGTGAACTTAAGGCCAGAAAGGACTACTTGAAAAGCAATCTGAATTTCCATATATGACAGGCCACCAAATTTCCTCTGGGTGCCCTTGTACTATGCTCAGTGCCTTATATCTGAACAATGCACACTATGGATCTGGCTAAAGCACATCTTGCAGACAGCCCTCAAGCTCAGGGACAGATTAGATATTTATTTATGCACAATGCACATATTTTAAAAAGGTGATCTACAAAGTGAGTTCTAGAGATTCATACAAAGAAAGGTAACTAGCCATTGACTACCATGTAAAAACTAAAAATCTGCCTCAGAATTATGCATATCCATCCATCAAGAGCTTAGAGGCTTCCCCTGAGGTAACTGAAAAGCATTATCATGATTTTTTTCCAGATCTCTTAACATTAGTCAGGAGCATGAAAAACAATACATCCCAAGTGTCACAGTTGTGTTGCCAAAACCACCTCTTTGAGTGGAAGTCACGCTGGCACAGGACTAATTTTTTTCCTATGTTCAGTGAGATTTTTTGACTATATTGAAGAAATAATACCTTTTATCTCCACTGTGGTGATTAATTATAACAGTAAATGCTATATGTATGTTCAAAGCCCTTTATAATGTAGGCTATACACATTTTTTTTTATCTGAGAAACAATTAAATGGATTTGTAAATACAGTATTTGTGAGCCATCATGAAATGGCACAGTCCTTCCTCTAAGGTGCTGTAATTTAATTCCTTCTGTCTTTGTAGCAAGAAAAATACACGTCCAAGTTGCAGAACTATTTCTTTTCAAGTCGAGGTGTTCAGTCAGTATAGCCTTCCCTTTGCCCCACTGGATTTAAATCTCCATAGTGACCAATGCACCAAATCACTGGAAAGCTGGGGAAAAAATGGTTCAGCTGTTCTCAACTGGAGGACTGACTGTGGGAAAAGATCTTCTTTTAAGGTTCTCTTTTAAGCAGTTTGTCAGATAACCCCCTRCAAGCAGAATAAAATTAAAACTAAAATTTAGCTTAGAAATAGTCTCCATTAATGATAAGTACCTTAGAATTTCCTCTATGGAAACTGTTTTTTATTTCATTAGTATACTCCTTTCAGTTTCCAATGACTGCAATACATCAGGCAGGAAAGCAGCAGCATGCATGCTTACTTGGTTATAAATTCTATCATGAACTGAAATACAATGAGCTCTTGGGGAAGAGGAAAGGTCCCTTGGTCCTCTGAAAAGGAAGTCCAATATTGTAAAATTAAGAAGGTACAGAGTAACTCTTCATCATAGTAACGTGACCTTGTAGTGACAGCACCACATAGAAGCAGTACTACAGCCTGTAATTTTTTGAAATACTTTGGTATAATCTATCYGAAATCAGGCACTAGATTCTGATTGTTGGTATGTCAACACTATTTCTAAGGAGCCTTTGTAATAGTATTTGTTAAGTTATAGATCTATAAAACTTCAGSCCAGCAAGGATCACAAAGAACATCTCATGTTCCCTGCTCTTTAGTACAATCATGTAATTTCACCCAGCTGTCTCTCCATTGTTTGCTGAAGCACATCATYCACTCATAGTTTTAAGACTTCAAGAAATGTAAAGCTCACTGTTCCCCTTCATAATTTGTTCCAGTGCCTGATAATTTCATTGTTAGCAATTGAGAAGCACAACACTAATCCAGGTGGCAATTCAGTAATACTGGGAGTACCAGTACCTGTTAAACGATGGTGTTCCAGATAATTAATGTCCTTCTTGCAAGAAGCTTGCTAAAAGCAATAGGGCTTTAAGAATTTTTTTTTAAGTAATCACTAGTTTTGTGAACTTTTCACATTTGTTTCTCATCATTCGATTTTCTAGATGCTTATAAAATTTGGAGGCAAATCCTCATTCTGGTATCCATCTTCCATAGGCCACAATGCTGTCAAACAATGGTACTTTCTGCTYTAGTGTTTCATGATTTCCATGTAGCCTTTTTTCTTGGTAGAATGGAAASCTTCTTCTCACAAAGAAATTATTCCCAGATTGCTGAAAATTCCTGAGAATTCCTGCATCTGCACAAAAAAGAAATCAGAAATATAAGTATGTCTTGAGATGCCACAAAACACACTTCCAGATAAAATAATAGTTTGCACTTTTGCAGACCTTTCCATCTTCAAAGCGTTGGACATGCATCCATCATCAGAAAAATTAATGATCCTAAATATCATAAATGTTATTTTACTAAGGTTCCACTTCACCACCACTGTCAGATTCAGCTGTCACAGTTTAAGGGGGGATAAAACTATTATGTATGACACACAGACATAGGTTCTGTAGCGCACCCAGCTTTGACAAGCACATCACCAGCAAAAATTTTAGAAATCCTGGAACAGGGTTGGGATATGGAAAGAGTGAGTGCATTGCACAAATATTGACTGGTACAATATATTAAGACCAGGTGGTCTTGATGGGAGGGCTACAACCCCCTTATCTTCCCTCCCCTTGTAAATCTGCACTTGCTTTGAAACTTTACCCTTACAAGTTCTGAGTCCTTTATTAGAAGCTGAAGCTCAGCAGTGCAGAGGATTAGCCTTTATTGTCTTATTCATGGGCATGGCCTGTCTGAAGGCCCTTATTATCTAAAAGGTGCTTAGTGATGGCAGAAGTCCTATGGAGGTTAATTCCCAGAATACATCCACACATGGCAATGGACCACAGTGCAGAGAGTCCTGAGCAAAGCTGACAGCTGAGACAGTCACACTGCATACTGCAGCACTATGTAGAGAAGCTGTTAAGAACTCAAAAGCACCTGAGCGGTATTTCCATGGCACTGTACCCAACCAACTCAGCCCTAGCTCAAGTTCAGAGTCACCCTGATACAGCAATACTGGGTCAGTGCCCATCTCACAATCACTGCACCACCTCCCCAGCAGTGACATATGGCTGGGAACCACCTGCAGAACTGCCTTGTTACAGTATTCAGTGCTTCTGAACTGAATGCACAATAATGCTGAAAAGAAAGCAAAGAAGTACTCAACAGTTTTACATTTATCTTCTGTTACACGAACAGAGAGGGAGGCACAGTTTTATCTTTGGTCAAACTAAGCAATTCAAGTATCTCCTGCCTAATTTTAGGCCAAAAATATCAGAGCAACGTAGAAGCAGCTGATAAATCAAAAGCAGAAAATGAGGCATTAAAGCTCAGTTCAGGCCTTTCATCTTTATTACCCTCCTTTATGTGCATATGGTAGGTGTTCAACACTTCTCAAGTTTGTATGATATTTCCTTGTGCTTCAGGAGCTGTAGGGCTGTAGTTGTCTATAAAAAAGCAACCTAACAGTTTCCTGTGGCTGAGAGTTCAATGTGTTGTTTGTTGCCAGCTGGTTCATGGATACACTGAGCCCAAATACYGGCTTTAGGTAACCAGACTTACTTTAAACCACTTGCTCATAGGGTGAATTCATGTAGAGAGAGAATTCTGGCACAATATTTTATTTCTAACTTATGGCACATGATTCTTTTTTTTTCTAAACCAATATTAAAAACAGAAACTATAATAAGCCAAATGCAGACTGCATTTTTTTTTGAAAGCTGATACCAAACGTAACAGCAAATGAACCCTTCTGAAAGGTTAAAGTTGCTTTCATATAAAACATTTTCTACCAGGAAATGGAAGTGGAATGTTAAACTAAGCATTTAACTTGAAAGAACTGTGCACAGTCTCCAAGAGTTGCATTATCCTTTAAAGCAAAAAAAGCAAAAGGTTTTTATGAGCATACATAGCTCTAGTTTCATAAAAAGGGTATTATGGTGACATGGTAAAATGAATCCCAGTATTCTGGATGCTGCTTTTAACCCTCCAACAGCTTCCTCTGCACAAACCATTCTAGCATAAGGTTGCACAGTATGGCTGAATTCTTTTAACAATCTTGTTCCTTCCACTTCTCTCTGCATCCTCCTCTCTCAGTCATGTAGGCCTACTCCTTCCTATTCATCCCCCTTGGACATTCATATGGGAGCCAGTTCAGATCACTAAACCAGCAGAAAACTATTGATTTTTAATTTGTTGAGATAGATAGTTTTCTACCAGTTGGCATGGTGAACCAGCCTAGGGGTGACACAGATATCAGAGCTGATGCAGAAGCAATTGCTGAGAACAGGGCTGCTAGATTTGCTCTGAACCTCAAATCCCTGAAGTGTCTACTCTAACTAATGTGATTGCATCCTACAAATATAGATGCAGAGCCTATCTCAGATCATGGCACTGTTGTGCTAGCTTCTGCAAAAAGCTAATGGAAGAAAATGTGTACCATATAGATTCATTACCTACAGAGAAAAAACAAAGATGAAGGGTAAACAGACACACTGGAGGGCAGTATAACTTGCCCATGCTCACCCAAAGGACCCTTGGATGAGCACAGAGATTGATGCATCATGATACTAAGTGATCAAAGAATGTCTCTTTGCTAGATACATTCTTTTGTTTGGAAAAACAAAAAGGTCAACTTTAAACAGTTTCCTTGACTCTTGATTTTGATTCCTTTATCATTCTGTGGGAAAAGAAAAGAAAAGAAAAGAAAAGAAAAGAAAAGAAAAGAAAAGAAAAGAAAAGAAAAGAAAAGAAAAGAAAAGAAAAGAAAAGAAAAGAAAA